>NC_092208.1:62309675-62382831 GCF_043381705.1 Parasteatoda tepidariorum
TTTTTCGTGAATGTTTCCCAGACCGTCGCCAATAGCCCATTGTGCAGCTCTAGTGCGACGTAAATGAACTACAACAACAACAACATTTCTAAAATTAGAAAAAAAATCTACTTACTATTTTTTTTCTAATTATGTTTTTCGAATTTTTTTTTATATCAGCTCTTCATCATCTGGACATTCTCTTTCTTCAATTAAAATTCAGTTGTGAAGTTTAAAATAAGAAAACAGAGATTTTAAGCATATAATCATTTAGATAGTTTTTTGAAGAAAAAATCTGAACCAAGATTATTTAAATTAGTTATTTTTTAAGAAGAAAGCATTTTCTTAACTATTTTTTATATACGAGGAAGAAATAATAAGAAACGTACTTTATATACACTACTGGCCATTAAAATTGTTGCACCAGGAAGGTGACCATGGCTCCGGCTACCCTTGACTCTGCATCACAGCAAGGAGCAACTCCAATTGTGTGATCAACGATGAACCTGAACGCATTAATGGCGTGACGTCTTCTTTTCAGACAAATCCAGGTTCTGTTTACAGCATCATGATGGCCGCATCCGTGTTTGGCGACATCGTGGAGAACTCTCGTGCAGCTTGCAGTAGACATCGTCATACTGCCACATCACTGGAGTAATAGTGTTGAGTTCGAGATTATTTAGGTAGTTTTTGAGTTTCCTGTTCTGGCAACCTCTTCTCTTTCTTTTATATATATTTTGATCTAAATAAAATTAAGTTTCAGTTTGCTCTATGTGATACTTTGTGTCTAATTTATTCTCGACAAATCCCATTATTTGGTGCCGAAATAACTCGGTAAGTCATACCGAACTTGTTTTAATTACTTTCGTCATAAATCTGAATTAGAATGGCTACCGGTAGTGAAAAACTTGTAATATTTAAACGCAAACGAAGAACGCTACGTACCGCCATTACGAAACTAACAACGAAATTGAACGATGCTGCTAGTAATAAAACTGAAAAGGAATACAACAATGGACGTTTAAAAGATAAAATTAAGGAATTAACCTTGAGTGACGATGAAATACATAATTTTTTAAATGATGAAGAATATTAGGAAGACTTTACCTCTGAAAAGAGTTGTACCTTCTGCTCCATTTACTACCACAGGAATTGATTTTGTTGTATCTGTGAATATTCGATGTTTGAAATCAAGAGGCACGGCCTACATAACACTATTTACTTGTGCAACAACACGTGCATTACACATTGATCTTGTGTCGGATCTTAAAACAAACAAATTTCTTTTGGCACTACAACGTTTTGTTGGCCGCAGAGGACTCCCACACACAATCTATACCGACAATGCTACCACTTTTCATGCAGCAAATAAGGACTTGATTCTGCTATGGCAAGTTCTGTCATCAGCTAAAACTCAGCAATATTATGCCCAAAATGGCATAACTTGGAAATTTATCACCCCACGAGTGGCTTGGTGGGGAGGCTGGTAGGAACACCTAATAGGAGTTGTCAAGCGATGTCTACGAAAGGTACTCGGACGAGCACTTCTTGACGAGGAAGGTCTGTCCACTGCCCTCATTGGAGTAGAAGCCGCTCTGAACAGCCGACCAATGGTATACGAAGGTGGAAAAGATGACAGTTCCACAGCCTTAACACCAAGTCATTTCTTGACAGGACTAAAACTAACGGCCATTCCATCCAGCCCAAATAACAACACAAAGATAAAAAAATATACAAGCAGCAGAGCAGGACTTACTTGACTGCTTTTGGAAAAAATGGTCCAAGAAATATTTGCTTCAATTGCGGTCATTTTATCAAGTTCGTAATCAGGACAATGTCATTAACGTCCGAACTGGCGATATTGTACTCCTACAAGAAGACGTCCGACCACGGCACATGTGGAACAAAGCTCTGTGTTGAACTTACATGAAGGACGAGATGGAAAAATAAGATCCTGTGAGCTGAGAGTTAATGGTTACAATATAACCTGCCCGGTAGCTCTGCTAATCCCCCTAGAGGTCGACCAGGGTGGGGAGGATGTTGAGTTCGAGATTATTTAGGTAGTTTTTGAGTTTCCTGTTCTCGAAACCTCTTCTTTCCTTCATACGTATTTTGTTGCAAATAAAGTTAAGTTTCAGTTTGTTCTATGTGATACTTTCAGTCTAATTTACTCTCAACAAACCCCATTAAATTGTATGGGGTGCCATTGGATACACGTCTTGATCACCTCTTGTTCGTATTGCCGGCACTTTGAGCGGCAGCCGTTACATTTCTGATGTGTTAGGGCCAGTTAGTGTCCCTTATCTTCGAGACCTCCATAACGCTACGTTTCGGCAGGACAATGCGCAACCGCATGTTGCCCGCACTGTCCTGATCTTCCTTGACACAGAACACGTTTGCCTGTTGCCCTGGCCAGCACGTATTCCTGATGTCTCACCAATTAAAAACGTCTGGTCAATGGTTGCCGAACGACTGTCACGCCATCACTCGTCAGTCACGACCGTCGATGAATTATGGCATAATGCTGAAGCTGCATGGAATGCTGTACCCGTCCATGCTATCAAATCTCTGTTCGACTGGATGCCCAGGAGAATAACTGCTGCTATTCCTGCCAAGGGAGGCTGCACTGAGTACTGATTTCTCAGGATCTATACATTCAAATATCCTGAATAATTAATTACCTGTTCTTCCAACTATAATGTATTTGGCCAATAAATATCATTCAATTATTTGCATTCCTTCCTGGTGTAGCAATTTCAATGGCCAGTAGTGTATAAATTAGAAAAAGGAAAATCAATTAATAAATAATAGGAAACAGGAATGAGAGTATGATCGAATTATAAGGCAGTATTTCCTTTATATTACTTTTCTATGTAGCTCCCATGCATGCTAATTGTTTCCCAATTATGAAACAATTTGAAAATCTTGCTCTCACCTAATTAGTTTGAAAATTCTTATCTGGTATATAACATATCTCCTGGCATGTTCCGTTTTATTTCATCAGCGGAGAGTCAATTTTCATTCTCTAATCAACTTCTTCGTGTGATTAAACAAATTGAAATTTAAAAATGTTAGATCTATGCAGCATGAGAGGTGCTCAAAAACTGCCAGTCCTACTCTTTTTAGAATCATGCGAAACCTTATTATTGTGCAGAATGAATTATTTCGTAGGATTACAATTAGAACTGCATTGCGCAGTAATTTTAAAAGTTTTCAGTAACCTCCTATTCTGATTTTTATAGTAGTTGTTTTTTGAGTTTTATGTATGTATGTATAATGTATTATTTATGTGTAATGTTTGTATCTTCACTCGTATGCCCTTAAATAGGGCGGGTTGAGATCCATATAAACATAAACATATCCTTACGTATTTCTTTTCTTTTGAAACAATAAATCTTATCTCAGTAAGTCGCTTCTCCACAATTGCTATAATTGACGATGCATTCACTAAAGCAATTTATTCGATAACTAACCATTGTTAGGATTTTTCCAGTAAATAGCGCCCTCTGTAACCCTTTATAATAAATAATTTTATTTGTACTAATTTACTAGAAAGCGTTATTTTGTAACAAGTCAATAATTTCTCAAACTATAAGAAAATTGTAAATAAATTTTTAAAAAGACCAAGATAAACGAAGAGAAACATTGAACTTGTTGATTTCATAATAAACGCTTCTTGAAACAGTTTAAGATCAATTACAATGCAATGAATAAATACATTTTATAACAATGAAGATAAGGGTATTTTATATGATGTAGATAAGGGAATTTTATATGAATGTATCAGTATTTTTCCTATCAGTCTTCGAATAAACTTATTTTGAAAAAATTTCCCTATAAAAAGTATATTCTATTTTTAAATTTTAAATCTTTAAACAAAAACTAATAGTATAAATAATGCAATAATAGTAATGGCATTGCAATGCTCAAATGTATTGTATATCATTGCATTTATATAGTCGTTTATCAGGGATAAAGACAGATTTCATCTAGCGAGTGAAATTCTTTTGTTTGTATTCATGTATTCTTCTTTTGGCGTTGTTTATTGTCATACTTACGACAAAGCTGTTGAATGTATTTTTGGTACATATTGAAAAAGGAAAATCGCCTTGAATTTGACGAACTATATTTTACGTATTCAAATAAAACTTGTATGCTGTGAATAAAGTTCCATGTTTGCGAAAATTTCTTTTTTGAAGATGAATATGTACAATAAATATTGATATAAATTTTATTTTGGAAATTTTGCATATGACATGCTACAGTAAACTTGTTCCTTATTTTAGAAAAAAAAATTATGTTTATTATTAAATTTCTTTACAGATCATTAATAATGACATATATTTCAATATGCTTTAATGAATACAGTTTTTGTCCTATACCTTTTCCTTGCAAAAAAAATAATAAATATTTTTTTCTTAAAAAAGATCTAAATATCTTTACTTGAATTCAGTCTGATATAATGAAAGATTCATGCTTGCCAGTATATTGTTTATTTATTCCTTATTTAAAAGTGTTAGTCAGTATTGTAAAGTTTTAAAACTAGAAGTGGTGTTCTTTTTATATTAAGTAATCCTATGATCTTATTAGGCAAACAATTTATGATAAAAAATCTTTTTTTTAAATATAACTATCTTATAAATGATGTCGTTGCCTTTTAGTGATAATTTTAAAGTAAAGCAATGTCCAGCTATGCATCTAAAATAATGAATGATAAATAATTGCGATGACAGTAATAAATAAAAAATCAGTGTTCAAAGTAACAAATGTATGATTTTTAAATATTAAAATATTTTATATTATCTAAATATAATATGTCTATTTCATTATATTATCTTAGTATTTTTAAAATTTTGTTTCAGTCTTTTACTATAACTGTAATAGATATAGGTTAGTATTTTACGTTAATGCTATTAATTTTTTAAAAAAAATGTTTTGTTTTTCGCTTTGTATTTAGTTATTCAAGTACAACGCCAAAGTTCAGATAACAAGCGAGCATATATTTCAATAAACATTTAAACAAATTTCTTAAAATGGCTCTAACGTTTCGTGTTATGCATATATACTTTGCATATAACTATGGTTGACTTTATATAACTATAACTATGTTGGTATGGTTTAGATTACGAAATTTTAAATGGTGGCAATATGTATAAATGACACACTGTCTCAAAAATGTAGACAAAATTGAAATAAAATTTAAAAAATAATCAGACATGGAAAATCAGATTTAAAACCTGATATGATATAATACCTGCCAGCAAAAGTACAATATGTAACACTGTATTTGGAAATTAATGAAAAATATTATTGAAATTTTGTTATTGAGTTGTTATTGCTTCTGTTGTTATTGAGATTTGATAATCAATCTTCTGAAAGTGTTGTAAAGAGCTCTTAGCCATGTGTTTTAAGAACATTTGACTCTTTTGGTGGCTGTAAAGCTTGGTTTTGTCATGCAGAGCAAAATGCATACGCAAAATGTACTTTATTGCGGATATGGTCACGTTAATTGTAGTTAATCATCATCAATATATATATATGCTATGTTATATCCGTTGGTAGTAAATATTTATTAATAACTGTAAGGTTCAGCTTTGTTTGCCTCTATCTAGTGCATTATGTCAGTCTATCAGTGCGAAAAATATCAAAATGTAAAGGTATCAGAAACATAGTATCATTTAAATACATGAATATTAAAAGGTGCACAGGTAAAATAAAAGAGGTACATTTGTATTTTATTTTTCAAATGTGTGTTCAAATAAGTAGAACACGAGTGTAGAATGAGAGTCATATTTTCCTTTTAAATTTTCATTACTGTGAATGTGTTAAATTCAGATGCAAAAAATTGTTTTATCTTTAACTCTTAAATCAGAGAGTGTATTCCTAGAGTATACCAGCTTGTCTAGGAAGAAAAAGTGACAGATGAAAAAGTGCTGACTGACAACATCAAGGCTTTAATCCAAAATACTTTGATACACAATGATATATTGTACTAATTCCTTACAGTTTTGAACTAAGCACTAAAAACAGCAAATAGTTGTAATTACTTCATTATAATAATCAAACTTCATTATATAATAAAATTTCTTGCTTAAGATAAGTGAAATGTAATAAGAACTATATGCTTCCGTAATCCTATCATCTGTTATAATTTTAATCTCATAACATGAAAGATCAAGTAATAGCAATTTTATAATTTCACGAAAAATCAAAAACCCTAAACATTATGAATTTGATTTTACGTTATAAGTTTATGATGACTATTATTTGATTCATTTATGTTAAACATAAAATGAAGAAAGTAGCTTATGGCACAAAATATTACTAAAGAAAATGTTTCTCTGTGAAATTCCATAAATTTTCGCATTTCAAGATAAAATAGACCACAATATCACCTTTATTAAATAGTATATCGTAAATTTACGATTCTTAGTCATCAATTATTTTTTTTACAACTTAAAACTAAAATACAATTAATCAGTAATCTTAGTGTATTTATGAACACTGGTATTATATGCTATCTTTTTATGAAGTATTAAAAGCAATGAATCATCTTTATTATCTTCGAACCTTGCATATTTATGGACCTAGTTTTAATGAAATAACGTGATCGAACAAGCAGTTAAATTAAGTTGATACAGGTTGTGGTCATAAATTAATGGAACCCACAATTCTATGAGATAGCCGTGATTAAGCTCCCATTTTTATCTGTTGAATAATGTTCACAAGTCATGTTGTTAGCGCACAAAATAAGTAACAACTAGTCATTATGCTAATGGACCACATAAAGTCATTTTATGACGTCTCATGCGAAACTATATAATTTAACTTTATGCTTTAATAAAGAAGATACTTTTTTCCTTATTTATGTATTAAGGATACACAGAATTAAATATTTATTATTTTAAATTTTCATGATTGTTTTTCAAATATAGTATTATTCATTTGGCAAGTTTAATTTGATTTTTAGATAAAATTGAATTAGTATTAAATTTATAAATACTTAAACAATATGAAGTTTTTAGGCAAATATACCTTTTTGCCACAGAATTTTCAATTAAACTTATTTTTAATACTTCTTTTTTGGTTTGAAACAATTTTTCAAAGTGAAAAATATTATATTTGGCAATTTATTGATTTTTGGTTATGAAATACGGCAATACAGTATCGGACACTTGTATTTCTTTTCTTGTTTAAGGTAAAGTTTTCCTTACATGTTAAACTTCCAAACAATAATTTTTAAATTTTAAAATAATTTTGATCTAAGAGAAACAGTAGTTCATCATTAAATTATTTGCTTATTAATTTTTTAATACAAATCAAAAAATTAAAACTACTTTTTTGTACTTTATATTTTAGAACAAATATAATTTCGAGAATCTAACAGACCTCAGTAACTATTAGACTGATTTTTATAACTAAAAATAATTTGATCATCAAAAGAAGTATATAAAATGGATACAGGTTTCCCATCTTTGCCAATCAACCAAATAATGATAATAATACTTTAAGATAGTTATCAAACAAATAATAATAAATGTATTATTATCAAACATGAAAAACATTGTATTAAAAATTGTATTCATAAATGTATTATTATCAAAAAATCTCAAAAGTTCAAGCAAAATTATCTATTTTTTGCAAGCAGACCGTAGAAGCACATATTAACATTTCTTAGGCAAAACACTAACTCTTTTAAGAACTAAACTTATTTTTGTCTCAAAATAGATATTTGTATAATTTATAGGTGCATAAAGCTAAGTCATGAAAACTTAAAAGTCAATTTACCATGTTTTTTTCACTATAATATGGTTAGGTAATTAATTATTAGAATTTATTTATTTTTAGTTAAACTCGGAATTAGAATTAAATGGATAAACACATAAACTAAATAATAAGACAAATATGAATACAGTTTTAGAAGGAAATGATTAATATTGGAATTTTTGAATTCACACTAAATGTTACAGATCATGCTGAGGTACAATACGAAGTCATTTTTCATTTAAACTACAATTTACAAAATTTTGAATAATTACTATTATAAAATTGTAAGCTTTTTTTAAAAAATAATAATTTAGTTAATTAAGCAAATTTTATTTAATTTTTATAAAAAATTGATTTGATAGTTAATTGATAGGTATTTAAATTAAATAAAGTTATAAGGCAAAATTGAATTTTAAAGTATCTATCTAATTTTCTGAAAAAAGCTAAAACTATAAAAATGCTTTAATTTTGAGCTATAAAAAAAACCTTTCCTTAGTTCTGAATCAAGGCAAAATTATTAATCATATATATATATAAAATTAGTTCTTTTCTTAAAAGTACTATGGTTTTCAAAGAAAAGAAATCTCACATCTGATATTGAAAAATAAATATTTTAACTAAATAAGGCAAAATGCAAAATACGAATATGAAAATAGTTTTAGAAGTAAACAATTACTATTTTTTATATCATGCTAATCAAGCACGTAAACTTATTGTACAACATCTCATAAAACTAAAGATTCTAAATTATTTTCTAATTTATTAATTTATTATTTTATAATTTACCTTTATCTACATACCAAACCTAAATAACTATAGAGCTTTTATTAAAATAAACAATGAACTATCTCGAAACGAGCAACATAAGGAATGATATTTAAGCTAAGTAAACTTGTTAGTCAAATATGAATATAAATAAAACTATTCAAACTCAAACAAATTAATATCTATACTATAATTTTTAATTCTTAGAATCTTCGTTTTTAGAATCTTAAATACCATTTCACTTTTTATTTCTATTTTACATGATTTCGAATTTATGAATGGAAAAAACAAACAAATTAGTTATGAACGTATTTCTTTAAATTAAAGTGATTAAATAACTGATTTCTATCTTATACATATCCATTTATATTACTTAGTTTTCTTTTCATTTATACTTGTATAAGATTTCTTATATAATTGATATTCACCATTCATTTCTAATTGCATGCTGTATATAATAAATGGGAATCAGTAAAAACTAATATTTAAAACTGACTACCATATATTCATAATATTTAAAATTAAAACTTGATAATAATAGAAATTTGTCTGCGTTAGATAAACATCTTTTTGTTGTTTTCAATACCTAAGTTTTTTTAATATGACAATTTGTAATAATAATCTTTGTGACATAAGTGTGACACTAAAAGTTAACAGTTTATTTGAAACAAAATCAAGCATTTATATAAACAAGATAAATGTCAGAAGGGATTTGAATAAATATAGCATTTATTTCAATTAAATTAAAGGAATATATTACTTTATAAATATTATTTGCATATTTTTAAGTCATAAGCTTTACAAATAGTAAGACTTTTAAAAATTGTTACTTCAAATCTAACTAAAATATAGTTTAACTGGATCTAAGCATCATAAATTCCAATTCCCAACATAAAGCTTCAAACAAACTAAGTTTTTCAAGCGCATGATGATTTCAACTGAAAGGAAAAAAATATAAAAATAAGCGCAACTCAAAGAACTCTTTTGTAATTAAAATTTACTAAGCGCTTGTCAATTCTTGCGATTCTTTCCTCAGACACATCTGCCAACAATAAATCTAGAATAATCATTATTTGGCGATAAAAATTAAACTTTTTGAAGCAATATATTGCTTTAAAAGAATTTTTGAATGCTTTTTTTTCTCCTTTATATTTGGCAGAATGCAGCCCCTAATGCGGAGAAAATGCCATTCTAATTATGTACCTTATTAATACGCCGAAAGATGCAGAAAATTCCAAATGGCGCTCCGGATAATGACTCAGTTTTAACGACTTTTTGATACACTTTTTGTAATTGATGGAAAGATTATTTTGTCTAGATACTTTAAATTGATCTATGAAAAGGATGAAGAACACAGTAACTGTGTATTCATCGATAACTGGAATAAGTCACTTCTAATTTAAATACTTGTTCATACTTTTCAAAATGAAAACATTTTTGTTGCCTTAAATATATTGCAAAAAAATTGTTTTGACTGATAATGACTTTCCTTGTTGTATATTATAAGCTCAATGGTGACACAGAATACTGATTTTTTTAATGAACTTTACGTAGATTATGATAGGTTACTAGTGAATATTTTTTTAATAATATTATGTCTTTTTCGACATAAAAGTTTGTAATTCTAAATAACAGAAAATATTAAAATATTTACACATTTACACTATTTCATGTTCAGTTAAATACTCTGGTGAAAGAAAGTAAAAGAATTTGCAGACTTGGTCTATTATCTCTAGAACTATTGTACAGATTTTAATGAAATTTGATTCGTATATACACCGATACAATACAAAACAAATAACCATTCAACAATTGTAATACGCGCTCATGATCGTGAGTAACACTCGTTATGAAACAGTTGTTGCAGAAAAAACAAAAAAAAATGTGTTAATCGAGGGTATGGTTTCCTCTTTTTGATATGCAGGCCTTACAGCGTGTTACCCTACTCGAAAAAGTCAGTTTATCATTTCCTGAGGCAATTTGTCCCACTCGTTCAGCAACGCTGTTTTCATTCCCTGGATGGTTCGTGGAGGGTGGTAGTGAGTTGCAATTGCCCTCCCCAGAGCGTCCCAGACATACTCTATAGAGTTGAGGTCTGGAAATCTGGCTGGTCAATCCATCTGGCGAATATCCTTACTCTCTAAAAATTCATCGACCAGAAGATCTCTATTGCCTCATGTTATAGCCCATTAAAATAAACTCAGGGCCAACTGCACAACTGAAAAAGCTGACATAGGGCTCCAAGACCTCATCCCTATATCTGCACCCAATCACAGAACCTCTTTCAAAGACATGGAGGGGCGTGGGGCCATCCAACATAAGCCTGCCCAGACCATTAAACCTGCTTTGTCATAAAGATCGATAAACTAAAATTTATGAAATATTAAGTTTTTTATTAAAATGGTAAAACAAATTTAATAAATAAATGGAAATAATAAAATCCTATTATATGAAATAAGAATTGTAAATATTTATATCTTTATGCAAAGTAAATATAAATTGAGAAAGGAAGTATGGCTGAAACTGCCAGAACATGGTAAAATGCACTATGTTCCAGGCTCTATGGGAACACCAAAATGCACTGTAATTTTGCCTAAGGTGCTTTGGCAATGATTTTGTCAAACAATTAACATTATAAATATACTTTTATAATTTGTGATCAATTTGGATAAATGCGATGATATTTGGTAATTTTCTTATAATACGGCATGGCATAAAAACCATTTATTCGATCGAATTTATGTTTCAGTTTTTCATTTTTTTTTCTAAATGTTTGTTATAAATAAGAGCTTTAATAAAAAACTGTTTCGATAACGGTAAACTGTTTCGATAACGATCAAACAAATTACCAAAGGAATGGTTCAAATACGGAGTATTTTGGTTTTATTAATCAGAGTTATTTATTAGTGTTCATTTATTTATTTATTTATTTTTAAACCAGAAGTATTATTAATACACAATGCGGTAATTTTATCAGAATTTACTTTTCTTCCCATAGAACTTTGCATGAAGAGTAAAAATATGATGTCATTCATGAATAAATGTTTAAATAATGCTTGGTGCTTAATAGTGTTTTTTTTAACATATTTTTTGTTTGCAGTCTTTCTTTTAATTTTCTTGTTTCAAAAATAAATAGATTAATTTACTCTGAGGTAACGTATATGCAATGTTCAAGTGCCCTTTAAATTTATAGTTTTATTGTATTTAACATTAAAAGAGCAATTTTTTTTGTAACCATAAATACAAATATTTTGTAAGTCGAAACATTTTTATACAAAACTATAATTTTACAATGATATTTTTCTCCGTATGCATAATATATGATCTATCATATAATAACACTCATAAATTAAAAAAAATTGAAAAAATGGGAACATAGGAAAATAAAATACTTGATTTTTTTTCTTTCACTTTTTTTTTCTACTTCTATTTTAATAAAGTAACAAGTCATTAAAAAATGTGAGTAATCGATTGTAACAGAATGCAAAAATAAAAAATAAAAGCAATGAGAATTCGCAAAATTAAAATACAATGTTATTGTTATTTGCAGACTTGTATGAAAATGACTTTATTTGAACAATATGGAAGCCTCATAATTTAAGAATTTCCTAAGCACAAAGCAGTCATGTTCTCTCACACACATTACAGCTAATTATTCCCGCTAAGTTGTGCTTATACATCAGGTATTGACAACAAGATGATTTATTACAAGATATTATTCAATACTTGAGAGGGATTAAAGGGTAATTTACGATCACTTTGTTCTGTTTAAGTTATAAATCAAGTAGAGATGTTTCCATATACTTTCTCAGTTTAAGTATTTTTATAATAACTTTACAGTAGTGCAATAAGGATAATGATTAATCTGCCATACTATTGTGACATTAATGATGTGGTTATAAAACTTTGATTAAATTGAGGAATATTTAAGATGAGTGGAGTTTAATAGGAATTTATGAGTTTTTTTTAAACTGTAAATATGGTAATTAATACTGTTTCTGGTTTGCAATATTTTGTTGAAGAGGCTTCATAAAAGCAATGAAAATTAAAAAAGAACACACACACGCACACACACACACATATATATATATATATATGTAAGTTGATCTGATTTCGCTACTCGCCTTATAGTCCATTTTTATACTGTTTTTTCTTCTTATTTTATTTTATTTTCTGTTTTTACATGCTATTTTTACTTATTTTTACTTTTTGTGTTCCATTTTATTTGTTGTATTTTTTATAAAAAATTTTTCTGAGTGCTCCTCACACTATTGTATTAATATATTTTGCTTTGGCTAGATTAGAAGGCACTCTGTTTTGCGGATATAATCGTGTGGGCTGATGAAAAGATTATATCTTTTTTTCCGTTTTTTTTCTCCAGTTTTTTAAATAAAATTTCATCCTTTTTTTTCTTTTTTTTTTTTGAACTGTTGTTTGTTATTTTTTTACTTATTATTCCCCCCCCCCTTTTTTTCATATGTCTATAATTTTTCTTTGTTTTATCTTCATTTTGAACTATATATATTAAGGTTAACCCTAAATATGCTAATTAGCTAAATATGCTAAATATTATGCTAAATTATTATATATTTATATGCTAAATATTCGAATCAGACACACAGAATCGAATCAGACACAAAAACTGTTTTACATGAATAACAANTGACTTGGTTTTCTTCTCTTATAGAGTCTTGTGTTTGTAAGTACTCCTTACATTTTAGAGTTCGTTTGGATTTTCTTGGGATATTGCTTGAATCATGCGGTATATTCTTATTTGATTTTGCTGGTGTTACTTTTTCCATGTTGTTGTATTGATCTAGGGCCCTCTTATTGTTATCTGTGATGTCTTGTCTGTCTTGCTCACTTAATTGTCGTATTGCCAAGTTCTTCAGTCGGGTATTCATTATAGTTGGATTGTGGATTTTCTAATTATTTTTTAAGTCTTAGGTAATGATGCGAAAAATTGGAGCTATTGGATGAGAAACAAAGTTTTATTTATGCACTTGATTAGCAATTATTGAAAGTCTAGGCAAATGATTGACTACTGTAGAGTAGATGTGGATGCGAGAGCAATGGAATACAGATGAAAAGTTATTACACAACCGAAATTCTACTCAGTTTAGGTTAAAATATGGGGAATAATTCATAATAGCAAATGCATTGAATGTTACATTTGTGCAAAATGTGAAAAAGCTCTGTTAACGAATTAATTATTAATGGAGTAAGTAGGATATGTAGAAGTGAATATCAAAGTATAGTAAGATCAACAGGGAATATATATATATAGTAGTAACAGTTATTAAGTTGTGCTATACAAGGGTCGTAGTTGTGGCGGTTGCTATTAGAACACTGTTGATAATTAAGTGGGCTATAAAATACAAACGAGAGCAAAATTGGCTTAGACTGTTACTATAAAAAAATATAAGAAAATATAAGTTAATTGACCCTTACCGGACAGTACCCGGATAATTCAGGTCTTGAATGTGAGTAAACAGTTAAATAAAAGGAAAGGATAAATTTAACATACCTCAAACATTGTGAAATAAATAGAATTATTGAGTGATAATGAAATTGAACTAACTAAAATGAACACTTAATTTGCAGATTTGGAAAATCAATAATCAGCAAAGATGGAAAATCAATAATCAGCAAAGGACGATAAAATACATAAAATACAATTGTTCTTTGATACGAAACACCAAAAGGGAATATAAGTTCAGTTTTGTTAATATATACCCGTAACTGATAATAAACACAGATAACTTGAAAAAAAAATTATAAAATAAGTATTGAAAGCAAATGTTAATAAAATGAGTAAAATTAGGTTTTAAAAGAAAATAATAAAGTACATTGGTCATTTTCATTTACACCTGAAAAACTTAATTTTTGTAACTGGGCCGGGCTACCCGACACATTTTAAAAAGAGCTGAAAAACATGTTTTTTTAAATTACTATTTTTTTAAATTAAACTATTCTTTTCTTGGTTTATTCTTTTTGCATTATTTAATTAGATGATAAAACAATAGAAACTTATCAAAATATTTATTATTACTCAATATTATACAGAAATATAAGCAATACTCCTTAAGTGGGCGGGGCTACCCGACTCTCCCCTACACCTAATCAAGCCAATCAAAATTTCCCACTGATCAATTACTAATTTCTCCTTTTTTCTGCTTTTAGCAAGTCAGGAAACAATTCCATTAGTTCAATGAAATAATTAACCACATTTCCCGATAGGGATTTTTTTCCACTGTAAAAACCTTCGGACATCGATTTTATTCGTCTCAAAGTCCCTTTGCAGATTCCACCGTAGCATAGATTCTAATCGCACCCAGGGTAACTAGCCACTAAATGCATTACTCAAGACAGGCAATTCGATTAGGAATCGCCTTCTTCCTTCCACTAAGCGAAACTATATCGCACCTTGGGGACAGCTGTGGGCATGGGGAATGAAATAACACCATACTATTCATCCTTTCTCAACCCTTAATGTAATTATATTAATAAATTGATTAGGGTTATGGTCTGACCCCGAGACGGCCTTAAGAGATTGCAATCATTTTTGTGGGTCATTGCGTTGCAGTGTCTGTTGTGATTCAGGTGGCCATTTATTAGCTGATCAGGCAAGTTTTAACATTTATTCGGTAATTGGAATGATATAACACACTAAATCAAAAATTATTCGTTTCTCATTTTTATTAATAAATAAATTATGGGATATAAATAACATTTTTCATGTTTAAATTCAAAAGATTTTAAGGGTATTAAGTTGTATTAAGTACAGTGAAACCTACTGAAAATACCATCTCCATATGCACTGTGTTGAAGAAAACCTTTAAGAGCGACCATCAAAACCTCTCCCAGTGACCGGGAAAACCTCCGCACCAAATGCGGAAAAGGTCAAATAAGGAAACTCGAAACAATATCAAAATAGAAATATTAACAAAACAAATAAGTAAATACAAATGTATTCAAAACAATTTTAGTGGTTCTTATTTAGAGAGCTCCTTTTAACGATCTCTGAAAGAGATTGACAGCTTCATGTTACAGTCAGAATGCAGCGAAGAAATTTCTATCAATGATTTAGTTTTAGAGTTAGAAGTTAAATTATAGAATAAAGTTATTTTAGAAAAATAACTAAGCATTTTAAAAAAAACATCTTACTTTTTCAAGAAATTATTTTTATAATATGAAACTAAATGCAAACTTATACAAAAATCAAATTTTTTTATTTATTTAAAATAATTCTATCATCCGCATAAGTATATCAGTAGGGGTAGTTTTTATTGACGTTAAATTTTATTCATTAATCCGGTTTTCATGACGCCAACACAAGTGGCATTTCTGCACCAAGAAAATGACACTGAGGAAATACACAATCGCTTGCGAAAAATCATGCAGCATCGATAAAATTTTTTAGTCAATGGAGGTAATCTTTAAGAACGATATACCTCCATTAACGTTTTTTTACTGTGGGACAGGTAATGGTCACTCCCGAGAGGTTTCACTGTAGTAGGTAATATTTTTGGTAAAAATAAAGCAAGAATATTGAGTAATTTAGCTAAAAAATACAGTACCCATATATTTGCTGAGGTATTAACATTTAGTTAATAAAAATATTCTTATTAACTTAGAAGTGTTATGAACTAAATTATTTTCTTTTTCATTTACTTTGCATACGATGTACTTTTGAATCTGTTACAAGAACTAAGAACTAAGAAAAACTTGTGAGAATTGTGAGCGGTATTTTTATGGACGTTAAGAACACAGGAAACAAATTCCAGTAAAATTATCGTACTGTACTCTGTTCTTAATTTATCCTAATAAATGGTCTAATAACAATTTATTTAATTGAAATTTTATATTCAAACAAAACAGTCAAATAGTCATAAATAAGATGGTATCCAAACTGTTGTTAAAAAAACGTTTATTAACTGCTTTTACCTAATACGGTTAAACAACCAGAATTTCATCAAATCAGTTAAGCCCACCTAATAAAGACACTTAGTTTCTTCTATCTGCGTGCATATTACAGAAGATAGGGCACATCTGTCTGTCTCATGATAGACAGAACTGGGTTTCGAGCTCCATCGTTGACACTACAACCATTCCGAAATCCCCCTCAACACATGAGAACTATTCAGTGTCCAGCACTCCCCAGTTTGTGTCCCGCATTCTCCAATGCCCATTACTTAATGAAAAGCCTAGCTTCCATGTCCCATTTAATTTCCTTTTTGCGGCATCGAAACCATGCTAATTGTAAATGGTTAAGAAACAGTATCGTTTTTTATTCATGGTTTTATTACCATACTAGTTTTAAATGGTTTCAAAACCGGATAAGTTAAAAATGTTCTTTACCGTAAACTTTACAGTTAATCAGATGAACAGACTGATACCAGTTATTTTACCACAACTTTAGAATGAAAAAATTCTACCAGTGTATGATAATGACATTCTTGGTTAAAAAAAACATAATTCTGCTGATAAAAACCAAAAAATACAGTATTGAAATCATTCATTTAGAAATTTTTCCGTTCATAAGGTAACAATTTGCAGGAAATACTGGCTTTCAAAATTAGAGTACTTATTACCACACATTTACTAAAAATATCAAACTTAAAAGCACATTTAACCGAATACATAGTTTTTAGGTCATTCTCTAAAGTAGCGTTTTTTTAAACTTTCTCCAGTGAAAATCCTTCAATACTTGCAAAAATTTTGTGGGATCGCGTAGAATAATTATTGCGCAAATCCGACACTCATGAGTAAGTCAGTTTCTTTACTTGTTCTGTAAAATGCTATTGCAATTTTAAGTTTAATTTCTTAGGTTTAAAACATAGAACAATGTAAAAATTTTAAATTGGTTAAAAAACTTGAAAAAAATAATACAAAATGCGTCAAAATGTTTTAGATTTTTCGTTGCATTAGTTGTTAATATCATTATCTATTTCCATATACATAGCATAAAAATATTTGGTAATAGTAAAATTATTTTAAGTTTAAAAAAATTTCAAAATTGCTAAAATGTTTGGTGACTTCAACTGGTGCAAAAATCAAAACAAGTAAAATTTATTTTATGAAAATACATATACGTTTAATTGTTGCAAAATAGTAAAGCATAATGAGTCTACATATTTGGTTATTACATAATCTAAATAATTGGCTAACATATTTTATTTATAAAAGCTAAAGATATCAATATAAATATCTTATTTATTTATTTTATCTAATGCAAGAAGGATATAAATAATTCCAAACGAAAAACAATGTGTCCTTGAATTTTTGATATATTAAGAAATGTTTTAAATATTTTTAAATACATTAAATGAACTCACTTAATCAGACTAAGTAATAATAAACAAAAATAAATTGTAAATATTTCGAGGCATTAAGAAAATTCAACAACTCGAGGAATAAGAAAATGTGGTTATAATTATTGCTGTTATATTTTTCGTTAAAATAAAATTATTTCTCACTTTTCAAAACTTAAGCAGCAAATTGGGAATTACTGAGTAATAAAACTGCTATTTCTGGAGCCAAATAAGAGTAATTACTAAATTAAGTTTTAGTCGATTTAATGCGAATGACACATTTATCTTATTTCAGGAAATACTTACTTTGCCCCAGATAGAACTGTGCTTTGAGAAATGGACAAAATAATGGCTAGTGACAAACATGTTCTTTGGTTACATGTTTGGGGACAAGTACATCAGAAATTCTTAATCTTTATTGAATACATAAGGGTTATATTTACTTATTCATTGAAGAAAAACTCAAAAAGGCAAAATTGCATCTGATTATTCAACTGAATACTTCTTTAAAAGGACTTTTAATGCGTCACTTTGCATAAAAGTTCTTCTAAAGTGTACGACATTTTTGTCTCTTCAAAGCTAATAATTCTTTTATTTAAATATGTTTGAGTGTTTCTTTTAACAATAAAATATTTTTTACGAACTCTTAATGAATTTTCTAACTCTGGTACTAAAAAAATGGTTTTTATAGGGACAATGGATTTAATAAAGAAACAAAAACTTCAAATAAAGAGAACAATTACTCCATAAATAAAATCATTGTCTTTAGAAAACTACTTAAAACTAACAGAATCTCATTGAGAAATTGCATTATAAAAACTGAATTTTAATAAAAAGTATCTAAGAACAAAATACATCATAAAAGTTACATATCACCAGTAATAATAATAATAATAATAATAATAAGATGTTTTTCCCGAATACTATTGCTGCTACGTTCATCATAATACTAATGATTGTAAAACACAACAATATTATTATCAGTTTAATCATACTAATAAACATAACCGATTGACTAAATAAATAAGTATGAAAACCTGTTATAAACTTTTCTTCTATTACCAATTTTATTTAAAAACAAAAACACAATAAAATATTTTAAAGTAAATACCAAACAATAACGAAGAATTCAGGAGGTAAATTATGAAGCCATTTGGGTAAAAATTTTTAAATTCCAACCAGAATTAATATAAAACATACAGGATTTCCTTTCCCTCTCAAAATTCCAATTATTCGAAATACGAAACAAAAATTACAAAATACAGTAATAATACTAATATCTAAAATAAATATAACATTTGCATAAATTGCAAAACTTGTCAAATCTTGTAATAATAATAGTTAAACCATTTGCTATTAGAATTAAAAAATGGGAAAAACAAGCGTTTTCTCTGAAATTCAATTTCCCTTTCAATAAAAAACAAATCAGTATATAATATAATATAATTACCCTATTAGAATAAGTAAGAGCAAAACATGCATTTTTTTCCCGTTTCCTCAGAAATTCAATCTTGTTTCAAGTATCGATCTGTTTTTATTAATAAAAACTACATTAACTCTAACATAATAGATACAGCTTTGGTTGAGGAAGCAGGGAATTCATATTGTGTAAAAATACGTACCATTTAAATGAAAATTCCATCAAGCTAAAAAAACAGGCCCTGTCATTTACGCCTTTAAATTCAATTTCACTTACAATAAGTTATAAATTAGAATAGAAAAATCTGTTACGTAGCTTGAAATTCAAGCAGAGTTAAAACATGTAGCAATAACTTGAAAAAGGAACAAATATTTTACAATTGAGGAATTTTCATATTTAACGACCTTAATTATGTAAGAAAAACAAGGTTACATAATTTTCAGTAAATATGAATATTTATTAAAAATTATTTAATATGACTATTTCCTATATTTAATATACCATAGGAGGATAAACTATTCTGACTTAATGCTCATTTAATTTCTGATTAACATTTCTTTCTTATGCTACTGAATCTACACATTGTAGAATATTCGAAAATGATATGAATATTTAGTAATATGAATTAGTAATAAAAATATTAAATTATGATAAAAATATTAATTAATGATAAAAACATTAATTAATAATAAAACTAAATTTATTGAAGCATTATGCAACGCATGTTTTAAATACAGTGTAAATAAAAACATTTAAAAAAGCCTTTTGTTCCAATTTTCATTATTTTATGAGTGATTATTCAAACTCTAAAAATCATACACGACATTTGTATTGTTCTTGCTAAATTTCATTTTTAAAATACAAGCATACAATATTAATTAAATGTACAAAAAAATGATTTATTTTTAATTAAATTAAATAACTTAAATTAAAAGTACCTAGTAGCTATTTTTATTGCTTAAACGTGGCCTCAAAATCAATTATTTAGTCTTACTTGTCGAAACCAATGATTGAAAATTACATATCAAAATCAATTAGTTTATTGTTATACATTCAATTTTAATTTAGAATTTTATAGAATGTAATTAATAGTACCACAGAGAGTTCTGGACAAATTTTATTTAAATTTCGTAGTTTTCAACAAAAAACAAAAATGCCATGGCCACTAAGCACCATTGGTAGTCAAAACTTATATCAATTCGAATTATCGTTCTTGAACATACTTATTATGGAATCCTAAAAATGTACTGTTAACACAAGCATGAATTGAAAAATTGTACAGTGAAAATTCAGAGAACGAATCGCTTTTCGGAACATCGGAGAGTTAGCTAATTTTTGCTGAGATCAACTTTTTTGTATTTAGGGTTTATACTAATCCGATATCGGTGTTTCAATTTTTTTAGCTTGTTGATGTGTGGTTGAGGTTTCAAATATTTTTTTTTTCTTTTCTTATAAGAATTGCCTCCTTAGTACTAATTCGGTACAGTATAAACGATACATAAACAAATATCAAAAAAATTATACTTCAAGTTCAAAATTTATTACACTGATACTTACATTTACTCTTATCACATTCCATTAATACTAATTTAGTTGATTAGACGTGCAAATAAGAATAAATTTAGTAGTTTCAGTGTTGTCATTATTTTTGTTGATTAAGTAATGTATTGAATCGAAATGAAATAAAATATATATCTATGAAATAAGATCAGTCACACTTTTTTCTCGCTGAAAAAGACCCAAAGAAAGTAAACTTGGTGAAATTTTTTTGCTGCATTACTTACCCCCATTTCTATGTTTCTTATAGGGGTCGTTCGATTTTTTTTCCTTTTCCTGATCCTGTCTCCTTTTCCAGTCTTGTCCTGTCCATGTCTTTGCTCATTGAAAGAGAATCTATCACTTTGATCGATGAAATTCTGGCATCGTAAAAACGCCCCAGACCAAAGATAGATAGCATCAGATTGAGAATTTTTTTTTCATCATTTTCTCGCGCACTTTCTTTATTCTCTTAACGTCTTTTCCCTTTCTACGTTTCATCCCGTGTATTATTTTCTTTAACATTCTGACTTCATATTTATTCCATTTTTAATTTACATTTCTTTCTTATTTCTCTGCTACAATATTTTTTTTAAATAAACGAGAGATATTAGAAATTTGTCACGCCATACAGAGAGAGTATAAAAAATATAGCTTAAATACTTTCATGCTAAATGACTTCATTTTTTCATAACTAATATTCATATATCAATTTTTATTAAATACACTACTTGCTCTAATTATGATTATTATCTGTCAGTTTTATAACCTATTGCTTGTTCTTATGACTCTCCAATAATATCTATTACGTTTTATCTATTATTTTCTTAAGTTGTATAATTATTTAAGTACTTTAAATAGAACAAATACCTGAATTTTTTTAAATTTGAAATTCATAAAATATATGCAAAACAAACTCGAAACTCTTGAAAAAGTTATTGGCTATCGCATATTTGTTTAATAAATAGATATATGTGTTACAAAAAAATTACTACATGTTACAACTATATCATATTTTTCTCCATTAATGTTTTTAAATAAAAACAAAGAGAACTTATAAATTTATCAAATTGATTTGATGTACGGGGTACTTAAAGTTTAAAAAATGCAACGATTTTTTTTATTAATTTTTACTAATTTAAAAGTGTAATATAAAAAGTTTAAAAATTAATTTTTAGGATACATTGCTAACTGGCAAAAATTATTCATAAGTTCTTACAAGATTAAAAAAGCCAGTTTTATTTGTTTTCTTAAGTACCTGCGTATTAGAATATTTTTTTTCTATTCCTAAACTAAGTAATAAAATAAAAATTCAAAAATTGTTTTCATAAATTTCCTCGTGTACGAGATTAAATTGTTTTCAAATAATTTTCTTTATTATATAATAACAATAAAACACTCATTTTAAAATAATATTTCTTATTGAACTAGATTTCTTTATATACAAATTGGTTTGAAACTGATAACAGTCCATTAAAAGACAAAAATCTCAGATTTTTATAAATTCAAGACATAACAGATAGCCATTCTAAAAAGTCCAAAAGTCGCAATCGTTATTATATGAAATAATTATCTTATTCAATTAAATATGTTAGGTTACACAAAAAACGATGCGCTGCTACTCACATTTGTTAATCTGCAACTGGATTAATCAAGGGAAATGATACAGATGGCCCACCATTCATATGCGTTTCAATTTTTATTTTAACATCAGAACATTGCGTATTATATAGATATGAAAATTGTACAGTTAAAAAAATTTAAAAAGGATTTAAATATGAGTCTATAAACATAGAAATATATATATATATTCATCAGATGAGGATTATTTAAAAAATATTAATGTCAAGAAGACAATTTAACCTACACATTTGTCTTCTTCGAACTATTCTCAATTGAAAACTCTGAATAGAAAGAAGACAATTAATTTTAATTTATAAAATGCGATTGCTTAGCAATTGTATACACCCAAAACTTTTTTAAAATCCATAAATTATTAAATTACAATGCTACTCAATTGTGTTATTTCCAAATTTTTTCCACTTAAAGTCTTAAATATCAAGGGGAAAACTGATTTGAAAATTACTAAGACAGCTGGTTCTTGATTGTTCGATAAAACATTTAACGTATTTTCAAAATTTACATGAAAATGCTTCACAACTCTTCTTCCCAAACTATTCTCATTTAAAAAATTATGAATATAGGGGTAGAAATTAACTGTTAATTCATTCAAGCATTTGCTTTATAATTGTATACAAAAAATCGTCAATAAAACATTGCTTAATGTGCATTAAACATTTCTTCCTAATATTCTGTTTTCGAAGCTATGCATATAAATGGAACTAACAACTGTGAATTTGTTTCGTAAATACAGACAAAGAAATATTGCTATCTAAGGCATTGCACTATGTGTAATTGAACATAGTTCAAATTAGTTATATGAGAAGAATGAGGGTGAAGTGGAATAGAATTTCCTACATTTTTAGAATGATTGCTTTCAACGATATTTTGTTTCAGTAGGTAATACTTTCCACGTAATTTCTTTTCAGCAATTGTGTTGTTAAATAGTAATAACCCTTTTTTAAACAAAACTAAACTAGAAAAAATAAAAGAAAATTTTGTAATAATTAGTAAATTCATAGTTCAAGACTTCCTAGACATTTTTTAAAATATTTAACTTATGGAAACTGTTTTTTGGAAAATTTTTAAGTTTAAAATTTTTATAGCAATATTTTTCACGTAGTTTTCAAAAAATAAAGAAATTTTTAAAAAAATTTTTTTTATTCAATTATAAAAAATGTTTCGATCGGGAATATTACATATAAATAATTATATGCACTAAGTCTTTTGTGAATGTGAACTGAGAAAGAAATGCATAGTCGAAACTACGAAAAATAGTAAAATTCATCGGGTTTCTGGCAGCATGGGGACCCCAAAAATCTTGGTAATTTTAACCTAAGCGCTTTGGTAATAATTCTTCTTAAATGTTACACAATTTTTCTTAAATGTTTTTTAA
This sequence comes from Parasteatoda tepidariorum, assembly GCF_043381705.1. Taxonomy (NCBI): domain Eukaryota; kingdom Metazoa; phylum Arthropoda; class Arachnida; order Araneae; family Theridiidae; genus Parasteatoda; species Parasteatoda tepidariorum. The sequence continues at coordinate 62,333,473 of NC_092208.1, forward strand.
ATGTAATATGGTTTTATAAATATGTAATAAATGTGCATAAGTGTGGTGAAACTTTAAAAGTTTATCATAAACCAAAGAGAATATCATAAAAAATATTTATACGTTTAAATTTACTTTCTATTTAGATATTTTTTGCTAAATGTGTGGTAATAAGAACTGTAATTTTGAAAAGAATTTCCGAAAATTCATTTCCAAATCAGCAGAAAAATTACGAAATAAATTGCTTAATTACCATATAGTTTAGTTGTATTATCCTCAATACTAGAGTTTTCTTCTTTTTTTAATTGAAACGTCATTACCATACAATAAGACAATTTCATCAGAATTTTTTTTCTCCCTGCGCTTTTTTAACATTAAAATGTGGTTTTACAATAAGTTATAAAAATCAGTAATTGCGGAAAAATTTGATAATTTTATCCTGAAACCTTAGAGAATGGCATAAAAATATTTATACGTTTAAATTTACTTTTTATATATGTAGTTTTTACAAAGTGTGCAGTAATAAGAATTATAATTTGAAAAAGAATTTCTGAAAATCTTTTACCATATAAATGGAAAAAATTACCAAATAAATGGTAATATACCGCATATACTGCGTATTTTAATCCCACGTATTTAGGTGGTATTAAGCCCTGCTTTCCAGAGTTTCTTCCTTTTTAATCGGAAACGACATTACCAAACAGTACGGCTATTTTACCAGAATATTTTTCTCCCCTCGTTTTATTTTTCATATTTTTCTTGTACGATTAAATGATTTCTGTACAGCAACATTTGTTCAATATTTACTGCGTCAAACTATTGAATGAATCAATAACATATCTGATTAAGATGTACGATCATTAACTCAATTACTTACCAATAGTTTGGTTGCATTAACTCCTGAATTCTAAAGCTTTTTTTTTCATTCGAAACACTCTTTCCCATTCAGTACGACAATTTACCAGAATTTTTTCTCCCTGCATTCTACTTTTTTTGATTTTCTTGCACGAGTAAATCTTTTTCATAGATCAATATTTGTTCAATATTAACAGTGTCAAACTAATGAATTATAAATGAATCAATAACATGTCTGATTAAAATGCACCATTCTTAAATCAATTACTTACCAACGTCTTTAAATTGAAAAAAAAAACTTTTTTTAATATATTACAATTCAAGCAAACAAAATCAAACACACTTTTGTTATCTGACAATTGCCATTAATTAAAAGTAAAACTCTTAATAGTTTCTTTTTTTCAATCTATTCCGAAAAACAAAAGGTTATCAAAATTAATTTTTCTTTTTTGATTTCTAAAAAAAATTGTGTCAGCTTCATTTGTTGTGTCATTTTGTTAAAAATTGTGTCATTTTATTATTGCTGCGTAAAAGGGCAACGTAAATAAATATTTTATGCTCAATCATCCTTACGAAAATATTTGCTTTTTTTCGTAAGAGAAATTTATATCAGGAGCAAATTATTATCTGCTCTTTTTAAAGTGATCATCAGTATTTGCTCTTTAAAAATATTAACTATATCCACACAGCAAGAAATGTAACATTATATTTTAAATTTACATTCAATTATTTGCTTAACTAATAAATAGATAATGAATTGAAGTTTTCATCTTAAAACAATAACATTTGTAACGATCTTAATACATTTATAAGAAATATCAAAAATCTAAATTAAAGGCAATAACTCGAGTTCATAAATATCAGAAACCTAAATTATTAGCTATTACTCTAATTATTATTAATAAAATTTACATTTTTGAGATAATATTTTTAAGAAATTTATTTATTTCTGATAAATTAATCATATCGATTTTTTTTGTTGTACGTCATATCACATGAAACTTATAAGAAAATTTTGTATACTTACAATTTTTATATTTACAGTTGTGAATATTGATTTAAAATATTTACAGATTTAAATTTACGCTTAGTAACTTTAATATCTAATAAATAGATAACAAATTGAAATTCAGCTCTTAAAACAGTCGCAATTTTTTTATACATTTAGATAGGTTAGTTTCAATTTACATTAATTTCAATTTTAATACATTTTTGTCGCAGCTGTAAAAATGACTAAATTTTTACACATTTAAATGAAATACGTGAACCTAAGCTAAAGGCAATAACTCTAGTTGTGAAAAAACAAGCATTTAAAAATATCAGTATATTAAGGAGACAGATTTTTTCTATTTAACATTAGTAGCTCTTACTTTATGTATGTAATTGTAATGTGAATTTAAAACAATTTAACAATTAATGGTTGTTATTTAATGTATCCCTTTAATCTGCAAATATTCCCAATTTTTAGATAAAAACCTAAATCTTAAGCACCATGAAGACAATAAGAAATGGATTCGTAAAATTCAGCAAACATATGTCAAAATAGCTACTTACATCATAAAACAAATTTTGCGCACTCAGCACTCAAAATTTGTACAGTATACTACACCATCACTAAATCAGTATTCCCAATAATTTCCATTTATAATTTATACTGTGTACCACCAAATTTAATTTTGAAGGAATTGTCAGATTAAAGCTCCAACCGAAGACTTCACTATCTTTTGCAAGAAATATTTGCAAATATTTTTACATAATTTAAATTACTTACTACAAATTTTGATATAGATTATTCTTACATTACTCCAACGTTAAACTACTCATCCATTTTTTGTTGATATTCTCAAGTCAATTGCAATTTTTAAATTGAATTATATTTCCCATGATAGAAACTCGATTCATTAACTCGGAAACGTGAATCATTGTCTTCTGGCTGTTAATATTTAAAAATTATGAAATGATAATATATTTTATTATTTTATTAGTTAATACACATTTAACAAAATAACAATACATTTCATTGATTGGTCTTAAGTTATTCCAAAGTTATACTGATCTTCGTTGCTGGATTCAAAATGTTGAGAGTGCTCTTTTTCTGCTAACTTGCTTTTTACTTTGTAAACTAGATTTAGGAACAAAGTAAAAAGATTCAATATTCAGACTATTAGGCTTCAAAATTAATTCTTGAACTAACAATAAATTTTGTTCTTTTTTTTCTTGATAGTAAATTTAATGTCAAATAAGTTTAAAAAAAATGCTTTATGAATGTTATGCTTTTCAACCTGAACTATTTGTTTATATTCTTTCATCTAAAAGTCATTTTTCTCATTAATTATGTGAAATATTAACTAACTTGAGAGTGTTCTTTCTCTGCTAACTTGCTTTATACTTTGTGAACTAGATTCAGTAAAAAAGTTACACGAATCCATAATCTGACTATTAGGCTTCAAAATTCTTGAAATAATTATTAATTTTGTTTTTTTTTCTTGATAGTAAATTTAATGTCAAATAAGTTTTAAAAAATTGCTTCAATACTAATCTTATGCTTTTCAACCTAAACTATTTGTTTATGTTCTTTCATCTAAAAGTCATTTTTCTCATTAATTAATTGAAATATAAACTTTATAATTATTTCAAATATAAACTAACTTGAGAGTGCTCTCTCTCTGCTAACTTGTTTTATACTTTGTAAACTAGATTCAGAAACTAAGTAACAAGAATCAATACTCTGAATATTAAATTTCAAAATTTTTAAAATAATTATAAATTCTGTTCTATTTTTTTTTCGATAGTAAATTTAATTTCAAATAAGTTTTTAAAAAATGCTTTAATATTAATGTTATTTTTTTAAACCTGAACTATTTGAAGCATTCCATCTTCTAAAAAACAATTTTTCTCGTTAATGATTTGAAACATAAACATTGTTTATCTCTTTGATAATATTATAAAATTATTCAAAGCATCAAACTAAGAAATATTGAAATCTGCCACACACTTTGAAATTCTAAAATAAATAGGCTGTATCATTGAGACGTTCTGTTGACTTTAGCAAAATGCTGCCTGTTCATTTCTTTCTCTCCAAAATGATAGAATGAAATGAAGTAAAAAAAGGAAAGAAAAATGAAGTGTTTCAAAGTTCAAAAAAAGTTTCGATATTCGTTTTTCTTTTTTTAGTTTAACCTTTCAAAAGAAATTGTACGTGACTTGTACCAAAAATTATGTCCATACCAGAGTAGAAGCATACAGACTTTTTGAATCAGATCATTTCTTAACAGCTCACGTATAGTTGTGTGAATGGAAAGTAAAATATGTCTCTTCTTTTTAAGTTTGATTCCTAAGAAAAAACTGTATTTTAGTCTATAAATTAATGCAATTACAAATTTATTTTTTATTTAAACGCCAATGCTTTATTAACATGAACACTTAAGTGTGAGAAATTAATCTATAACAATTTATTTTAGCTTATAATTTTATAGCAGCTTATAATATTCATAGCATATTTATAAAACATGTTATTTCTTTAAAATTTTCCCATAAAACACAAAGCAAGTTAGGATATGCATTTTAACAAAAGAATAATATTAATTTAATGCTTAAACATATCTTAACTGAGCAAATTTCCCACGCACATGGAAAATACAACAAAAATACTTTTTATTAATAGACAACAGTTTATCTAACCATTTTATAAATGTTTATAGACATCTAGCTAATCTGCAAGGATAATTTAAAGCCCTTTATGTTAAGACAGTGTGAATGTTTAAATTTATTTTGTCACAAGGGTGCAGTAAAAAAGTAATCTTATTAATATTATGCGTAAGAGCTCATGATGCTTTTCAAACTTATGACTTTTAGACAAAGAATCGAATGATATTTTAAAAATTTTAAACTCTTTAATAAAATTTTTATCTAATAAAAGAATTATTTAAAAAACAATGCTGTTATTTTTTGCTATGTTTATATTATTTTCGAAATGTGCTGATATTATTATGAAAATAACCAGTTTATTTCAACAATTTCAGCCATACATTCCTGTGTACAAACAATTATTCATTAGCTTGAAAATTTTTTCAGAGAGTATAGCATCTTGTAAAACTAAAACTAAAAATCTAACAAGCTGTGAAATTTTTCGTGACTCCAATATTGAGAAATTATTTTAACTTTTTTTAAGCATTTTTGTTAATATATTAACTAATATATTAGTAAAATAATTCAACTCCTATTTAAATCTATAATAGAATTATACATGATCGTTAAAATCAAATAATATTTATGTAAATCATAATTCAAAAGTTTTATAAGATAAATCTATTTTGTTTCATCTCATTAGCTTCAGACAAGTCTTTAAAATGGGAGCCTATTTTTGAGAAGGTTAAAACACGTTTACTTATTTCCAATCTGTATACTTTTGAAGCGAAGGGAGATTTTTTAATCAAGTAAAATATTACTGTTTCGATTTCTAAGGAAGATTTATTTAATAAAGATAGAGTTCTTGCTTTTAACTACCAGCGTATTTGACGTGTATATACGTATACACGTCAGATCAAATCTCTATATTAAAACGTATAGCGTGTATACTCGTCATGCAAAATAATATATTATCATTGATTATCAAAATTTTCTTCATATTATTTATTAAAAAAAGTAAGCATTCTATATTGGTGGGCAGTGTAGGGGGCTTGCGACCCAAAACCGTAATTACATACATGAGCCGCAACTTGGAGGGTGAATGTTCATTTGTCAATATTGTGCTTTTATCTTATGACTCAGAGTCTTTGTTATTCTTGATTTAAATGCAATAGTTCGAAATATTCGAACAAAAGTTTTTTACTTCCTTCTGCCACCTCGTAGTATACTCATATTGGCTCTTGTGTGTTTTATTACTGTTCCTTCGAAACTCTAATAACAGTAACCTTTTCTGAAATAAATTATTAATTTTTTATTAAATAAAATTTTTTATCATTCCTCATTCTTTGTAAAATTTGCGATGGAAAGATTTACTCTGCGTACACGTCAAGTGTGTACACGTCATTGCTTGATTTTAATCCCGCATCCTGAGGGGTATTTCTAAAATTTATTTTTACGTTTAGCCAGTCGACACAATAATTTCAGATTTATTTTTCCACTGCTACCGGTTGCAACTGACCAAAATGCCAGCGAAAAATACGCCAAACGATAATTATCGGTAATTACGATAACTATTGTTTAGCAGCGATATTATACTACACCATCACTAAATCAGTATTCCCAATAATTTCCATTTATAATTTATACTGTGTACCACCAAATTTAATTTTGAAGGAATTGTCAGATTAAAGCTCCAACCGAAGNTATATATATATGGGGTATAAGAAAACTCAAATTCCAAAACAAAACTAATCTCTTACAAACCAACAACTCTGTTGTTCTAAAAATTGTTATTCTAGTTTTATAGTCTGTTTGTATTTTTTTTATTTATCTCTTTATGTATCTTTTATTTTATTCATGCTTTCTGCTATCCCGTTATTTTTTTAATGTTTTTACTTTTATTCATGCTCTCACAAGCCAATTATTTTTTTAATATTTTTAGACTTTATAGTCTCATCAAATCCGACTTTAATTCATGCGGTAATTTTTTTAAATTATTCGAAGTATCAAATTTAACAAAGAAATTTAGGTAGCACACCGTCATATACAGAAAGAAATGTTGAAAAACTATCGATACTAAGTTTATTCAACTAAATTAAGAAGTATATATTGTTTTCAAAGAGATAGAAATGAAACCATCCCGTTTATATTAACTGGTTGAATAATCAAGAATCTTTCCTCATTCATGTCAAACAATACTACCATGCTCAAAAAAATTAGTTTTAAGAATTTTTAGTAAAATTCTTTTATTATTATATATTCTTCTTTTGTTTTGATTAATAATACTAGAATTGTATTAACATCGATGCTAATAATAAGGTTGGGTTTGATTACCAAATATAAAACTAAATAAACCTATATTTTAAGATATTTAAAAGGGAAATAAAGTAGTGCAATAATTTAGGACATGAATAAACAAGTTAAAAATAAATCAAAAAGGAATAAACTGAAAAAATAGCCAAATCCGTAATGGTTCTTTGCATTGATGTCTTATTAAATTCAGCATGTCTAGACAAAACATATTATTTTGGAATTAGGGTAGAAAAATGCAATAAGCATAGATGGATATATGGGTATATGCAAAATGAGAAAGTTTTGAAATAACAAATTTCCAAAAAAGGTACATATTGGATCACAGAGATTTGTTTATTTATTTTTTAAATCTACACTATAAAAAACTGAAAAATGTTGTCAATTCTTTACGAGTCATTAGTTGTAAAAATCTTAATTGTATTTTTGAATCGTTTATCATAAAACTATTTGTAAAGGCATAATTTTATTGAAATAGGAAACGAGTTTTATCATTAAATGGTAGTGTAAATTGCAAAAAAAATCTTAATACTTAGAAATGATAATTGCACGAATTAAAAACGCTGAAGCAATTTGTTGTATTTTTGCAACGTTGATTTAAAGCTACAATATTGAATTACTAGCAACAATCTAAGACTCATCTTTAGAGATGATTCGAAGCTATTTAGCCATAAAAAGGAAAATAACAAATATTAAGCAAAAAAATCACATAGTTCTCTGCCCATTTGCACCCCATTCTGGGAAATACATATTAAAAGCATTGTTTGAAACGTTAGGGTTTAAAAACTGTCGCAATTATATTTAAAATACAATTATAGGCATTCAATTTTCTTTTTAAATAACCCTTAATTGTAGAGGGGTTTATAAAATTGGAACAATAATAAAGATATACAAATGATTTACATAATATATACTAAGACAATACTATAAGATATACTATTAAATATTCATAAGCTATAGTAAAACAATAAATAATAGAAAACTTATTAAGCAGTCATAATTATGAACATGTGCATATGATATAGCTATCTATTTTTAAGCATAGTGTTTAAAAAAATAAAATTCTGATTTTCCTTATTTATTTTTTTTAAACGGAATACTTTTAGAATAAATGTTATAGTTTACTTTTTTTATCGTATATTGTTCGAAACAGGCTTAATACGAAAGTTTAATTTAAAAATATCTTTTCAGAACTGAGATGATAGCTTTAAAAAAAATCAAATATTTAAAGATAATATATTAAGACAGAAATAATATTCCTGTATTACACTCATTAATAGACGTATGGGGTAAATAATGTTTTTTTTTCCTTCTTGACACAACTTTAATCAAGACATGTAGGGTTTTACTTTCACGAAAATCGTTCCAGTTTTATGAAAGGTTACATTAAGTGCAATAAATATATTGCCACTGTTACAAGAAATGTATTAAGAGCAATATAATGTAAAATACTTCTTTAGAAAAAAAGAACTTTGAAAGTTTGTTTTCTAGAAGTTGTGTAATTATTATTTTCTCGATTGTAATTATTATTATTCCAAGTGATGTCGAGGAAATAGCACTATCAGGGCCATGAAACAAACAACCCAAGTTCCAAAATTTAAATAATATAATTTACTGATATTTTGCGTAAAAAATTGATTATTTTCATATTTAATAAAATTACAAATTAAGTGAGGATTTCTTCACAACTCAATTTTTAATTTTATTTCAAAATTTCAATTTGATCATAAGGCATCATGTGATCCAGTGGCTCTTTTCAGAGTTCTACCACGACATGTATACATGTTATCGGATCACTAAAATAGTACACTGTTAAAAATCCCGGATCATATTACGACATAAAGTACTTTGGGTGCATCATCCGTATAATCCAATCTTACCGTAAAATGTTATACCGTAATTTTTATGCAATATTTAACTGATTAAAATGAATCAGTTATTTTAAGGTAATTATTACTGTAAAAATAACGGTATATCAAATTTTTGATTCTGCAATATGTTCCGGTGAAAATGAATTAAGCGGTAAAAAGTACCGGTATTTTTCACCGTAGTCTGTTCCAGAATTTATTTCAATGCAGCGTCTGTATGTTCGTCTCTTTAAATTTGCCGTTCTTTCTCAAACTAAAAGGACTCTGAATGAATTTTTTTAGTATGAGAAAACAAAATAATTATTCAAATAAGTGTGCACATATTTTTTAAAAAATAAAACTTCGTTAAAATTAATATTTTTGAAAGGAACAATTATTTCCCAAAATTAAACCAAACATATAATTGAATTCACACAATTCATAGGGAAAATCTCTAATGATATCTTTCGAAATAAAATTTACACATACAAATTATTTCATTAAATTTCCCCAACTAATCCCTTGACTGTTAGTCTCCCAAATCTCAAAGGCTCCTTTCCCTCCCTGTTGAATAAGAAAATTTCCCTCTTCTCAATCCCTCTCAGCTACCAAAACGTAATGATATTAACGAAGCGCTAAGCAAAGGGAAAGTTTTCTTCCCTTTTCTGTTCGTCCTTTTCTAAATCCCACTCCATAGCAAAGTAGTTTTAAAACGTTAACTCAAACAAATCCCCGAAGTCTCGTCTAAAACTTTGCCTATCCTCTTCTTCTTCAAGAAAATGAGTTATCCACTTGAGTGATGTGCAACTTTTATACTCAAAGTTTTCTTTTTCTTTTTACCCCACTGTCCCCCTCTGATGAAGCAATATCACTTAAGGGATCTAAATTACGACAGCTTGTTGGGAAAAGAAGCCTGAACGTTATTACCTGTTATTGGACGCATTTGCCCTCCGGCAAGTTTGCCTCTGCGAGGAAATTCTAGATGATTTGAATGAAAAGGAAATGTTTTTCAAATCGGTTTTCATCTTTGAATGGTAAATGCTTGAAATAGTTTAAAAAAATACATTTTGCTATTAAACCTTGACGGGAAACGCAGGTAATAGAACGGAATTAATCTTTCGATGCAATGTATAAATGCACTTAAGGCTTTTAAAATTGAAAAGACGAAGATAATTTTCTAATGTAATGCATAATTAAATAAACAATGTCAAATGGCATTTATCCTTTTAAAGACTTAAATTAGAGTTTAATTTACATCGATTGTATTTGAAAGAACTGTACATAATTTTCATATCAGTTAATTAAACATATCAATTATTTTGTCATTATATATTTTAAGAAAATGTTATGAATTTAATAAAAATGCATAATAAGATTTTGGACAATTACGCATACATATCGCCGTAAAAATTTCCTCCCAAAAAATTTTGAAACTATTGTTTTCCAATTAAAATAAAAAATAAAAAAAATATTAAATTAAAATAGTAAAATTTAAATCGATAATACTTTATAATAATATCCTTATAATTATGATATTCTAAATATTATTTGAGTAATGCGCAATTTTTATTATTTTATTTTGTATGGTTTTATCTGTGATTCCTCTATTGTTTACCTAATATTAGAATAGTAAATAATATATAGTTTTGTTATCAACATGATTTTGGTAAAGCTATTGGAAATATAAATTGACGAAAAAGCTGTTTAAATTTTGTTTTAACTTCATAATGTTTCACGGCTAATAATGATCTTGATTTAAAAGAAGCAGGGTTTGGTGTAATCCACTGTTCCAAATCATCCGGATATAAGAATATGTTATGAGTTTAATGCTGATAATGAACACGATTATACACAGATAATCTCTTGTTTCATTTTATACCTCCTTGAATAGTTGGCCAACTGTTTTGAAGATCAAACTGTAGCTTTCTGCACTAGAAGAGTAGACATTCAACCTTTAAAAATTAAATTAGAAAGAAAACCAATTTCTCAAATGTTGTAAATAATAATTGTTTGAACAGGATACAATGTTACAGACACATCAGGTCTGCCATAAACCTACCATAAATTACTAAAATTTGACATTACAGAAGTAGCATCCAGAATCCGTACTCCAAAGACAAACCAACAACTGGATTTCATAGATTTAGCATAATCCGAAGCACTAAATAATTGACTTCCCCATCGATGGTATCCTACTATTTACAGAGGAATGAATATGTGACTAAGTGAGCTTAAGATCATTAAGTATCGTATAAACGCTCACAGTTCAAGGTACAATAAAAATGTATTGTAACTCCAACGCAGATGTTAAAATTTATTCTAGTTTAAACGGGTCAATCCAAATTTAGTTTGGAGAGTATGAACTCTTACAGTTCAAGGTACAATAAAAAAATATATTATAAATCTAACGCAAATGTTAACATTTATTCCAGTTTGAAGAGGGTAAATTTAGCTCACAAATTCTCAAGTACCTAAAATGTGATTTTTATAAAATCTACACTGAAAAGACAGAGGTGTAATATGTATCCGACTATGAAGTTGAACAACACGAAACTTTCTGCAAGGAAACACTTTATACCGGGTAAGCACCAAATCAAGTTTTAATATATAATTTAAAGGAAATTTAAACCTATACAAAATTCTCACCCTTTTACACTATACGAGAATTCTAACTTCAGAAGACACCAATGTTACGTGATGTGAATATCAAGAAATGCCAAGTAGAAACTCGCCCCTGAATCTGAAATGAACTGACGAGTGTCCATTGTCATTTTCAACACTGATATTCATCAACCGAAGCAAATATTAGTCTTCAAATATGTATGCATGTTTTAGTTGTGTATTAAGAAAAATTATATTTTAATTTTTAGAGCTCTGAGAATTGTATTAGCCGATTTTATACTGTATAATTTGTATCTGCTTCGCTTTGTTAAGTCAATTTCAAATTTTTTTAAAATTCTCCTTATTCTACGTGGTTGTTTGATTTACGAACTAATTTTATTTTAAGAATTAATGTACATATGCATTCAAAATGAATGATTTTTACTTTATATTGTATTGTAAAAATAGCCTGACTGATTCTTATGTGTATCGTATCTTACTGTAATTATGAATTTTAATATTATTAAATAAGAAATATGAATCATGTTGGCGGTTACTTTACATCAAGTAGTGCAAAATAACATTGGTCTAGTGTAGATCCAATAATTGTGTATGGTGCTTCACTGCATCAATTTTCATCGAATTTTTCTTAAGATTCTCCTTATTCTACGTGGTTGTTTGATTTACAAACTAATTTTAAATTAAGAATTAATGTACATATGCATTCAAAATGAATGATTTTTACTTTATATTGTATTGTAAAAATAGCCTTACTGATTCTTATGTGTATCGTATCTTACTGTAATTATAGATTTTAATATTATTAAATAAGAAATATGAAACATGTCGGTAATTACTTTACACCAAGTAGTGCAAAATAACATTGGTCTAGTGTAATACTAGATTTCATTAATTTTGTGCAAAGTAATTTAAAACAAAAGAAATTTTCACGTAAAAAAGTACGCCATTTTCCGGTATGCACACTTCAAGGTATGTTGCGGCTGGCACGTCTTTTAACACTGTATGATTAATTAAAAATGCGTTTTACATCAGTGTAAATGACAAACATCAGAGGCTTACAGGTACATCTTATAAGCAAAACATATTTTTTATTACATTATTGTCTGTTTTGTAGTAATTCCTTTCTTATGATTATTTTTTAAATGTGATTGATATAGACGAAAATGCGAATTAGTTCTTTAAAATCGTATATATTTTCAAATGCAAACAGAATTCAATGTAAATTTAAAAAACGCTTTTTAGTTATTATGTTAAGCAAATATTTAATATATTTTAATTCGTATGTAATTTAATTCCTTGATTTATATGTCAAACCAATTGATGACGGCTGTTTTATTATAAAATTGTGCTGATTTATGATTTAATTAACTACAAAACAAAGATTCTAATTTATTTCATTGAACTTAACTACTGAGCTAAAAATGTTTTGTAGAGTCTGTGTTCAGAAGTCCATATTTAAAAAAGTTTTAATTTTCTTTCTAAAGATCTGAAACATGCAGAGATTACATAATAAAAGAAGAAAATATTCTTTCAATAAATTGGCTTTGAATGGATTGGCAAACCATAAACTTGCTTTGAAATTTAAAGACCGCAAATTCTTATTTGAATTAAACGTAACAAATACTATTGATGTCTACAAAACAAGACAATCCATAGTTTTATATTAGATTTATTTATAGAATTTAAGAAAATTGAACTGCTGAATGCTATTCTGCATCCTTATTTTAAAATCGTAAATATTTTTATAATATTGTTTTTAATCAACGTTAACTTTTTGATCCATTTTATATTTTTTTTTTTGAATTCCTAAAAAACAAATGCTTTTAAGAATCAAATGAAGCCAAACATTAAAGTCAGCTAAATAATCTATATGATCAAATTAGGTAAATTTTTATAGATTAGAATTTTGAAGTAAATGAAAGGTTAACTGCTATTATACATCCGCATTTGCTCAGTATTTTGTAACAAAATTTTATTTTACGTTATCCTTCACAGCTAAAGCAATGTGTTATTGCCGTAAAAATTATTTTATTTAATCTTTCCTTAAAAGGAGGACTCATAAGGTTTATTAATATTTAAATCTTTCAACCCTAAAACACAATTTTATATATTTATATTAGATAGTTTTTACAAAATTTTAAAGTAAATGATTGTAGAATATCAATGGCTAACTGCCACGACACATTCGTAATTGAATATTGTATAGATTTGCTTGGTATTTTATAAAACCTTATCTTTTGTCATCGTTACCACTAAAATATGAATCATTGCCAAAAAAAAAATTGATTCATTTTTCATCTTGGAAGAATTATACTGTTAAAAAAAGGCCTTAATATTTAATTCTATATATATATANTATTTATATATATATTAATTTTATAAAACTTTGAAATAAATGGTTGTATAATAGTAATGGCAAATTTTGTTAATATTATTACTAAAATAAATAATCATTGCATTAAAAAAAATGTTATTCATTTCTATTCTTAAAAGAATCTTGCAGTTGAATAATGCCTTAATATTTAAGTTTACAAAAAAAATGTTTATATTTATATTATATTGATTCAATAAAATTTTAAAATAAATGTTTGTAGAATAGCAATGTCGAACTCATCATTACTCATTTGTAATTAAAAATGATTCATATTTCTATGGTTTTTTTTATATAAAATCTTTTGTCAATGTTATCACTAAGAATAAATCAATGCCGCAAAAACAAATTTTATTCATTTCCATTCCTGAAAGAAACTTACTGTTGAGTAATGGCTTAATATGTAATTCCACAAATAAATATTTATATTTATAATCTATTCATTTAATAAATGTTTAAAATACATAGTTGTATAATAGTGATAACTAACTGTCATTACTCATCATTAATCATCTGTAATTAAAAATCATACATATTCCTATAGTATTTCTTTATATAAAACCTTTAGTCCATTTTCTCACTAAAAATACATCATTGCCGTAAAAACAAATTCTATTCATTTCTTATCTTGTACGGATCATACCATTTGAACAATCCTTTAATATGATTTGAACAATCCTTTAATATCCTTTAATATTAAGTCCACAAATAAATCTATATATTTATATTATATTTTTTTGTGAAATTTTAAAAGAAATGAAATATTAACTGCTCCTATACAGTCGCATTAAAAAATCATACATAATCTTCTAAAATTGTTTTTCTTATCATTTGTTAATATATCTCACTAAAACAATGAGTTACTGCCATGAAAACAAACTCTATTCAAGCCTTATCTCGAAAGAGAATTTCTATCTTTTGTTCCCACACGGCATTGTATTTTGTTCGGAATGCATTTTTTATCTATAATTTCAAAAGAATTATTGTACAAGACTAAGCATCATATAGTACAGAAAAGAAACGTCATCGAAATCCTATTCACAATACCCAATATACATTTTCAAATAATTGAAATCACAGGACAGAAAAAATCGTGTTCAAACGACACGGCGCTATTACTTAAACTAATTATCGCCAAAACAAACCTTTTGTGTCGCCAGATGTAATGTCTATAAAATCTCATCCATTGTTTTCCAAATGGAACGTGGATTACAAATGCTAATAACAAAGACCAGGGAGAACAGAGGTAAAATGGTGAAGGAAAAAAAATGAGATTTCCTTAATTATGAAGCGGAACTTTCTTCATTAAGATATCCTTTAATTAGTTCACAAAATTATTAGATTATTAGATAATACATCCTGGTGATGTCGAACAGCTTATTTGAAAGCGCAGAAAATTTTAATTATTTTTATTTCTGGCATCTTTTGTCTTGACAGCGTATCCTTCATATGTAAGACATTTCCTGTTGCTGTATAATTAGCAGTGTCATTCATCTTCGGCTTCTGTTGTTATTAAGATTAAAATTAAGAAGAGAGCAAGGATGGTGGGGAAAAAAACTTCTGCTCTGCACTGCTGTTTCGAGATTTTCAGAAATTTTTCACATTATTCTTATTCGGATATTTATTAAATTAGAGTTTTCTGCAAAATGATTCTTAAAACAAGGATTGGAAGTTTCGAAGTATAAATCTTTAGAAGTTTGTCGGTTCAAGCTTTGGAGACTGAATTTATTTAAATATAAATTATTTGGTTTGTGATTCACACAAATATTTTTTCTATACGAAACATTTCTGGTCACTATTTTTGTAGAGGTGACCTATTTAATAAGTCAATTTAAAAAAAATCAGTTATAATTAAAAAATGACATCTTTTTTAATTTCGAAAATTCATCAAATTTTGACTAAAATACAACGTTACAGCTTACAAAATTTTATTATCAAGTGGTACATTGTATAATAAAACATGCTTTTAGATTTTTAGTTAATTTAGGCTTTTGAAATTGAACAGCTTATTTGAAAGAGCAGAAAAATTTAATTATTTTTATTTCTGGCATCTTTTGTTTTGACAGCATATCCTTCATGTGTACGATATTTTCTGTTGCTGTATAATTACCCGTGTCATTCATCTTTAACTCCTGTTGTTATTAAGATTAAAATTAGGAAGAGAGCAAGGTTGATGGAAAAAGTTCTCCTCAGAATTGCTGCTTCGAGATTTTTAGGAACTTTTCACATAATTCTTTTACGTATATTTATAAAAATAAAGTTTTCTTCAAAATGACTCTTAAAACTAAAACTGTGAGATTGTAGTTATTTTCGCAGTGAAAAATATTAAGAAGTTTGACAGTTCAAGTTTCGAAAAGGGATAATTTGAATATATTTAAGGGATTTACTTTGAAATTCATAGAAATATATTTTTTTGTTTGAAATCCTACATTCTAGTCAAAAATTTTACGAGGGATAAAAAAGTGAGAGTAATTAAATTTAAATAAATCTACATTAATTAATAGTATAAATTTTCTTTAATTATTAAAACTCAATGCATTTTAACTGCTACACAATATTACATATTTCAAAATATCTTCATTCAATAACAAATATTATTTCATTGCTAATTTTCTAACTTTTCAGAATTTTGGCAAAAATGAATTATGTAACTAAAACAAAAAAATTTATAAAATAATACGCATATTAAAAGTAATATATTAGCCACAAATTATGTATTCAGCAAAATAGGAGTGGGTTTTAGTTTTTATGCTAGCGAGTGCATAATTAAAATCACACCAAAGATTATTTTAGTTTTTAAAAGTATTTTTTTTATGTTCGAACCATTTCATAACAAATACTGTCGAATTGGAATCTTAGTATTTCCTCAAAAGCATTTAAAGTAAAATAAAAGGAATAAATCACATAAAATACAATTAAAGCTGAAATGAATGGAATGAAATGAAATTCTATTGAAGTTTGTTGAAGTAGTCATGATTTTAAAATAAGCTAAACACTTATTCAAGCTATATATTTTTTATTTCAAAGAATACATTCTTATATCCATCCTAATTAAACTATCTAATTAAATTGTCTTAGTAAATTATCTTATATATATAATAATCGCAAATATAATATAATAATATATATATATATTATAAATACTATAATCGCAATAACGTTTTTACTAGGCGACTTTTGTAATTATGCTTTGATAATGCACAAAGTGGCTTAAATTTCAAAAGCGTGAAAATTTGCTTTCTTAAATTAAATACAATAAAACTATAAATTTAAAGAGAACTTGAACAATGCAAATGCTATGGCATTTTAATTGCAGTATCACAAAAAGAACTTGCTTCCTTTCTAATATTTTCTGAAAAAAAAAACAAGAAAAAACAAATATGACCAAGAATATATGAATAGGGCACTTTTAAGCGACAAACATTAATTAATCATTTATAAATTAATGATATCACATTTTGAATTGACATATGATTTCATAACATGAATGAATTTACTCTTCATGACGAGCTCCACAGGGAGGAAAAAAAATTCTTATGAAATTACCGTACTCTGAATAGTAATAACGTTTTAAAGAAAAAAAATATTTTGGTTAATAAGATCAAAATATGCCATATTTTAACCATTCCTTTGGCAATTTGTTAGTTCACTGTAGTCACTGTTGACCAGAAATTCTGGCTTTTCAAAAATTATAGCTCTTATTAAGACACATTTACTTTTAAAAAATACTAAACTGAAACATCGAATAAATGGTTTTTATACCTTCCATTAAGGTATCATGTTAAAATTACAAAATTTTATTTGCTTATATTCTGTATTGATTACATTCAGTCGCCTCCCAATAATATTTGACTTTAAATTTTTAAAAAAGTTCTAAATTTCGTGAAATTTTTTTTTTAAGAAAGCCATTCAAATTTTTATGTGATACTGATGTTTCTTATATTTTTTACGTAAAGAAATTCACTGCACTAAATCTATTTAAAACAAAACTATGTAAAGATCATTTAATAGCAAGAAACAAAGTACGAAAAAGATTATTTAATGAGTTTTATTTAATATTTATCATTAAAAATTTCATCCAGGTCATCTGAGGAAAAAATAGTAAATAAATACAAACGTCTCAAGAGGATGGAGTCTCTTAACTAGTAAAACATTTGAACTTGCTATTGCGTCTTAAAGAACAAAAAGTTTTTAAGTTTCAGAAAAGTTTCTAAGGTATTACCATTCCTTTTCACTGAATTGTTGTTCTAGTTGACGATTTTTCCCATTATAGTTAAAATTGAAATTCCTTTGTTTTAATTTTAGTTAAAATGTATTTTTAAGCTATAATGCTTATACTGTGACAAAATTTTTAATGCAATTAAAACAAATTATTGAAATTTCGAAAAAAATTGTATTATCGTATCTTGTTTCGAATTTCAAAAAAATCAGTTCTAAAAGCGAAAAAGTTTTTTGGCATTTATGTTTGTTATTATATGTTCATTTTTTGTTGGGCTAATCTATCAAAATTTAAGTTTCACCACGACTTTCTAATTTAGCATTTAATAATTATTGAAAATAAGTCTAAATATTTGTGTCAAGGGTGCTATTACTTTTAAACAAAATACTTTTTGAAGATGCTGAAGAGATATTATTCACAAAGAGGCTTAAAAATAATGCTTAAACAACAAACTTGAGTGCAAATTTATTGTCTTAAGTATAAATACAGATTTATTTAGATACAAAAGTAGCCTTTGAAAGCTAGCATTAAAGCTAGCCTTAGCATTTTTCTAACTACAGAGACACTGATAAACAAAAGATTATTTACTGATTCCTAATTGTCAGAGTTCAACTAAATCTTTTTAATCAAACCTGAAATTTTCAATCAAACCTAATTTAAATCAAGCAAATTATTTTTTCCAATCAAACCTATAGTTATAAACCATATCACATTTTTACTTACATAACTGCTTGAATAAATAGTTATGTATCATACAATACTTTTCTTTACTATACTTGTTGATTAAATATTAATGAATCATACAATAGTTTTATTTACAATCAAATATCAATGTCTAAAATCTAATTTAATCTAAATATATTAATTCTAATATCGCAAATAATTAAGTTTTTTTTGAAGGCCTGTAGGTAAGGAAAATAAACAAGACACAATTTAAGTGCCTTACATTTGAATCATAGCGATGATTTTAAACTATATATGTAATCTTTCTGTGGAGAACAGTCTGGCAATTAATTTAAATCTTTACGGGCAATTAATTTAAATCTTATAAAAGTTATAGAACTAAAAATTTGCCAAAAATTTATTCTTAGTTTTTACAAATTTTTATGAGCTCAGATAATACAGCATTGGAGCAAGTTTCTAAAATTAATAAATTAGTACAAAAATGTTTTTTATTTTTGCAAAACTGTTCAATTTTGGCTCTTTAAGAAACTAGGAAATATCTAATGTAATTAAATGGCGTTATGATTCTCAAAAGAAGATTCTCTACAATTATTTTGTAATTTCGTACATTTCAATTACTTATTGTTACAATAAATTTAAATTGGCTTGTAATTAACTTATTAAATCAATGAAAATAAAATTAAAATTTCGGAGTTCTTCATCTTTTCACCTATTTTAATTGCATCAACTTTTGAAATGAATGTTTTAAAAGGCTATAAAAATAGCTGTAAATTACCAAGTTTAATTTGATTGCATCATTATCGTAATAACACAAGCATTACTTAAAACATGTCAGGTTCTCTCAAAAGAAAAATTGTTTGCACATACTTTTTTATTCTTACATTTTTTCTTATAGTATTTCAATATAGTAATTTATATCTGGTATACTAATTCAAATATCACTTTAAAAATCCATAGCTATATTATAATTAACTAAAATTGCATTTAAATTACTAATTGTTGCAATAAATTTTAATTGGTTTGTAATTATTTTATCAAATAAAGGGAAACATAATTCATATTTTAGAATTATTTTGCACATAAAAAACTTCGTAAATTGTACCCCCTTGTGAAATAAATTTTTTTCCTAAACCTATAAAATTTATTATAATTTACCTAATTTATTTTATCATTATAGCAGAGACACAAACATTATTTATTCAAAGAAGTTCAGCTTCTGTCAAAAGAACATTTTTTTTTCAATTACTTTTTATTTTTACAGTTTTTCTTATAATAATTCAATACAATTGTTTCTAGTATTCTAAGCAAAGTATCTCTTCAAAAACCAGCAGCTAAACTATAATTAAAAATTAAATTCGACTTATTATTATAATAAATTTTCACTGGTTTGCAATCGACGTATCAAATACAGGGAGATAGAATTCGTATTTTAAAATTTTTCATCCAAAAAACTATTTAAATTGTAACATTCCATGAAATAAAAGTTTTTTAAACTTATAAAAATAAGTAATTAATTAATGGATTAATAAATAACCTCAATTTGCTTTAATTACATCATTATTGCTAAGACACAAATATTATTTTTTCAAAAACTTTCAGCTTCGATCAAAGTAAAAAAAATTTCAGCAATTACTCCTTATTCTTACATTTTTTTCTACAAATATATCAATACTGTAGTTTGTTTCTAGTATTCTAAACCAAATATCACTTCAAATATCCGTAGCTGAACTATACCTTAAAGAAACAGCAGCCGTTTTATTTTGATTTTCTTTTTTAAACTTCTTTTCCGTCATTGCATTTCCAACAATGCACGAGTTTCCCGGAATTTTTATTTTGTAAAATCAAGTTTCCTAAAGAATATTTTTTGTTTCTTTCTAAGCTTTCCTTTCCTGTTGCTTTAAAATTGTTACTGTTTAAGTTGAAATTCCCTTTAGTCGAGCGAACCCGTCTTCTTTCCTAAAATTTTAATTTTAGAACTTGACGCATATGTACCTCAAAGCAAGCAGCAGATTAAATCGCGTGTAAAAATAAATCTTGAAATATTTCTAAAAGAAACGGTATGGAGATGGTAAAACATGCATGATTAAATCTTCCTGCTGAAAGAATAAAAATATATTTCTTTATCTTAATTAAGATAGAACGTTGTACAAATAAATGCTATTTTACTTGGAAATTAAAGTAATGATAACTTGACTTGTACTACATATTTTAAATAAACAATAACCATTAAATTTAAATTATATCCAGTTATGTTCAATTTTCAATATTTAGGTTATTTAATTTAATTTATTCTCTGTTTATGTGCTCTTTTCTGTTATATGTTACTAAAGGAAATTATGTTTTAAATATCCTTGTTTAATTAGTTGAAACTTTGGATATAATTTGATTTAAAAAAATTTTAATTGTCCATTGTTTGAAACTTCCTATTTTTGGAAACGTTTGAAAGTTTTGAAATGGATTAGTTGATATATGGAGAGAAAAAATCAGAGCCTACTTGAACTATAAACCAAAAAAATAATTTTATTATTAAATTATTTAAATTTTGAAATATTTTAGCTTAAAAAATTCAAATTGTTCAATATTTGACTTTTCTCATTTTTGAAATTTTTCTCAAATATAAGCTTGTTTGAACATTTATGAATGATTTTAAAGGTATACAATAAAAGAATAATATTTTAAAAGCTCTATTGACCTAGAAAGTTATTCTCTCATTATTCATATCAAAATTAATATTAATTAACTATTTCAATTAACTACTTTAATTAACGATTAACTACTTTAGTTAACTATTTTAATTAACTATATCTGTCAATCTATTAAAATTTTATCATATTTTATTTCTGCAAAAATTCCAACTGTTTAATATTTGAATCTTCTCACACACATTTCAAATTTAAGCACGCAAAAAATGAATTAAAATATATAAGATTTAAAAAAAATTCGAAATTCTTTTACACAATAAATTAAAACTGTATTTTCCTAAAAATCTTAATAAAATTAGAATTCAAACTGAAAGGAACTGAATTAATTAAAAATTTAAAATAATGCTCCCTTGATACTTGTATGACTCCCAAATGGGCAGCACTGAAATTTTTGTTCATTCGGTAAAAAGTTTAAGTGCGAAATGGATTAAACTTCATTAAGATATTTAGTTTTAAAACAAGAAATAATTGTGATATGTTTAATAAAAATTATATGTAAAGAATAGTAAAAAAAAAACAGCAAAACAGTTCATATGTTTCGAAATCAAAAAGACATTAAAAGAACTATATATATTTTAATCTAAATTTGGTATTAAATTTGGCAAAAAACGACAAAAAAATACTTTATGTTTAATTTTTATTACTTTTATGACCGGCGTTGAACAATTGACGCATTTATGAGTTTACGACAATGAATGTTCAACTCTATAACCTTGCAACTTTGAACCCAGTCCAGAAGACAACGGAACTCATGTATGAAGCTTTTGAAAAAACTAGCTTTTGTGGAGGACTTTTTGATGGAACTAACCCGCATTTCCGTTACATGTAGAGTGAAACCACTAAAACCTCCCTTGGCTAACCCGACGTCATGGGGATCCTAATCCATGATCCGTTAATCGGTGAGGATATTTTATGCCAGCCTTGTGGTTGGTGCAAGCAGAGAGCAGAAGTTTTTACAACCAGCCAATGCTGAGATTTAAACCTAAGTCACCTCATTGAGAGGCGAGCTCTCTATCCCCATAGCCACCGAGGCTCAAGGTTATATTTTACAGTTTTTAGGTATCAAAACAAAATTTAAATTTGGTAACATTCTAACTGTAAAATTTTTATAATGCTTTAAAGATTATATTAAATAGCCATTATATTTTACATGCCTTTAATGCACATAAAAATTATTTATAAACTACAAAACAGTAAAAAGTACTAATGTCTATTCAATTCAATACTTTTCTCGTATAACAATAAAATATTTTGTTATATTCTGTTCTCAGATTTGTTATAAGAACATATAGCAAACAAATAAAGTAATTTTTGTAACTTAGAGGTCTATCATTGATTCTCTAAGCGAGGACAGAAAAAAAATATTATTGTAAGCTCTGGTTTTCTTGGCCATATAAGAAAAGAAATATTATCATTAATGCATTTTCGATGGCATATCATGCATACTGAATTTCGACAAAATGATCTTAAACTGCCTTTTTCCCCGGGAACATGGGAGTCCATCTAGAGGTCTGTCTTGACCATCTGGATTTAAAATGCTTGGCGAGTGCCCAAAATATTTTCCCGTCTAGTTTTCTGGAGTAAAGGGGGCTGTGGATAATATTAATCACGATCAGTGTCATGAATGCGCATGCGTAATTCTGGTCACGTTTTCGAAAAATAGGGTATGGACACTGCCTGAAATAACGCATAGCATGAGCGTGCTGGACATAAATATCTTAGAAAAGGTAAATATGTGTTACAGAGGTACCAAATGATTTATTTAAACGTAGTCAAACGTGTTTATATGTTGAATAGAATATTCTTCTGTAGTTAAAAATTTATAAACGTTACCTTATGTTAACTACCTTATGTTATGTTATGTTACCTTATGTTAACTATGTATAATATGTTAACTAAGTAACTAAATTTGATATAGCATTTATTTCGTTTACAGATATTTATCAATATAGAATAAAAAGCAGGAATTTAATGCTTAAAAATACGGTAAAATTAATAGAATAAAATAGTATTTAAATTGAAAATGGGGAATTAGTAATCAATACCTTTATTTCTTGCTTGAACAGTAATACTTTTATGCTTTGTGCTTGAAGTTTAGGATTCATAAAGAGCTTTAGGTCGTAGTATTATTATTAAATTTGATTTAGTTGATGAATTTCACTTTTACACTTTCATTGTAATTTATTATCAAATTCATTATCATTGTAAATTATTATTGAGAATTAAGTAAATAAAACATCTGTACACAGATAGAAAAAAAAAGATAGCTGATATGGTTGTAGTTATGGAAATATAAAGAAATTTATTGTTTGTGCACGATTGAAAAAAAACAGGAATTGTTTCAAGAAAATAGTAATGTGGAGTAAGAACTGTAGTTTTTATTGCATGATTAAACTTTTGCAGCAAATCATACCAGAAAATTATTTCAGACTAACAGCAACTGAGCGCTTTCACCTCATCAACTACTTTATATTTCATACTATATTATATAAAGTGTTAAGCAGTTGCCGCAATTCTGAGTTTTCGACAATCAATGCTGAAATTCGTAGCCTTGTAACTTTGAATCCAACCCAGAAAACAAGGAAACTCTTGCATCAAAAATTCAGAGAAATTTGCTTTTTGAGGAGGAACTTTTCATGGAACTAACCCGCATTTGCGTTACATGGAAAGGAAAACCACGAAAAACTCCCGTAGTTAACTCAACGGAAAAGGGCTTCTAATACATGATCCTTTTATCACTGAGGATATTATACGTCAGCACCATGGCTTGAGTGACCAGAGAGCAGAATTCTTATCAACCAGAAACAGCTGGGAGTCGAACCTGTGACACCTCTTTAGGAGGTGAACGCTCCAACTCCCTAGCCACCACGGTTCCTAGCCACCACGGTTATTGTTTTTTTATGTATTTTATCTTATTTCGAAACTCTTCATACCATATGAGCTTATAATTCACATTTAACATTGAATATTAGTAAAATGTGCTTGCATCTTGGATGGCTATTTTGAAATATTTATCAGAATATTAAGTTAAAATTAATAGTGTTTCCTAGATTTATGTATTTTTTTATCCAATTAAGATTTTATACCGAAATTTTTTTAACGGAAATAGGGAAACAGATTATTAAAAACAGCATCAGCTTTTATCATGTTTTTATATTTTTGTTTTGTTTACTGGTATGAAATTAAAATAAAACTCACATTAGTTTCATTTAAATAAGAAAAAACTCAAACATGTGATTAAACGTAGTTAATCAGTCAAATAATATTGTGTAATATATCAGAATTTTCTACACAAAACAAATCTACTATTTTTTTACTTAGTATTTAAATTCCAAATTGATTTTTAATTACTTCTCTTCATATTTTAAAAGTTTAAACGACATAGCCAATCATAAAATATCGATTAATTTCCCCGTAACCCGATTTAAATCCATGTATTTATATCTTATACATTGAAGAAAAATTATTTAACTTTCATTTCATTTCTATTAGCAAACGGAAAATTTATTCCAAATAACCTTTCCCCTTATTCCATTTACATAATTTGGTTAAATCATCGTGAAATATTATCATGATTATAATTAGAAACATAAGCCCAATATACATTTAACTAATTTAACTCCCTTGATTGAATTTACGCCATTTCTATTAGTACTAGTTATATGGCCTCTTAAATAGTGATGTCATAAAGGAAGGGAATAAAACATCTTATATTTTAAGTTGCAGTTACGTAAACTTTACGAGACCGAATACTCTTTGTATTTAAATTTATGGTAATAAAAATTTAATTAAATTAATAATCACAAACCGCATAACTAAAATGTAATTAAATGGTATTGTTTAGGACAAGTTTATGCGGTACAGTTGAGTGTTTATACGTACGGTGTTTATCTATTTAAACAGTTTGATGTTTTGTTTTAAATATTAATTTTTGAGGGTATTCAGAACTATGCAAATGGAAGAGTATTGTATCGTTTTATTATTTTCTCCCTTTTTTTGAAAAAATTTTAATAATCTGATTATTATCTACTAATATTTTTTTTTTAAAAAGTGAGAAAATAATACAACAATTATTTAGAAATGATGCAGATTTAAGTAACTATTATCTACATTCATGTGAACTAAAAAAAATAATTTATGATTTTTAACCGTTACTTTTAAAAACTTATTAATATAATTATTGAAGACCTAAAATATTCAACTCAATCTTATTTAAGCACTTAGAACATGCATGTAGTAATATATCATGCATGTAGTAATATACCCCTTAGTAATATATCATGTTTTTTTACTGAAAAACCTGGTATTTTTTATAGGACGGTAAAAATAATTTTATTAAAACCAATTTTAATTTCTGTAAACAAAGAAAATTGTTATAAATTTCCTTTCCATTCACTCCATTAACTTCATTTAATTAAGTTCCATAATAAAGTTTTAATTTAGTAATATTTAGAAACATAATTCCCCTCTAAATCATACTTATTCTACTTTTCTGATTGGATTTGCCACAATGCCATTAACTTCTAATGAAATCTTGTACAGTCTCTTAAACAGACTTCTCTTTTGGACGATAATGGACCAACTTTTTTAAATCCAATTTTTTATCTCTACTTCTTTTCACATCCAATTCTTTTATTATTTTAGACGAAAATATTTTTGTTAAAACACTTAAGTTTATGATAATAAAAAAATAATTGTGATAAAAAGCATATTAGCTAGATTAATAGTTATATTTCAGGATAATTTCGTGTAGCGAAACTTTATTAATAGGAAAGTAAAAACTATGTCTATTTATTAGATACTAGGACATTTCAATTTAGAAATTTAGTTCTATACAGTTTTACAACTAAAGTTCTGAATTAATATCATATCATATGTTTTCCGCTTATTACCAATTAATAGTTAATATTATTTTGAATGATATAGAACTCTAAGCTCAATTCCTGCATCCGTGTGAAAATATATGTATAGAATATACTATTTTCAAAATTAATTTTAAGTTAAATTCAGCATTATTAAAAAACACATCGAACATTCATATACGAAGAAAAAATTCTTGTAAAATTACAGTACTGTATAGTATTTCTGGTAAAAAAAAATGACATAACGCTGGTTAATGAAACCAAAATACACAGTATCTAAATCATTCATTTGGCATTTTTTCTGTTCAAATAGTAATGGTTTACTGGAAATTCTGGTGCTCAAAATTATAGTTCTTATTGCCACGCAGTTAATAAAAAATACAACATTGAAGCTCAAATTTAACCAAATGATAACTGAAATGTTAATTTAGCGAGTTTTTATGCCATGCTCGAAAGATAATGCGAAAAAACTACCAAAATTAACCACATTTACAAAATTTTATCACATAATAAAACCATATTTTATTTCACATACTATAAAGACATATTTTATTTCATATATCATAAAACTATATTTTACCAAAATCATTAGCAAAACAATGTGTTAAAAACTACCAAGATTTATGATGCTCCCATAGAGATAAAAACACGGTTCAGTCTATCATATTCTGTAATTTACCATGCATCAATTACAGTAAGTTCTCAATACACATTTTCCCCTTTATAATTTTACATTAATATAAATTTATTAAAATCACATTTAATTTATATTATTAAAATGATTAATTATAGATTTTATAATAATCCTTTCACTCATTTCATTAACATCATACAGGTAAACTAAATCGTAGCGAAGTCTCAACATGATATTATTTCAAAACATAAATCCCCTGCATCAAACTAATTTGACTTTCTTGATTAAATTTACCCCATTCCCACTACCTTCGAATCCAATCAACTCAGGTTGTCTCTCATATAGACATCTCATGTAAACGGAAACCATCTCGTGATTTTTCCGTTCAAATGATAACGATTTAACTAAAATTCTGGTTTTCAAAATTGAAGTTCTCATTTCCTACACATTTACTAAAAAATAAAAAACTGAAACTGAAATTTCACCGAATGATTAGTTTTTATTCCTTGCTCTAAGGATTTCATGATAAAACTACCAAACTTTATCACACATTATTAAACTATATTTTCTACTATCAATTTATAAAAGTCATTACTAAAACGTTTAAATGAAATTGCCGAGATTTTCGGTGTTTTAGTCAAAAACACAGTTTATTTTATCATATTCTTTAGTTTAACATATTATAAAAAAGCTACCAAAATTTACCACACTTACAAACTTTTATCACATAATAAAACCATATTTCACATACTAGAAAACCATGTTTTATTTACCACATTACAAAGCCATATTTTACCAATATCATTAGCAAAACGCTTTGGTAAAAATTACCGAGATTTATAGCGTTCCCATAGAGACAAAAACATGGTTCAATTTATCATATTCTGTAGTTTACCACGCATCAATTACAGTAAGATCCTACTTTTCATTACAAATTCCGCCCTTTATAATTTAAATTATGAAAAAACTACCAAAGTTTACCACATTTACGAAATTTTATCTCATAATAAAACCATATTTTGCATACTATAAAACCATATTTTATTTCGCCTATTATAAAATCATATTTTACCAAAATCATTAGCAAAACGCTTTGATGAAAATCAAGATTTATGGTGTTCCCATAGAGACAAAAACGTGGTTCAGTTTATCATGTTCTGTAGTTTATCATGCATCAACTACAGTAAGTTCCCACATTTTCATTACAATCCCCCCCCTTTATAATTTAAATTACGAAAAAACTACCAAAATTTACCTCATTTATAAACTTTTATCTCATAATAAAACCATAATTCACATACTATAAAACCATATTTTATTTCGCCTATTATAAAACCATATTTTACCAAAATCACTAGCAAAATGCTTTGGTAAAAATTACCGAGTTTTATAGTGTTCCCATAGAGACAAATGGCAATCCTATAGAGACAATTACAGTATGTTTACAATTCATTACAGTAAGTTACTTTTCATAACAATTTTTTCTCTTTTTAATATAAAATTAAAGGCAAATTTATTAAAAACACATTTAATTTACATTAATAAAACAATTACTTATAGATTTTATAATAATCTTTGCACTCATTCCATTAACATCATACGACTGAACCAAGTCATAATGAAGTCTTAACATGATAATATTTCGAAACATAAATCCACTCTGCATCAAACTAATTTGACTTTCTTGATTGAATTTACCCCATTCCCATTAGCTTCTAATGCAATCTACTCAGGTTGTACGGCCTCTTAAATAGACATCTCATATGGACGGAAACAAACCACCCTTCTAATTTAAGTTGCAGTTATTTTACGCTTATAGGAGAATATGTAAACACTAGTTTTAGGTTGTGAGGTGGGTTCTTCTTATCACACACCCACACCTGCTATTATTCTAATCACTCAGAAAACAAGAGGATCTCTTTTGGCGTGATCTTACTTAATAAAGATTAATTACTCGAAAGCGAAAAGTGTACTTTCTTGCCTTCTTTGTCTTACCTTGTACGCCCTAAGTGATGCGCTTTTAGTTATAGTTACAGTGATTAATTAAAAAAGAAATCACAATACAATGTTTCTCACTGACTTTTGAAACATTATTTTTAAGACATTATAAGGTTCTATGGAAATGTTTCAATTTAAATTTTCAGAATTAGTTTTGCCCTTGTTTTCAAATTTTAAATCGTATAAATTTAAAATGAGAGCGAATTTATATTTGTCGATATGAATTTTTCTTTATTTAAAATTTCAAAACTATATATACCCCCAGCTTAAGTTTTCATGGTGATCATGTAACTTGTTTTTTTATCTTTTTTTACTTTTAGAAATTAATTTAAACTAAACCTGACTTATCTTGTCACTATCATTTCAAATTAAAAAATATTAGATGTGAAATTTACAATAGGTTATAGTGATTTCACGCGCTACTTTAATTTCTAATATAAATATTTGCTTCATTACATGACCACATGCACTATAAACATGTAGGTGGATGTCAATTTAATCAAAAGATACTAGGTTTAAAATATTTTTTTAAATATTTTTTTTAAAATTTTTATATAACAATTGTAAATTTGAAAATATCAACAAAAAAATCACAGAATGGATATGTTTAAAAAAATTAAAATATCTGAAGCAGATCTGAATTCCAAAATGTAGAAAAAGCATTTCAAATTAAGCAATTAGCAAAAATACATTTCTTATTTGATTAGTAATAGCAAAGATTAACTAATCAATTTAAATTTAAAATAGCTAAAAACATAATTTTTAATTAAAAATTACGCCAAATGGTAAAATTGCACAGTTATACTATTTAATTACAACTAACGTTTCTGGTAGTAAATTACAAAATAATATTTTGACTAAATATTTTTTAATCACATCGAAAAATGAATCACAAAATACAATAGAAAATATTAAGTAATAAAGTTATTTTATTTGTTGATACAAATTGGAATATTAATTCATGATCATTTCTTAACATAAAAACTTAAAATTAAAGTATCATTTGATTTTTTTGCACAGAAAAATATTTTTTCATGTATAAACATGTATTAAAAATTACACCATTGAGGATTACTTTAAAATTTACTTCAGAAATTTTAGAAAGTATATCCGAGATTAAATTTTTGTTTAAAAAAAATATCTTTTTTGATTGTACTTTTCAGTTTTTATAATGACTTAATTTCCTTTATAAAGAGTTTTTACTAACCATATACTACTACCAGACCTTACTACCACCAGTCCAAGTTTGTCTTGGCAACTGACTGTTTTATGAAAACATTGCATTTTTGTTTCTGAAGTCTTTAGAAGAAAATCGGAAGGTATTTGACCTATTTTTGAGCTTATATTGTGCCATATATATGACAAATTTCAGTTCTAAATTGGTTAGCAGGTAATTAAATAAATAAACAATTAAAAGGTTTTAAAAGCAATTCAAGCATTTTCAAATTTTCATCGAATTTCACTGAAAGGATCAGTTTAATCTTTCAGTTTTATTTTATTCTAATGATGAGTAAGTAGTCAAAGTATGAGTAACTTGAGAAATAGCATCAAATAGACTCAAAAAATTGGCTTACCGTTGAACTCTTAGATCAATACCTTTTACCATAATATACTGCTAACTTGGGGTTAATTGACTTGTGATTAAACTTCATACGGTGTTAATTAAAGCAAATTCCTTAATTAATCGAGATAAAGAAGTTCGATAGTGTAACTAAAGATTTTGATGTGTTTAAGCATAAAACGTACCAATAAAGATACTCTTTTAGTAACACAACAAATTTACTGTAGAAAAATAAATACAAGAGGTAGAAATCACAAACACAATATTTCTATTTTAGCACAACCTATGCATACTAAAAATTAAAAAATAAATTTATAAAAAAGTTCTCCCTGCCACGAGTTTTATTTTTCCCTTTTTATAGCTCCGAATAACACTCCGTCCTTAAGAGAAACATCTGGCTTCAGAAGAAGACGATGCGTCTGACTGAAAATTCTACAAAGGAAAAAAAAGTATGATTTGAAAAAAATCGCTTATAACTATTAACCATTAAAAGGTAGAGGCAAGTGAGATTTGACTCCGAAAACACTTAAGATATTTGCAAATTTTCAACACAGATTATGCACATTTAAAAATATTAAAAGAAACTATATGCCTTTAGTGAGATACAGAGCTCTAAAAAGGAAGGGCTCTTTGACTGGGAGAACCATTAGACTTTTTCTCCAGAGAGGGAAACACAAATCAGAACTGTTTTTCTTTTTAGATTTTTTATTATGAGAGTGCATAGGTTGTGCTTGTCGTGATGTTTATTTTTTGAATGTATTTTGCTATATTAAATTTATTGTATTACTAAAAGAAAATCTTCACTGGTCCGTTTTAAGCTGAAATACATAAAAACTTTTACTTGTTGCTAAAATTGAATCTATATTAACGTTATAAGTGAATATATTATTGATTAAATACTTCAAGGTATAGTAAACAAGATATAGCTACATTTCTAAATGAGTGATTTATTATAGAGAAAATACATAAAAAATTAATATTCATGGACTTGGTTTTTGTCACTTTCTATGGCCTAAGCTATATTTTATTTTGCATCAGAGCATTTTAGAGTTTTACATTTAGAAGAGATTAAGAAATAATATTCAAATTTCAATTCTGTTAAGAATTTTGCTTAAAAATATTTACGACATTTCATTTACAAAAGTATAGGGAAAAATATACTATTAAGGGGAAAAAAGTATTCCTGCAGCAAATCATAATAGTTTAATCTCACCTAAAGTATTTCTTTAAAAATTGTTGGGGTCGTAGTAGCCAAGTGGTTAGAAAATCAGACTCTGATCCGGAGGGAACGGGGACCGATTCTTAACTCCGCTAAGACAAACTGAGTACACGTGACATACGTGCTCATAAAATCTGCGGACTCGAATGTACTATGGTCGATCGCTAAACAGTACCATGGGTGCAGGGATTTGGAGAAAATTTCATTCCTCTTCAGATCTGTGTCTAAATTGTGGAAGTGACCTCACAAATGATATCCCTTCAGTAGTAAATCAAAATTATGATAACAAGTATCCGGATCCTGCTGGTGGATGTTTCCAAGACCCCCGTCAATATTCGATTGTTGAGCTCTAGTGTGACGTAAGTAAAATACCTATACCTTAAAAATGTTTGATTACCAATTGATTATAAGAAATGAAGAAAAAGTTTTATTGATACTTATTTATTCTCTACATGAATAGAGTAAAAAAAGTGATTAAACAAAAACTTATATCATTTATTGCTTTTAAATAATCAATAATTATTAAAATTATGAATTCTAATAAAGTTAATAATGATAATAAAGACTAAGACTTGTTATTATAATTTATAACATTCAATACTCGAAAAATAAAAAAAGTATTATTAATAATTGAGGATTAAAGAAAATAACATTATAAAGTTTTCATGGAAAAATCATAGAAATTGAGAAACATCACCTCATACTTAGAACCAGTTAGTGTTAATTCTAAATTTATGCAATCAACTACTTGCTGATATTTTGCTTTTTGCCCATTTGTTTCTCGAAATTATAAGTAAAAAGTTAAATTCTTTTATTTCAAATGCTTCGTTTTTGCTCTCATCCGCTTATTTTATCAGTATATTTACAAGAGACACAAAGGAAAAAACGCTGATAACTTAAAAGGTGGTATGTTGTTAAACATTTTTTTTCTTATATCGTCAATAACATGCTGTTCACTTCCAAAATACCATAAGTCATGCTTTATTATATATAAAAATAAAAAAAACTTTGTTTCAACGTAAAATGTGGATTATAAATTTTTTAAAAAAATAATAAACCCTTCATCGTTTTCAAAATTAAACATTAAAAAGGTGGCACAAAAGAATGAATTAATTATAATATAATCGTTATTAGGTAATGTTTTTAAAATTATACTGGTTGTTCTGTAATCGTCCCTTTCAAACTCACTGTAATTAACAAATCCAAAATAATATTCTTATAATCAGTTGTTGTTATCTTACGCCAAATATCAATAATAACAACCATATTTTAAAGCAAAGGGATGCTCTTCTTCCTGTTTTCCAGTGGCGCCATCCATGGCTAAGAATTCACTTCAGTCACACTCATACTTCATAGCCCATTTTAAAGGGATGACACATTTATACACCATCCATTTATCCGCAGTCAGCAGTTTTGACCTGAACCAGAGCAAGATCAATCTCCTATCCAGAACTCCAAGAGGTTATTGGTTTGTTATGAGAAAATGGAGGACTTTGTGACTCCGATATATTTCGTGTACATATGTCACCATTTTGTACACGTGGTGCATTTGGTCGGCAGGGATCGAACTGATGACCTCTTGGACATGTGCCTAGCGCCCTACCTACCAGACTATCTCTGGCCCATCCGGTGTTTATTAATATTTAAAAGGAACGAAAAAGCTATCTAAATCTGGCAAATTATTATTAAAGAAGCAGAGATTTTTAACATCAAAAGTATTTGACCGTGCTGTAGGGAACAAAGAAAAGTTAAAAGGCGATAAAAACTAATTTTTCTCAATATTTATTCATTATACTCTGATAACATTTTTGTTTTTCTCAACGATTTTGATTATGAATAATTAAATAAGTTTTATTTATTACACTTTCCATTTCCAATCAGTAACAGGCCATCTTCACCACAAGCTTTATAACCATGAACTGATCTCAAAGACGTTACACAGTAACATTGAAAACGAAGCATAAATTCCAAAGTATCTTTCTACTTTAGTCACAGTAGAATACCCAATAAATTTTGATCCTAATTAACTGACACAGTAAGTTTAAAATGCATTTTCTTCAATTTCTACCTCTTTGATATTTTTATTTGCCTGTGTTTTTTATTTTTAACTTATTTACTCTTTGTTTTCTGAAAAATTCTCTTGCAAATAGAGACAAACTCCACATTGACAAAACTCATTTGTGTTTTAAGTATAAGCAATTTAACTTCGCCATCTTTATTATTTTTTTTTAAAATTAAAAAGATAAAAATGTGCATGTAATAAAAATACGTGTCATGATCAATATATAAATGCATTTATGAACTAGAAATATAGCAAAAAGTAAATGTATTCGAAACAGCTCATGATTTTTTAGGTGTTAAGTAAAACTATGCATCATTTCAAACAACAATCAATATCTTTGAAAAAAACACATACTGTTTAAAGAATTACAACAAAACAAATAAACAACTTGTGTCAAAATTAAGAACTTGTGTCAAAAATTAAGAAAGAAAACAATAATCTTATTGTTGTGATTACTTATGGGCAAGCAGAGGGCAACAACTCTAAAGGCAAAATTCATTTCGAAAAAAAAGTTTCCCAAGAAATTTTGAATTAAAGTTTGATGTGTGATAATGTTAGAAAAAGTGTAAAAACTTTCGTGCAATATTTGCATTTATTAATTAATTTATAACAATATTCTCTAATTATGAGTTTTAAAATTTCACTTGAATTGATTTAAAGACCAAAAATAATAAATAATAATTAGCTAAAAACCATAACAGTTAAAAATATTTGAACTCACAATATTAAATGAAAATAAAAAAATAGTGCATTTAACAGTACTAGTAGAATATTGGCAGTCATATATATATATGATTATTAATCTTTCAAAACTACAACATTATTTTTCATATAATACACTAAATAAAAATTTATCAAAATTCCCGAAATTTTATTTTTATATGCAGATATTGTAAAATAAGTTTGTATTACTACATTCGCCTTTTATAAATAATTCGATACAATTTAACATTTTCTATTTATTTTAAATTAAACTATTTTAATAAATTTTGAGTTTAACTATTAAATTTTTTTTTATTCCTTCTTGATGATAGATACAATAAATTTTAATTTGAAATTTCTAAAAAGGGTGCTTAAAAAAATAAATCTTCTATACATTTTAAAGTATACTTCATTTTTCTTTAAATAAAATTGATTTAAAATATTATCCTCTCTTTCTCAACAAATATACTGCTTTATATACTGCTTTTATCTAAATAACTTAACTGCTCCCTCGCAGTTTTTAAAACCAGAAATATATATTAATGAGAATAATTTTTATCCATTTTTCATCTTTCTTACGTCTCATCACTTCGTAGTGAGTAATTTTTCATCCAGTTTTGTCTCGTATAATTTTATTTTGCAAGAAAGAGAAAGTTTGTTACGGAAAATAATAAAAATTGTGAGTGAATTGAGGTGGATGAGAGAATAAACACTTTTAAAATCTGAAAATAAAGTTCCAGTGTAATTAAATCCGGAATTTCTAAATATTAAATTAATGAAAGTCACTTTTTATTAGTTATGCAACATTTTCTTAGTAAAATTTTTACTACATCGTATTTAGGATACTACATTATATATTTAGGTCATATTTATAAATATTATTATTATATTTATAAAGATCTTGTTGTACTTTTAATATATATTTCAAGCTTTTATTTAAATAATTTGTTACTTTCAATAAATATTTTCGAATTTTTGGTTAAAATTTTAATTATAAGAAATACGAATAAACATTGCAATGAATTTTATGCAAATATATCTACGCTTTTTTAAAACGGCTAATGTTTTGGCTATTTTTTATATGTTTAAAAATTTTTTAAGATAAATTTTATTTTATAATTATTATATATTTTTGTTGTTGTTGCTTCTAATGCAACTTGCCAAAACCAGAAAGACTGCATGGTGAGTAAGATTTCAGTCACTCACACGTCGCCACCTTTTATAGAATGGAGCCAGTCATACATCCATTCATTCATTCATTCATCCACAGATCGTAATTTTGACCTGACACAGAGAAAGATCAATTTCCAATTCAGTGCACCCTGAGGTGTAATTTATTATGGGAATATGGAGGACATTGTGAACCGACAGCTTTAATGTGCACAAGTCACCAATTCATACACGGGTATGTATATATACATATGTATATACATACACACTCACATATACATGCATACATACACTACACATATTATATATGATCCTTTTGCTCAACGTAGGTAATAAATTCAACTCTCTCGTATTTTAATTAGAAAAACATAATGGTTTAATTTTATTTTATTTTATAACCGTCGTTGAACAGCTGACCCTGTTTTTTCGACTACTAATGTTCAAATCCACAGCTTTGTAATTTTGAACCAAATCCAAAAGACAAGAGAACTCTTGGATCAAGTTTTGAGAGAAATTTGCCTTCGTGGAGGACATTTTTGATGGAACTACCCAGCATTTGAGTTACATGGAGAGAAAAATCACTAAAACCTCCCTCGTTTTGGATGCTGAATTTTGTATCGACCAGCCATTTCAGGGATTTGAACCCGTTTCAACTCATTGGAAAGCAAACGGTCTATCCTCTGAGCAATCACGGCTCAGCCATAATGATAATCGGTTTTCGATTAATTCACACGTTTAAAATATATTCCATTTGGAGCTAATATCTATATATGTATTGAATATAAGTATGATAACGGCCTGCGTTATTGAACAATTTGCACTTCTGAAATAATAATTTCCAACAATTCTGGTGTGCGGGTGGGTGATCACTTGGATCAGTCTGCGTAGGGACCGAGGGTGTGCGGTACTGGTCCTCGTTAAACTGTGCTACCGTAAAGTGCTCGACTTCGTGCGCAGGTTGACGGGCTACCGAAGCGGGGGTGCCATCCGCTCAGCAGTGGATCAAAATTGTGATGGCATGTCTTCGGATCATCCACCGGGATGTTTCCCAGACCGTCGCCAATGGCCCATTGGGCAGCTCTAGTGTGACGTAAATTAACAACAACAACAAAAAATTCTGCGCTCACTCATATTTCTAATAAGTCAAAAAAAATAATAATACTAAGTTTTATTTATAACATGATTTATTTATTTCATGTTTTATTATTAATATGATTTTGACTGTTTTATTTATAACATGATTATAATGTGATTCTATCGACTAAGTTTCAATTTAAATAATACACTTTTCAACTACAGCTCTTTTTTTTTCTATTTTGTCTTATGCCTGTTTAGGCAGTGGGGGTGCGATTGTTCCTGTTTTTCAGTGGCGCCATCTATGGCCAGGAATTCGACTTCTGCCACGCCATTCACACAACCACAACCCGTTTATAGAGCGGGTGACATTCATTTGTTTTAACTGATAAGTACATATATATATATATATATATATATGAACATAAGCATAGTATTTATGAGTAACAGGCAGTTCAGTTGACTATTTTTCCCTGCAGAAATAAAAAGAATTACTTTCTCTCGGATTTCTCTTAATACAGTAAGATTAATAGTCAGGTTTTATACATAACAAGATTTATTTCACATAACTACACCGATCGAGTTTTAGTTTGATTTGTGCACTTTTCACCTGTATTTCATTTGTAACTAATATCTGCATCAGTATCGTATATATGCATGAGAAACAGGCTCGTTTCTGAACATTTTGCAGAAAAGGAATAATAAATGCTACTTTCGTTCGTATTTCTCCTAAGGCAGAGAGAATAATGGTTGGTTTTATATATAACACCATTTTGACTGTAATTACATCGAGTTAGAAATTGAATATTACTCTTGTCACCTACATTCCATTTGTAACTAATATCTACATAAGTATCGTATGTATGAAAAACAGGCTCGTTTGCGAACATTTTACACAGCAGAAATAATAAATTCTACTTTCTCCTATGGCAGAAAGAATAATAGTCGGTTTTATATATAACACGATTTATTTAATGGAATTACATCGACGGGGTTTGAATCAGATTAGTACACTTTTCAGCTGTACCCCGTATCAAACTCTAAGATTATTGACTTTTCTCAAAGAACGGTGACAGGTCTTTTTCCATCTATCATTTGCAGGCTACCGGCTGTTGAGTAGGAGGGGTCTTTTCAGACCTCATCAAAAGGCATTCAACGGCAGCAACACGCCAAGGGTTTAAAAGAAAATTACGGATAAAAAGTCATTTTATTGAAAGAAGTCTAGAGTCATTATAATCTCGGTGACATTAGAAAAATTCTAACAAAATGAAAGTAACTGAGATTTATTTTGTTTTACGAACAAAAACGGAGAGAACTGGTAATGGATGTTTGATAGAGAAGCTATGTTTTTTGAAGTATGCGATAAGCGTTGATAAGGGCATAATTATTTACTGTTAAAGTCGTTGTAAGAAATGCGTCGTGCATTTTATTCTGATTTATGTCTTTTATTATATTCAGAATGTAATAGATTTTGGATAAACTATTTTTAAAAAATGTGGTTATGATAAGACGTTGCATTTATATATAAGGTATCAAGCGATGGTCTTAATTTCCAAGAACAACTTTATTACTCAAGGAAGGGAACAGGCACAAACTTATCAATGCATTACTTTCTTTTTTACGTTAGGTTCATTATTTGCATTAAAAAAATATTGATGTTTCCTTCATATACAATTTTAATTTTTTGAAACTATAATTCCTAAAATATATTATTTCCAAAGTATAGTAATTTTTAAAAAAAAAACACTTTGGGTATAGAATTATAAATTAGATAAAAATTTAATTTTTAGGAATTTTTTTTTTCAAACAGAGATGAGTATAGGACCTGTGTGATCGGCTAGTGGTCTGTGTAGGTAGATTATAAATATTACTGGACAGCTTAAAGGAATCAATTTGAGAGGAAACTGATTTATATACTAGTTACTTCTGGATTGCTTGCAGGGAGCAATCTGAATAGCCACTGATCTGTATACAATTTGTTACTGGATTGCTTATAGGGATCAATTTGAGTGGTCACTAATTTGTATATACTAGTTGTTACTGGATTGCTTTCGGAAAGCAATCTGAGCAGCTATTGATGGATGTAGCTATTAATGGATTGCTTATAGGGAGCAGTATGAGCGACCACTGATTTGTCTTTATATTTAGCTTTTGATCTGCTTAGATATTAGTGGATTGCTCATAGGGAGCAAACCAAGCCGTTAAGTGAAGTCCACCAAACTAGCTTTCGCAGCCAGTGGATAAGGCCTTTACTTTTAGTCTTAATGCCTCGAAAGGGACAACACTCTCAAAACTTTATTTTAAAATTTTAAAACAGTTCAAATTATAAAAACAATAATTTCTTTTATTGGGTACTAGCATATTCCCTCTAATTAATGAAATTAAGATTACCTTTTCTTTCATGCAAAGAATTACATTTTTGCCAAATTCTCCTTTTTCGTTGTCACCCATAACTAAAGAGTGAAAAATCTTTCGCAAAAGCGGTGGTTCCAGAAAGGCCGTTTACTTTAGATTTTCTCTCACTATCGTCCCTCAACAGTCAGGACCTCAATCCAGAAACAGAGAACAGGTAATCTAGATATCTAATAAATTTAAGTGGTATAAGAACAAAATTGTTGAGCATTTTTCGGCCATACTATTTGCATGCCTTACATATTTTATTCAGCAGGTATTACTTTTGAACTAATGCTTTCTTCACCAATTTAATCGTGATTTTTAAAAATTTATATGAAATTTAAAACTCTTAAACGAATTAATAAGCGATTTAAAGACTTTTCTTGCAACCACCAATATCTGTCCATTTGGATACCTCAAATTTATAAATTATTATTACGACTAGGTTACACCTATATTTCTCGTTCAGTACCCTTGCTTATTGTTCTTGTCTTGAACTTGCAAAAGACAGTATTTTGCTAAACGTCAAGCGTTTCATCTTAAAATCTTTTAAAATTATATAAAACTTTTTAATTTCAAAATCAAATTACATAGATTCAAAGAAATTTTGAATTAGCAAAAGGAAGTTAAGAAGAAAGGAGTTGACATAATTTAATTGGTAAAACTATCAGACTATTAACAAAATTCGAGATATTTGTGCTTATATATATATATATATATATATATATATATGTAATATCTGAAATACTAGCTTAATAAAATTTAAAGACTTGATATGAACTATGCTTGCAGTTGAACTTTTTCGTCAAAAGTAAACTGGTATATGATTCATCAGTATATAACCTATTTCTCTGATTCATGAATTTTTAATTTTAATTATTTAAAAATTGAATGATCAAAGGTGTGAACTTTTTTGTCAAAAGTAAACTGGTATATGATTCATTAGTATATAACCTATTTCTCTGATTCATGAATTCTTAATTTTAATTATTTAAAAATTGAATGATCAAAGGTGTATAAAATAATTAGAAAAAATCTAATTCATGAAACATTTGTTAAAAATATAATAAATATAAAGAATTCTGCAATTTAAAAAAAAAAAATCTCAGTTAATTGCTATAATTGTTAATTGACTGACTTTTTTATACAAAATGATAGAATACTAGAAATTATGAAAATCAAGTTTAATAATAANTATATATAAAATGTCATCCGATATTTACAAAGTTGTTATTAGAGCTGAAAAAACACCTGTAGGCCACCACAAAGAAAAATACAATGCGCCAACATTGGATGAAGTGGCTATTGTTATAGTTGGCGAAGAATTTACCTCCCGCGATACAGTTCTTCATCGCAGAAATCGTGACGTTCAAAGAGTTCTCAGAAACGTATCGATCATATGATGCATTGCAATATCCTATTTTATTTTGGTGAGGAGAGGAGGGATAT
This sequence comes from Parasteatoda tepidariorum, assembly GCF_043381705.1. Taxonomy (NCBI): domain Eukaryota; kingdom Metazoa; phylum Arthropoda; class Arachnida; order Araneae; family Theridiidae; genus Parasteatoda; species Parasteatoda tepidariorum. The sequence continues at coordinate 62,373,814 of NC_092208.1, forward strand.
TATTTTAACATAAAATTAAGAAGTCCGCAAACAGGCGAGAAAACCAATAAGAAAGCAAGTGCAATAAGTTTTTATGCATATAGATTAATGATTGCCAAAACGCTGATAATCATACTTTAAAATGTCGACAATTAGTTCATCAATACATTGTCGATATGTATGCGAAAATTGAAACTGAACGCCTACTGTATATTAAATTAAATCAAACCAAATTACGTTCAGAAGAATGCATTCATTTACGGGATGCAATAATTAATGATGGTAACGTTAATCCTAATGATGTGGGGAAAATGATTATATTGCCGACTACATTTGCAGGGAGAAAAACTTGGACTCCCTGCAAATGTAGTATTCATACATGTCTGAGTATTCATACATGTGCCTTGGACTCCAAGGCACATGTATGAATACTCACAGGATGCAATGACATATGTTCTCGCATATGGGCTCCTAGATTTATTTATTACATTTACGTGCAATTCTGCTTGGGTTGAAATTAGAGATATTTTGTTACCAGGACAATCATCATCGGATCGTCATGATATTACAGCACGTGTGTTCAAACAAAAATGATAATCTTTACTTGATTTCATTGTGAAGCGTCATGTTTTTAGAGAGACACGGTGTTGGGTGTACTCTATTGAATGGCAAAAACGAGGATTGCCACAGGCACACATTCTGATTTGGCTTATTGAAAAAAAACCACCTTGCCAAACTGATCAGATATCAGCAGAAATTCTTGATGTCACCATAGATCCAGTCTTATTTCAGATCATTGTCCAAAATATGTTTCATGCTCCGTGTGCATCACCATACATGTCTGTTTGAAAATGCACTAATGATATCCTAGAGAATTAACTGCTGAGACTATCACTGGTTTTTTTCACCATTAAATAAAATTTGCATTTCAAATCATAATCGCAAATGTCATTTACACACTTAAATACAAAATTCAAATTCAAATTGAAAGCGTTGCAACGCACGCAGGGTACAGCTAGTATATATATACAAAGCGAAATTTTAAACAATTTGAATATATAAACTTTATTATTTTTTTGACATTTTTTCCTCTGTGAGTAAAACAATTATACCTCACCTTTTTTTAATTGTTGTAGACTTTAAATTGAAGAAATCTTAAAATACCTTTCACTCATTAAAATAGCTAAAAATAATTGAATCTAATCATAATCAAAACATCACTCGTTTTTTCACTCACTGAAAAGATAGTGCACTGAAAAGATAGAGGCACCAAAGTTGCCACCATATGCTTGCTGCTAAATGCAATTGAATCCTTTTTTCTCTCAAATAAAATTGAAATACTGTTACTTAGTATCGGTATCAACCAAAATCTACTGGACCTAATACCTTTTTGCAATTAATCTATATCATGTAGTTGAATAAACATATTGCATAGACCCTAAAAGTCTAAATTTTTCTCAAAATATCGTTTAGAACATTCTGTCTCTAAATTTTCTATTTCTGAAACATCAAGTATTTAACTTAAAATGTTGTTAAATTAAATTTCTTAAAGCATACAACTTTACATGTGATATGAGTCCACTTGTTAAAAATGAGAGGAAATTGTTTGTGGCATTTTCTAATGACAAAATACCACTGTTAACGCGTTCCACACGATGGAAACATAATCTGCAATTAATGTACCCACCTGTCGATTTAAAGCTCTAAAAGCTGATTTTCTAAACACTAATCGACATCATCCATTAGGGTGTAACACTACCTTACATTCTTAAGTTACTAATAATCTACCTCTAGGAATTCCAACATCACCATTTCTGGCGAAAATGAGACTCTTTAGCATGATGTTAATTCGTCACCTTGCATTTTCTTATAATCAGGCTAAATTAGCCTCGCTTAAACTAATTGACGATATTGCTTTTAAAGCTTTATTCTTTCATTCATTTCTCATAAATCTTCATTCTTTTTAGATTAAAGAGAGTTTCAATTTTCATTTGTTGTGACTGTTTGAAAACTGTTAATTTAACTGTTTGAAATTCCAAAAAAATATTACACTTCATACGAGAAATTTTTTTGTTTTTTTTAATTTCTTGTTTTTATAATTGTCTTCATTTTAGTATTTTAAATTGGAAGGATTATGATTATCTAAGGATAAGACACATTTGCATATAGTTTCGAAAAATATCTGTACGGAAAAATACCAAGATTTTCATGTAGATCAGCTGTCTATGTGGTGTATGCATGCTGCTGTTAATAATGGGAAAACTCTGAAAAATATAGCATACCTCTCTGGAAAAAATATTAAAGATCAGTTTAATGTAAAAAGATGGATTCTTACTGCACTCTATAACAAAAAAATCGACGCACCAAGAAGCAAACGTCCTATTTACTTCTTGCTGCCAGATTACAGTGGTGCATGGCTTGATCAGGCTGAAATGATGCCGACTGGGGACGTATAGTCTTTAACGACGAATCCCGCTTCCAACTGTGTCCTGACGATCATCGAAGACGTGTTTGAAGACGCACAGGGCAGAGGGGGGATCCTACCTTCACTATTGCATGTCACACCGGCCCTCAACAAGGCATTATGGTCTGGGGTGCCATTTCCTTTGACAGCCAGACCCCTTTGGTCGTCATTAGAGGTACACTTACTGCACAGCGGTACGTCGACGACATCATAAGACCTGTTTTGCTACCGTTCCTTTTGCAGCGCCCTGGGCTGGTTTTTCAGCAAGCAATGCCAGACCACATACAGCACGCGTTGCTATGAACTGTCTGCAAGCTTGTCAAAGTCTTCTTTGGCCTGCCAAATTACCAGATCTCTCTCCCATCGAGCATGTCTGAGATATGATGGGAAGGGGATTGCAACTGACACGGAATGTTGATGACCTCGTTCGACAATTGGATCGAATTTGGCAGGAAATACCGCAAGAGACCATCGGGGAGCTTTATCGGTCTATGGCACGACGTGTGGCAGCTTGTATCCAGGCTAGAGGCGGATCAACACCTTAATGAACTTGTTACTGTAACTCTGCAATAAATTATTAAATTAGTCTGAAATTTCAATCATTTACTATTCTGTATATTGTCTTCCTATCCACCAATTTTCGCTTCAATCGGACAACTCCTTCTTGGTGCGTCGATTTTTTTTGCTGTAGAGTGTATATCCTATAAACTTCATTTTTGTTTTGTTTTTTTTTGAAAATTTTGAAGATTTTACAAATATAATGGGATTAATACTACTTTATAGTAACTGATTTATAGAGCAGTGGTTAAAAAAAATTCGTGACTGCATGGTACATAATGAAAATTGGTCATTTAATTTTTCAGCTGGAATAGAATTGAAGTATTCTAAATTTACTAGATGCTCAGTGCACTAAAATTTCCGACAGGTAAAGTTAGCATCTAATTTAAGAATAGCGAAAAAAAAATTTTTAATTTTTTTTTGAAAAAAATATTTTAAAGAAAAACTGCAATTTTCTTTTGGAAAGTTTTTATGACGATACTTGTTTTTATTTTGAAAAAAAAAAACTTTAAATATACACCTTTAAAATTTTATAAGTTTTTCGAATTGGTTTTGTGAAAACTATGTTCTACTATGGATGTTATAAAGATAAGTTTTACTATGAAACAATTTCTTGTAATTTCTTATATATTTCTAAAAAGGAAAAAAATGTAGGTTTAGAGGAAGAAGGGTAAAATCATATCGGTACACTTTTAACATTAAGCGTTCCCGCATTGAAATATTCCTTGTTTTCTACATTATTTTTTGAGTGTCTGACTCAATAGTAAAGTCACTAAACTAATATTGTTAAGAACTGGGGTTTCATTACCAGTGATTTTTTGAAGTATACCCAATTTCAGATCGATGGGACCATCATTTCTGGGAATTAAGTTTGATCGGGTGCAATGTGACCATATTGCCGCCATTAATCACGTAACTATAGAAACTTAATCTCCACAATTTGTGGGAATGTTTCTTGATTAACATTTTTTTGACAATATATTTCCTAAAAATTTTTCTACATTGTATCGTTTAGATAAGTTCGTTTTCCACTTTGTTATTGAAGTTAAGAGAGAAATATTATAAAATTCAAGTATAACTACTACCAATATATATACAAGAATTAGCCTATTACCATTTCACCATAATGTATTCTTTCGTATTTTACTTTATTTACACAACAATAAATTAATATGCAAATTAAAAACTAATGTGTCTGATAGAAGACCAACTGAAATATCTCAGATTCCCCACTTTATAAGAGAAATTTCACGAAAACAGTTTTTTTACTTAGCACCTAAATTATATAATAAATTACTATTCAAGTTGTAAAACATCCAAATATATTCATCTTTTAAGCGTGCTTTATTTCAATTTATGATGAACATAGACGATTTAGAACTCTATTTTTCACTTTAATGGAAGCATTTGATTTTTTATACCAGTCTGTGCCAATCTAAATGAATTTCTTATGTTACCTTTGTTATTTTTTTATATAGTTTCACGTATTTTTTTTCTATTATTACAGTGTTGAACAATATATGATGTCTTATGATGAGCAAAACAATTTGTGATTGTAATATCCCCCCCTCCTTTATTTTCTTTTTGAATTTTTAATTTAAATTTATTGTATAAATTTTCTTTGTCGCCTGGACAGGATTTTCCTTTTGACGACGAATATATATTTTTTGTATTTAAAAAAAAATGAAATTCATAATATATAAAGTAAGGTCTCACCCAGTAAAGCTAGCAAGATCTTATCTAATCAGACCAGAGCATATGAAGCATTATTAATGCTATTGTAGATATAAAAAAATGGCTTGTGTGCAATAATATCTCATTGCTATGCAATCATGTTGATTATTTACAACTTCAAATATGATTTATTTTACAAAATATAAAGTTTTCAGTAGACAAAATTGCTGATCTAAATCATCTAAAATTGCTGATGAAAAAAATTAAGAAATTTTATACCTCCTTTCTCACATTAATTACTCTGCTCTCTATTCAAATGGATTTTTATGCATTTTTACAATAATTTTTATTATTTTCTGTGGTATAGCTGTAAAGAAAGAAATAAGGTTGCGTAATAATAAACTATTAGTGCACACAAGCCATTTTATCATATCTACAGTTACATTTATAATGCTTCAGATGCTCTGGTCTTGATTAGGTAAGATCTTACTAGCTTTACTTGATAAGATCTTACTTTGGGTTAGATCTTACGAATCTCATTTCTCTCTTAACAGCAAATGCATTGTAGTGACCGGAAAATAGTAGCCGCTGACTAAAGTAGACCTATTCTTTTTCTTTTCTATTCTACCTCAATCGCCAGTTTCGCAAGAGCACGAGAGAGCGCTAAAAGCGGAAAGAACCGTTACCTAACAGGGAAAAATTACTTCCGCATTGAGACTGGGCAACCAATTAGCTAAGAACGGAAACTGTCCAGCCACTTCCGGAAATTAATGACTAGAAGAGGTCCCGGAAGTGGTTTCTAATGAGCCACAGCAAAGCTTAAAAAGTGATGACTCCTTTGTCTCAAAATTAAGTTGTTGTCTGATTCTGGTCCACTCTGGTTTGCGCGATATTTTAAGTAATGGAGACGGATAAACCTTTGTAAACCTGCGATTAACCTTGCACATAACGGCAGTTTTGAATTCAGAGAATACATTTAAATTTTATCTGATCTTTTGTATTTAATGCGAGTTTATTCTGTATTAGTTTTATTGTTTGATTGAATAGACTCGTATTTGATAGTTTATAATTATCATTTTACAGTAATGTTTAAATTTTAAGAAGTAAGCGAATAAAGTAAAAGAGTATCTATATGAATTTTTTCAATCTGATAAGCTCAAGCCTTTATCATCAACTAAAGTTTAATTCACTTTTCATTTAAATTGTTTTCTTGACTTTTTTTTAATTTATCGGGTTGAAGATAAAGAAAAAATACTCAAAAGGCAAAATATAAAAACGAAATCCAGTAACTAGTTTCGCACTTGTTGGTATCATAAAATATGACCGAACCTGTTATATGACCTAAGTTACCAAGTTACCTTCATATGGTTGGCTACGGAAGTAACTTTGGCTTTTCTTAGAAGAAAAATAAACGAAAATAACAAAATAAAAAAACGTTTGAGTGTCAAAAATTAGTTACCAACTGGCTTTAAGAAGCTATGACAGACATCAAGGTCGTTGGCCATATTGCTGGCAATACCATGGGTTCTATTAAGTGTTTCTATTAAGTGATTTATAAGTGGGAAAATAGTTATTTAATAACTATTAATGCGTTTGAACAAGCAATTCGAGTACGTTAGCAACATTGTTCCGTCCATTGTCAAAAGTTTTAATTTTTTTTCACGTGTATTACTTTTAATAATGATTTTATTTTTATTTTATAACCGTCGTTGAACAGCCGACCCAATTTCATGGGTTTACGACTACTTACGTTCAACTCCGTAACCTTGTAATTTTGAACCAATCCAGAAGACAAGGAAACTCCTGGATCAGTACCCCCAGAGGTTTTGATTTGTTGTGGGAACATGGAGGACTTTGAGACTCGACAGATTTAACGTGCATCAGTCACCATTTACTACACGGGGAGTCTTCGGCCGGCGAGGATCGAACCCACGACCTCTTGGATATGAGCCCAGCGCCCTACCGACCAGGCTATCCCGGCCTTTTAATAATGATTGGACGGGGAAATATTAAACCATAATCCATTAGAAAATTGGGTTTTCATTGCCTACCTCTCTAGAACTGTCACAGAGTGTCAAAACAATTAGTATGTGTCAAAAACTAGAAGTGAGGAAAATGTTGCAATTTTTATGCATGACTTAACTTTCTGATGACAAAAGAACGATAAATAGAACACAACGTTGCAATTAATGAAAGATCGCTCTGAATTTTTAAGCAAGTAACTTTGTGGTTGCAAATTTTCTGTGGAAAAAGTTTTCAAAAAAATTTTAAGTAGGAAAAAAGCTAAAAATTTTAAAAAGTTCATTTTTTTCAAATTGACAAAAAATTTAAATATTTGTGTTTTATTAGTGAACTTAAGACCAAGAGAAGCTGCAAACCTATCCTAAGCAAGTGGATGAATCCTGCGTTTCTCTAACTGATGTTGTTTTAAAAACTCCATTTCCAAGTGCGCGATAAATCAAAGTAATTTCAGAAAACAGTATTTTTTTGCTATCTGAGTGTGCTATTAAAATATGTAACCTGGGTGATCCTTTAAAATATAAATAAGATGAATTCTTCGTTAGAATCAAGTTTCGATCTATTTCTTTGTTTAAAGTTACCATCATTCTGATTCGATTACAGTTCAACAATAATGAAACTCAATAGTTTCAGTGTTACTCAGTTACTGTAGTTTTAGAACGTTTTAGTGGTAGAACTTATAAGAACTAGTTCCTGTAAACTCTTAAGGCTGATGTGAGTTAGAAATACGGTTGAAAGTAATTTCCAAGCACTACAATGTCATAAGAGGAAGTCCGTGGTAATAAAATTAATTAAAGAATTCAAATAGATAATGTGATACTCCATGGTTTTGTATAGCACTAAAAATCGAAATAATTAAATATTGACAACTTGGTAGTTGATTTAATCTAAAACAATGTGTCAAACAACGTTTTGAACTAACTTTCAACTGTCTAATTTATGAATGAAAATGATCTGTTTTTATCAATTAATCAAATCAGAAAAAAATGTATATTTAAAAAATTATTTTTAAAATTTATTTTTGTCTATTATATTATTAATATTATATAAAATACCATATAAAGTATCAACAAAATTGAAATTTTGTAAAAATGACTAAAATATAATAGATTGCTTACAATTTAACCGACACATAAGCATCAGTGACTAATTTTATACTTTTATTATTTCTTACACCCAAGTAAGATTTTTTAAAGGCGCAAGCCATGTTCGTTTTTGGACAATTCCATCTGATATTAAAAAAGTTTTACTCCTCTTGGAATAAATGGCCCCTAGTCACAAGAAAAGCGATAATCATGCCAATTAAATTCGCCAATGATAATCATGCCATGCCATCGTGCCAATGGAATCAATGGACTTTTATTCGTATATTCATGTAAAAGTATAATAGAGTTGATATTTTGTTAATAAAGTTTTTATTACTTTGTCAAGAAAAAATGACAATTTCTTTTAATTACATTAATTTGATTAGTACATATTTTTAGATTCTAAATCTCAACTTGCAATGTATAAAAAAAAATGATAAATTTTTCATCGGAAATAAAAATATCGATTAAAAAATTATTATCTTTCTTCTCTGTAGGAAACATCACTCGGAATTAATTGCTCTTTAATCTTCAAACAGCAGGAGGCACAATTTTTTTTCCATTTTCATAAAGAAACCCTCCCGACAGAATCAGTCGTTAAAACTGGTAGGGGGATTCATTCACTTACTTTTTGATGATATTGACCCCGAACAAAATGCATGGAGTTGACATTAACGATGTGGCCCCAGACGACAGACAACATCTAAATCGCTATCATCTATCACTGAAAGAATGGAAATGAGAGCAGCTACACTGAGAGCTGCATTTAAGCTCGATGAAAAGGAGTTGGGGAGGCAGAAAAAAATAATAATAAAAATAGCAAAATAAATAACCTTAATTACATATCTTCACGTCTCCCTACATAGACTTGGTGATGATGGTCAAAGTCTTCTTTGGATTATTGGAGCTTACAATAGATCTTCTTTAGGGATCGTCTTGTGCAGTTTCTCGTTTTTTTTTGTACAAAGGGGACGCTTATCTCTTTGATGATTCCACGAATCTTCTTTGTCCTTTGATCCCGAAAGTGTATCCCCTGATAATCAATGGCAATATATATTTATATAGGCGTTAATAGAACTATTTCTTTTCTTCTTATCTGTTGATTAGATAAAATGAGGAATAAAGGAAATGGTAACGGTTTACGGTGTCTATTATTCTCTTTTTTGCATTTCTATAACGTCATGCACAAAAATAAAACGTCAGGCAAATGTTGCAAGTTCAATAATATATATATATATA
>NC_092208.1:62384070-62394598 GCF_043381705.1 Parasteatoda tepidariorum
TATATATATATATAAATATATATATTTATATATATATATATATATATATATATATTGCTCGAGAACGATTTCTATTACATATAAGAGGGAGTTTTAAAATCAGAGTCCTAATTTTTAATAATAACAAAGAAATCTCTCTTAACATCAGAGAAGACGCCTGTTTCTCTCAAATTTTATATTAAAAAAAATATGCCTTCAATGTAATTAGCATAATCACCTGCGCGAATTCACGGAGTTGAACAGTATTTCCCATTCCACACTCAGAGATACCTGTTAAAACAGGGCTCGAAAAAATTCAGAAATTTTACCCGTCCCCCAGGACGGCTTGTCCAACAACGTGCCCGTCCTCCTTTGAAACTAACCCGTAGCTTCTAAATAAGGAAAAATATAATTTTCTCTTATTCATTACAAACATTTATATAAATTGCACAATGAATTAGTAGTTACTAGGATTACATTATACAGTAATAAAAGAAATGCTAGGTTACTAATAGTAATCTAGTATTTCTTTTATGAAGTAATTTATTTCTTTTATAAAATAATTTAAATGACAAAGGTCAAGTTTTCTAGAATGTCAATTTATCCGAGGTTACTGCATTTTTTAAATGAATCAAATATGACGTTTGCCAATTCTACAATCAAGCCAATGATTTGCCGAGGTTTCTGCACAGAAATCTGAAAGGGGTTTTCCATTTAGGTAAATGTTATAAATAGCGTTTAACGCTTCTTGTTTAAGACTAGTACGTAATGTGTTTTTTGGTATGAAAAGCCCCTTTCAGCAGCTGCATTACTCCCAGACGGGGTAAACATCAGTTCCATTTCAGTGTCATTTTAGAAGTGAGGTGCTAGAATCCTGTAAGATAACAAAAATTAAAAAATGTATCACGAACATTAACGGGAAAATGGCCGTCCGCGCGGACGTCAGATTCTAGAAATTCGTTGTCCGCGGGAAATTTTTGACCGCCGAGGACGGGCGGACGGGCTATTTTTCGAGCCCTGTGTTAGAAGGGCAAGTACACAGAAAGAGAGAGAGATTCAGAAAGACTCAAATCCCCGACCTATAGGATGGCAATCACATGCCTTTACTGCTCGTCCACCTGACCGAGTTCTTACTACGGTTTTTTGAATATTCTGGATCATGATTAAGCTCTTTTTGTATAAATGTGGGTCCTAAATCTCCTAGCTCTTTCAAAAATAGTTTGAAAAGCCGTGGTTTGCTGATGGGATGGAGCCCATGAGTGATGATAGCCCATGGATAGCCATGAATGATAGCCACGGATGATAGCCATGATGGAGCCCATGAGTGACCCCATTCCAGTGCTGTGATGATACCAGCGATGCCTGCTAAATATGAATTCCACATTTGGCTCGCATTATCCACTGTGCTCTCGTAAAATATTCTCAGTTTTAGACATATCATGGGTTAGAGTCCCCTTGCTGCCAGGCTAATTGTGGGAGTTTCTCGTGGTTTCCATAGCGAAGGTCAGTTTGTCACAATTCTTGATCCAAGAGTCTTCTGGGTTTTATAAATCTAAAGAGGTGAATGATTTCATAGTTTCAAACTCAGAATCGGGTAGGGTTTCATAAACACAGTTTACTGAAAAAGCTCTATTAATATTCTTGTTTGACAGTTATGAAAGTAAACTATTGTACTATGAATATTTGACCTTATATGATGAAGATACATGATATATGATTATGACGACCTTATATGATGATATTATTCTTAATATAATATTCGAAACTTTCTTTCTCGTAGAAAAATTACGTGACGCATTACGCAGGCATCGGCCAGTACGCTGATGTAAAGGAAAAGTATTCTTGGCACGCATTAGAATTTAGATTGTAAAATATTTAAATCAGCTAATTTTTCTATATCCTTTGCTATCGAGTTCCATGCCCCTGATCATTTGTTTCAAAAGCCAGCTTTTTTTTACAGTGTCCTGATATAATAATGTTAACTACCGTTTTAAATAACATAATAAACGACAAATAAATACCTTGAAAATACATTGGAGGCAGTTTATATATCCCTTGAACAATGCTATTACCACCCTGCCTGTTCGAAGGAAGGTATTTTTATGTATCATATTTTACGGACTTTTTCTCTAATTAAATCAGCTGAAATGAGTTTTTCTTATAAAATGTATCACATTAGCAGTCCAAATACGATTAAAAAATATTTTATGAAGTATACACATTTCTACCATTCCAGAAGCCTCACAAAAATTCAAACCAAATTATATTTACCAATAAAAATCTTATCAAATATCAGTAAAGACAAAAAAAAGAATAGGTAATTATTGATTTTAATTTACGATTTTCATATTTATGAAAATTTAAAAAGATTTTATACCCATTAGCAATGCCGTTATCCTTCAAAATTAACGATCGAACTTTTATCTCTCGAGACGATTTCGATTAAGATGAAAATTAAAGCACGCTGTCTCCAAAGTCCACACACTGATGTCCATGCTATAAGTTCGATCGCAAACATAGGGCTGGTGATATTTTCACGCTTTCATGAAAGCACCTTAATGACTCTTAATCCGATAATTAAGGCTGGGCTAATGACGCAGTAAAACGAACATTTTTAGAATGTTCATTACAGCATATGCTTTAAGTTTATAATCACGCCATTAATAATCACAGCATAAGCTGCTGAAATCTGAAATTCAAGTAACATGATATTTAAGACCAGATTATTTCTCTTTAACGAAAATGACATAGGCTTAATGTGATTAAATCTTTTAGACTTACGTTGAAATTTTTTTTTAAAAATTAAAAGTCTTAAAGGCTGAGCATAAATTAAGGAAAAAGCATTAAAATTTATCCGATTTTGTGATTAAGCTTTTTAAAACCAATTAAGTCCCTTTTTAATATTTTATCAAAATAGAATCAATTATAAATTTGTTGAAAAAATTATGAAGGAAAAGTAAAATGATGCTCAAATTAAATAATGGCTGNATCAGGTGATGGGTCAGAATGTTCCTCTTCAGGTGCAGGTAGTGCAGGACCTCCTCTTGAACCTACAAAAATGCAGTCATTTTCATTCTTTTGTGATCCACTATTTAAAACTTGTGATTATTTATGTATTTAAGTTTTTTTAAGAGTTAAGAGTTTTAGTTTAAGTTTATGTAAAGAGTTTTTAAAGAATGAATTAATTTTTTCAAACATCAACCTTACCCTGTCTTAATAATTTCAAACAAAATGTTTAGAGTTAGAGTTTTATTGCTGTTTAACAAATAAAAAATTATCTTACCATATAGAGCTTGAATTGCCTTTATATCATCGATATCAATTTCAAATGAAGGATCATACCCTTTGTAATGAGGAGTCATAATTGCATTTAGTTCATCCGTATGTGCAAGACCCAGAGAATGACCAAATTCGTGTGCTGCTACTTGGAATATATCGGTACCTGTTTAACAACATAATACACGTATTTAAAGAGAGTAAAGAAATAACTATTTCTGTATTATGGGTATTATATATATATATATATATATATACATATAATAAAAAACAAGCAATACATTTCAATTATTTATCAGTTAAAGCAAATAAAATAGTTGTACTAATATTGACTCACGACTATATAGCATTTCTTAATTAGAAATCCCTTTTCCAGTCATCACCTTTTCCCCTTTAATAAAGTCAGGTCGGTCGACGACAAAGCACGCAATTTGAAAAATAAAATCACAACAATTTCTAATTTGGCTTATTCAGGAATTCTACCAAAAATATTCATTTTATTTAAAATATTCAAGACTTTTAAATATTCAAGATTTATTACATAATATATTCAAGATTTTTAAGAAAATAACTAAAACCAAACGTTTGAACCTAACACAAATAAACTAAATAGCAAACCATGTACTTATAAGTATGGATTTGGACGATTCAGGAAAATAGGGTATCTTTGCTTTTTTAATTATTTATTTATTGGTACAACGAAATGCAAATTTCAAACAACTGCCACATTTCCGAAAGTTATTAAGCAAATGAAAGATGCTTGTTTGATTAACAGATTAAAAATAATGTAAATTAACAGGGTCACTCTTGAGAGTTAATCGTTACGAATAAGACAATAGAAATTTTTATCTTACAAAATTGCAAATTATCGTTTAAAAATTCGTAATTTCTATTACTGCATTTATTTTTATTGCTTTATTCGTTATTGTAAATCATAAATCATCCTAACGTAATAACTCATTATCATGAAATAAAATTATTTACAAAAAATTCAGAATTTTATTAAATTAATTGTATTTAAATAGCTAATAAAAAATGGCTAATTTGATAAGAATTCCAACGAGACAACAATCTTTGTGTCCTGTGTTTGCTACTCAAGTAGAACTTACTTATTGGTAACATTTATTCTTTTGTTTTGTTTAGATTTAGTGCACTTTAATATTTTAATTAGTTTATTGCTATGTGTTTTCTTCTTTTTTAAATTAGGTTATAAAAAAAAGTCACATACAGTCCATCTACCATATGATTCATTATAAAAATCTTCTATTTCAATGTCATTGAGACAGAGCAAAATATCATCAGTGTCAAGTTTATTGCTATTATAATTATTATTTTATCAATGCTACGAAATTAACCTACCTTGAAATTATATCACTGCTAAAAAATTAAAATTTATCATAGAGGTTTAGTTTTATGGAGAAAAAAAATTACTGAAGTAAGATAAACGAATATTGCGTATTCTTCTTCAAAAAAACTCAATATTTCATGCTCTCAAGGCAGAAAATTTCGGTTTAGAGGACTATTTTTTGCTTTTTCTAGCTTAACTAATAATAAGAAAACACAACTTTCATACAAACAAGCTAAATGAAAATCCAAAATTTAAAACAAAAAATAATCAATTTGTGATATGTTTAATTTTTTTTTAAAAATTTTTCTGAAAGAAATTCCACAAATAAGTCTTTACTGCTGGCATTACAAAACACCATGTAGACCACTTCAGAAAATGAGTTTAAAATTCATATTTAACTTTCATTAGAATGCCTATTTTTGCCCACATATAATTTGATATAATATGTTTTATCTACTTCCGATAATCACTATCACACAATATATTCTCTTTCTTATATTATAACCATTCTTAAAACTTATGACGAGAAATATTATAAAATATTGCTGATAGTTAAGGAAAATGAAAATTAAGTGATAAAAATTGAATTGTAAACCTATTTAACCACTTGGGTAGAAAATATCTTTATGAAAAATTATACGTCATCTGAAACAATTTATAACTTCCATCCATTAAACAGCATTGCTTTGAGTGTATGAGACAAAAATTGATTTAAAGTATAAACTTTTCATTTATCTTTCTATTTAATACATTCTGAACTGGTGGTTAAAAGTATTTTGACAGATTTCGTGAACAAACATTTCAAGCATTCTTTTAATAAGTTGAATTTTACATCAGCTCCAAAAATATTATGATGTTGACTTTATTATCATCTCTTAAAAGGATAAGATTTAGCCGTTTCATTTCATGGTTAGAGTTTCAAAATGTCTATCAAATTTTGGCAGGTACTTTATTTCAGCCATTCTCTGATCGATACATGCCTGTTAGCTTCTTAAACCTAAGAAAAAAATAAAAGTAAGCTGGGTAATACTACTTTCATAGTTTTATTTATATAAGGAGTTAAACATTAAAACAGTAATATTATATAAGAAGCTTATTCAATGGTAGTGCATTAGTTTAAATAAACGTTTTTGCTATAGTTAAGCTTTCGCAACTGAAATATTTCATCAAGTATGCTCAATGAAAAATAATTTAATTACATAATTTAAAGTATACATTAACTGCTAATAGAAGAAAAGAAAGAGATGTATTCTAAAATACTATTTTTATGGGAATGATAAAGACTGTTTTGCTTTGAATGATAAAAACATTCGTTTTATAAACGTTTTTATCAACGTCAAAATACTAGTTTTATTGACATACTAATATTTATCTAATTTATCCTGATCTAATACTAATATTTATTTTTAATTTTTTTCATTATTTTCATAAATATGTTCTCTTAAAGTTAGTAGGAAAAATGGCACAGTATAAAGCTTATGTTATTATACATTCCATTATGTACAACATTATAACTATGCAATAAACTGTGCATCTTATCTAGTGTATCATTTTTTATAAACGTTTATTACACATTGTGAAAATTAGAACAGTTCTTTAATTGCTTTTACATTTATTTATTGGGCGTTTATGATGTTTTATAGATCAAGAGAAAAAATTAAATATTTTAAAATACTAATTCCATTGAGATGAAAACTATTTGAAATCTATTTTGATATCTTAATATAAATTTGATTTTGTTTAAAAGTGTGTCAAAACTTTTATCTAAAACTGTATTTAAAAATATAAAAAGAATTACAAAATTGTCCCACTTATGTTCTTTTAAAGTAAGTATGGTAAAGCGTAAACAATTTTGTACATTTTAAAATTTATGGAATTATACCTTATATTCTAATTATGCATTACATTTTGAACATTATCTAATGTATAATTGTATAACTTTTTATAAACATTTCTTAAACATTGAGAACATAAGAACAGTTTGTAATTGCTATTACATTTGTATATTGTTCTTTTAAGATGTTATGAGTCATGAGTCAAGAGAAGATTTTAAGATATTTTGCAAAACCTACTTCGATTCTTTTTACAGAAAATAAATTTTTTAACTTAGTTCATGCATTGATACTCTATTGAGTTGTTGTGTTTTTGAACCTAGTGTTATGACTGTAATGATTGAATTAAGTTTTATTTTCTGTCAAATTTAAATTATGCTTATCCTACTTGAAAATCATTTCTACCAATAACATAACACCGAAACTTTCTGAAGTTTGCAAGTCTGTTTAATATCGTATATAAAAAAACTGAAACTTATATCAAAAAAACTAAAAATTCAGTGAAAAGTAACTAAATGTCAACGAAAAAGGCGTGTAAACTGGAAAAAAAATATTACGTGTGTGTGAAAATTGATATGGTGCAAGGCATAATGTAGTGCAAAAAATCACTTTTTTGCTTTATTTATTTTAAATGTTTGATCTTAATCCTAGGAAATTTGAGACATTGAAATTCGCACTCTCAATCTTTATTTCTATTAATCATGAAACATATTATAACAAATTGATATTTATAATTTAGCAATGCATTGCTCATAAAATTTAGTAGTTTGCTAGATGTTATAAGTTTTACCTCAATCTGAAACATGTTAAAACAAAATTTAATTTGATATTTTAGCAATTTCATGTTCATAAAAAATTATATCTGTTAGGTGTTTTAAATTTTACCTTTATCAAAAATATCTTAAAACAAAATTTAAATTGATAATTTAGCTATTTCATGTTCATAAAATATGGTAGTAGCAAGGTGTCATAAATTTTACCCCAATCTGAATCATGCTAAAACAAATTTTAAATTAGTATTTTAGCTTTTTCACGTTGATTTAATATGGTGGCTGCTAGATGTTATAAATTTTACATCGATCTGAAAAATATTTAAACTGATATTTAAGCCATTTCATGTTCCTAAAAAATGGTAGTTGCTAGATGTTATAAATGTGTGTAAAATTGTCCTGAAAGTAAATAAAAATGCTGATAAAATTATTATAATTATTAGCAATAAATGTAAATTAGTTGTAAATAAAATATAATTACGGTTCAGTCATGTATTTTACAGATAATTATCCTTGCTGTATCATTATATTTTGTATTAATAACTTTAAATTGTTTTATTAAAAATCGACTATTCAAAAAATTCTGTTACAATTTTCCTTGTATCATTTTATAGATACAAAAACTGAGCATCCTCTTTAACAAACCACCCAATGCCAAGACAGTTTGTTTAATTAATCCAATCTTCGCCTTCAATGGTCTTTAAGAGAAACAGATAAATCGGCCATATCTTCATGAGCCTCAACCACACGCATTCCATTTCATTGGTGGAGCCATCAATAGGATATTGGCCAATTAAAATAATCTCACGCTCTCCCTGGAATAGGTTTGTGATAACTGCAAAACGAATCCGTGGAGGAAATGAGATTAGTTCAATTAGGCAAATTACTACTCAACTCCTCAGCGTTCGAAACAAATCCAAAATGAATAGATAATTTGCCTAGTACACTTCCATTTAAAGAAAACGTTAAGAGTATTTTGTTTAATGTAAAGAATAGAATTAAAATTAGTTATTTTTATTTCGTCGTAAAAATTATGAGATTCGCATTATTTTTTCTTTTAATAATTCTAAATATAATTATTAGAATACAATTTTTTTTAAATAGTATTTTTTTTTCAAATATAAGGTTGATGCAAATTTATATCTAGTCTATATACTATTGACTTCACTTTTAACACTGACTACATGTCCTTCGCTGTAAAATGATATAATTTATATCCTGAGATTCTGCCTAAAAAATGTAAGTATCAAGAATAGCAAATATACTAACATTTAAGTACGCATCTGAAATTATGTAGTGGGTTCAAATCCCAGTATAACACTGGATGTATACTTCTGCTGGTTTTTATAAAGTTGACCTTTTTACTAAACTGAGAAGAGTTTTTACACCACTCTTTGTATTTGCAATAAAAGAATAAATACCACTTCCTACTTACAATCATCATAGTTTGATGTATCTGAGTTAAGTATCTTTGGGACTTTCTAATTAAACATTTTAGGCCATCATTTAGGTTCCTTTCCTCCTTGTGATATTGTAGAAATTATATTAGAATAAGAAATAATAAACAGTTATCTAACTCCTGTAAACCATTTAAATAAACCGCAATCTTAAATAAACCAAAGATGAGTTAACGTATTATAACAATTCCTTTTGTTAAGAGGCATAGGCGTCCAAAGGTTAAAATTATTAAATAAATGGTAACATAAGAGAAAGTTCTGAAAAACATTTTGAATATTTAATCGTGAAACTTTAGAGCATGTCTTAAAGGCCCTTTATTTAATTAAATTTGCGTTTCACTTTTGTATTTCTTACTAAATGTGTGGTAATAAGAGCTGTAATTTTTAAAACCAGAATTTCTAGTAAACCGTTACCATATGAACGAAACAATTAGCGAATGAATGAATACCACATATCTGGAAAATACCAACTACTTTTTTGAAATCTAAGTGGCTTTAGAGAAGTTTTTTATTAAAGTGTCAAGGTGGAAATAATTGGAGGAGAATTATGGCTAAAAAAGATTTAAAAAGTTATATTTGTAGGCATTAAAATCAATTTTTATGTTTACAGGCATAACTGTCGTTTTTTTCAGGTAATGGAAGATAACTATTTTAAAATAACACATTTTATAAACTTACAAGATTACATTCTTTAAAATAAGCATTTAAAACTTTTATAATTTTTATAAATATATTACCAAACTACCACCAATATATCAAAGTAAACTGAGACATGAAAATGCATATAAATCAACTTCATGCTATTAACTCCAGTTTTTTCCCAAGTTACAAGATTTATTGCAGTAGTAACACAAGTAAATTATTATTAATGTTGCATCTCTCAAAACAAATGTGTGTAGCAGCGAGAATTTAACTTCTGGAACTACTACTTTTGCAATCTAAGTGGCATTAAAGAAATCTTCTATTAAAGTGTCGAGGCGGCAATTAATGAAGGGGAATTAAAAGCTCTTTACACAGGGAAATCTTGCCAACTTCTGTTAGAAGAGTTCAAGAGATTAAATACGCATCTAGCTGGAAGAAGCAAACATTATGAATAAATTATCCACTGAAGGATTATAAAGAATAATTAATCTTTCAAAATTTGTCAGAGCATAAGTTAATAAGTCCGGAATTATTTTTCGTGCTCTTTTCCTAGCATTTAGGTACGTTTAAATATTAAGTGCGATCTATTGTTCTAAACTAATTTTTAAATTACAGCTTACGTTTGCATTTTTAAATATAGATTAAAACTTACATACCAAGCTCCTTTAAAAATATGCGTATTGTAGCTGTTTTAGTTGAAGGCTTTATTTTTAATATTTACAATGCTTTATGGACTTTAAGAAATATATCACTTAAAATTATTTGTTAACAATGTACAGTCCGCAAAAAAAAAAGATATCACCCTGAATAACTTTCGTTCTAATGATTTTAACGAACTAAGTGTCAATCTTAATGGTTCCTGGGGGTGACTTCAAATATGCTAATTAATTAGTGCTAACTATTAATTAAGTTACGAAATCAGACACAAAAACGTACTTTCTCTGAATAAACATCCCAATGCAGCATGAAAGGGCAAATAAACGTTAAAAATCCGTTCGTCCGTTATAAGGTTTTGGGCTTACGTTAAAATTACGTTAATTTCACGTGATGATTTTCACCATTTCTTCATTCGTTAAAACGTATACGATAAAATTACGTTAATTTCACGTGATGATTTTCACCATTTCTTCATTCGTTAAAACGCATACGTTAAAATTACGTTAATTTCACGTAATGATTTTCACCATTTCTTCATTCGTTAAAACGTATACGTTAAAATTACGT
>NC_092208.1:62394861-62413160 GCF_043381705.1 Parasteatoda tepidariorum
TCGTTACTTTTTTTGTTTAGTACTTGTACTTTTACTTGTACTTTTTACTCGTTACTTTTTAAAATAAGAACTTTTTACTTTTTACTCGTTACTTTTTTTAAAAATACTTGTACTTTTACTCGTTACTTTTTAAAAGTAACGTTGCCATATATGCATGTACTACATTAGTAAACAATTGAATTATTTCATTTTTACGGTACAGTCAAACTGGGTGAAAATATAACCAAACCCAGACATTCTAAGTAAAATGCTGGTACTTATTGGCATTTGTATATAAGGGGGGGGGGTCTCGGGTAGCCGCATATGAAAGTCACATGAAATCTTGTGACGAGTTTCGATAGGAAGAGGGAAAAGGGATAAAAAGGGGGAGAAGCTTAAATACTGATGTTTTAAAAAAATAAAATTTTCCGTTTTTTTTTTCTCTGAATCAAATGAAACTAAAGTTGAAACTATATGCAAAACAATTTCGAAGATGTAAGGTTTTTAGGCACAAAACCCGTTTGAACTTTGGACATATCTACGCATTAGACATTGTTATCTAGACACGTAAAATATTGTTTCTAATAATTTTTTACACATATTTAAAGGAGACTATACACAAGTCGATCAAGCAAAAAAAAATCGCAAGTTACAAACGTTTTTATGTCTGAAAAACAAATATCTTATAGTTTACTTATATATAGTTTTTAAACTGCTACCCACAATATATTTGAACTCGTAAAATACATTTTCGATGTAACTTGATCTTGATGAGGAATAAGATCGATCCTGAGACAATCGGACTGATAGTTTTGAAATTATAGGCGTTTTATGAGCAAAAAAATGCAATTTTGCACTAGCACATCTTTACACATCTTACATTACAGACAAGAGAGGTATTGATTCCTATATAGTTGTTCTCAATTAATCAAATGAGGCCAAACACGAATTAATAGGACTGTTTTTAAAGCAATTTAAGATACGTAAATAAATGCAAGCACAAAATTGAAACTTTGTGCATAAAACGCTGACAATTCCTAAACTATTTGTTCGATTGTCTTGAGATTGATCTCTATATATTCAGCTTGAAAGATTGCATCAAAAATTGTACCTAACTTGCTAAGAAAGCTCTTGGGTATAAATGCAAAGTGTATTCCTATGTAAGAGAAGAAATAAGCACTTTTTAGATGTAAAAGCAGTTGTAATTTTTGAAGTTTTTGTTCTATCTACTTGTGTATAGTTCCATTCAATTCAGCGCATTCATTTAATTCAGAACATTTTGCACATATATTAGAAACATTTTTTATTTGTTTAGATATCAATGCAAAATGGGTAACTATGTACCAGATCAAACAAATGTACTTCGTACATATGATCATTATATCTTTTAAACTTTTTGTGGTATTATTTGCTATTACTTTTTGTGTTATTCTTTATTGAACTTTTTGAGTGAGTCCAGCGTTAATACATCGAAAACAATGCCTCATTTTTTGAAATATTATTATTTAAATTTCGCCCCCCCTTTTTTTCCCTCTTTTTCTCGTCCTGTTCAAACCCGTCAAGAGATTTCGGAGGATTTTCATGTGCAGCTACCAGAAACCTATTGGGTTTTGTTTACAAAACCCAATAGGTTCCTGTGTGTTATTTTAATGTTCTTTGTAAAACCCTTATTTGACTGTACTGTAATAAATTTACAAAAATATTTGCATTGTTTTAGAGTAATTAAGAATCTACAAGAAATCCATATAATTATTTTATTTAATAATAGAATTTAAGACATTTGAATGGTCTATTGAATAGCATAAAAAAAACATTAATGCAATGCATAGGCAATGCAATGAAAGTATCTAAAGCAATGCATAAAAGTATCTATAATATTTCAAAATTAGATGAGGGAGTATTAAAAAAAATAAATGATATTTACTAATTCATTAAAAATTAATTCGTTTAATTTCCTATCAAATAAAAAATAAATTTTGCTTTTTTTCTGAATTAGAAAGTGAGACAAAAACTATTGAAAGTTTTTTCTCTTATTGAAATTCAAGTGAGGATTATGAATTTCATTGGATTTCCACAGAGGAATCGAATTTCATTGACGAATATTTCCCCCATAATCCTAATTTAAGGGCTTTTTTTTAAATTACCTCAAAACCTATTGAAACAACTTCATGATATTTAAAGTAAATATGCATTAGTTAGTTTAATTTTAATGTTCTTTATGTAATTCGTAAGACAATCTTTTACTCTATCTTGTATAGTTTCTTGTATAGTTAGTCTTGTATAGTTAAGGAAGGAAAAATTTAGAAAAACGTACTTGATGATTTTTTTTAAAAAAATAATGGCAAAAGATACTGATAAAGTTCACAGTGTTGATAATTTGCTCAAAAATAAACGGGAAAAAAAGAATTTTAGAAACAAAAACAATTTTTAGTTAGATCTAAAAAAATACTTTTTTTAATGATTAATAGAAAGTTTTTAATCATTTAGAAAATACATTTTCTATGGTATTCAAAACAATACATTTATTTTTAAAAGTATCAAAAGTATGTCTCAATTCTCGTGAGTTTCTCAATTGGAAGTCAACTCATTGTTAATTTATTGAGAAAAAAATTATGCGTTTTTAGTGTAAGTTGCCATTATCAGACAATTTGCTATATTTTAGGATAAAAAAATTAATGTTATTAGATCTTAAATGAAAAATTTCGTTCTACACTTGCGGTCGAATTATTCAAGTAAAACAATTAATTCCCTTTTAAATGGATATATATTTGCCAACATAAGATACTGAAACATTTCTCTCATTTCGATCATATTATCTAAAGTAGATTTTACTATGTTTAACGTCATTTTATGAAAACTATTCTTATTTTATTCCTTTTTTATTTTTATTTTCTAATTATTTTCCTTCTGGAAAAGATTAAAAGATGGAATTTCAAAATTTTCTACTAATCACATAAGCTATTAAAAAATAGCAATTATTAGCGTAAACGGATTTTCAATATTTCTTTTTTTTTTCCAATGGCAGGCACTGAATTTGAATCTTTTGCCTATACTATGCCAGAATTGTTGCTCATTTGGCGTTACCCAGTGGGCACCTGTGAACCAAAGTCACGGAGGTGAGCAACATTGCCCACGCCACAGACCCGTTTATAGGGCGGGCCACATTCACACATCATACACACACACAACAGAGGACAGCACAAAGAGAGAGAGAGAGAGAAACATCCATGCCCAGAGCGGGATTCGAACCCGCAGCCTATGCCTTCGCAGTCAGGCACGCTAACCGCTCGGCCACCTGGCCGGCTTTCAATATTTCTAATTTTTTCACAAAATGACTGAAAAGCTTAAGTAAGGTACGCACAATCACCAAATTAAAGCGAAATAAATAGATATATTACTTTTGCGTGAAATATTTCATAAAGAAAATGTGGAATACAAAGGAAGGTCAGAAAATTATAATACTATGTAATTATACTCATTTTTGACAATCCGCATAATGAGCAGTGTTAGAATTTTCATTCTAGAATAACGGTAAAATAACCGGCAGCGGCCTGTTCATACAATTTACCATAAAGTTTACAGTAAAGAGCATTTTTCGTCTTTACGTTTCTCAAACTGCTTACAACTAGTATGGTTGAGAAACAATGAGTACAACATTGTATAGTTTTTAACTATTTACAACTACCATCATACAACTACCATCAAAACAGTAAAGAAGAAGTTTAACTAGATATTGGAGATAGTTTAGCAGCTTTATAAAACTGTCATCTATGCGTGAATGGTAACATTGAATTCTAGCAGCTCAGAGTCATAAATTGGGGAGTGCAGGACACTAAGGGCTCCTCCTGCGAAGGGAATGGAGGAAATATTGTCTTGTTAAAGTTGGGATTCGAACCCCGGTTTAATCAGTCGTGAGATACACAAAGATTAAAATATATACTCATCAGTTGAAACTTAAGTGACTTCATAAGGTAGGACTAGTTGGTACGACAAAATTCTGGTTATTTAACAGAATTGGGTGAAATCAGTTAATAAACGGTTTTTCTCTCAATAAACAATGTAAACACTGTCTAATTTATGGTTATTTGACTATTTTGTTGCAAAGTGATAAAACAACAATTGAATAATTTGTTATTTGACCATTTTTTCAGAGAAATTTCTAAAAGTGTGTACACATTAATGTTTTTGCACACATTAATGTTTTGATGGTAATTTAAGTATTTTGTAATACTAAGACAGAGTCTTAATACTGGAAAATCAAATCATTAGGTCAAAATATATATGAATAGTTACAGTTTTATTTTGCACACACCAAGAAAAAAACTGTATCTTCCTAACTACTAGAGCACGGCAAATTTACCGTGCTTCTAACCTCACGGGAACACCTTAATTTTTACTGAAGTGCTTTGGTAATAATTTTTGATAAAATTAACAGTAATACCTTATCATGATTTATCATGATCATAATTTTTGATAAAATTAACAATTTGTTGGTTTTATAATGCGTGGTAAATACCTTATCATGATACTTTAGACCATGGCACAAAAACCATTTATTGGATTAAATTTACTTCGCAATTTTATATTTTTTTTTTTTTGCTGAAAGCGTGATGATAAGAAAACTATAATTATGAAAACCAATATTTCCAGTAAACCGTTACCACATGAATGGAAAAAATCACTAAATGAATGGTTTAAACACCATATATCTTGGTTTGATTAGCCAGAATGAAGGGTGTTTTCAGCAAAATTGTCATTACCATACAGTACGGTAATTTTACTAGTATTTTTTTCCTCGAGCATAATGTATATAAAATGATGTAAGCCAAAATATTTGTAAATTGTTTTTGTTTAAAAAGCAAATTGTTAAGAGTTAAGTTCGTTTATGTAAAAATATTTAAGAATAATGCAATTTAATCAATTTGTAAAATTGTTTCAAAATACTTTGTTCACTTAAATGAGTCAGTTTAACAATATGACTATCGCAATTGTACAGAAAACCAATATTTTTTTCCCTTCTTTTTAACACTTGAATGAAGTTTGAGCTTCTTTCAATCTTTTTTTATTTTTATAATTTTACAGAAAGAGTTTAAGACAATTATCAAATGTATCTGAATTTTTTTTCAAAAAAATAATAGTAACATAATATTATTTAAACATGGAAAAACTAAGAGCTCTTGTGAAGAAAACTTAATTACTGTTTTAAGAGGAATAGAAAAAAACACAATTCAATTCTCCTCACAATTTTATTTAAGACAAAAGAAACTGATAATGACAATTGAAAAAAATTATTTGGGTATGTTAAAAAAAATATATCTTAATTAAAATACCTTTCTTTTGCAGTTAATGCAAAAGTCAAATTGTCATTGAAATGCAGTACAATTCAATTTCAGTGGTGTTTTCTTTGCAAAAAAACTCAAACTTGGAAATAGATAATTTAATTTCACCGTAATTATTCATCATTTCGTTAATGAAAAACAGCATGCAAGAAGCAGTTGTGTCATTTTTGTTCTTATTTTAATAGATTTTAATTGTAAACTGTTCACAAAAAATGTAATTAACATCAACTTTAAATAATGCAATTAGTATTACTTAATTGATGAAGAATGCGTGTTCTTAAATTTTTCTTGCATGCTGCGGAAAGATATATATTATTTTAAATTATTTAATTCATTCAGATGTATAAACGCTGAACAGGAATTTCCTAGACAAAATACCTGTGGCACCAAATAAAAGACTATATCTTTGTTATTTGAAATTGTTTAAAATTAAATTTCAATAGACAGAAATATTTTTTTCCTGAACTGAATGCTTTTATCAAAATTTCAGCTTCATTATAAAATTTTGCTTTGTTTTAAATTCAACAGACTAGCATTAAGTGTGTGTTGTTTTCAGAGAATAAATGCAAAAGTAAATTCTTATAAAACAAAAATTCAATGCAGTTTGTACAATTGTATGACTTTCTTGTTTAAATCAGAAATATATTTATCATTATTATTTTCACTTTAATTTTAATAAGAGTTGTTCAATGGTTTTCTGTTACGAAAATAAATAAATAAAATTAATAGATCTGCTAACTATTGAAAAACTCTAACTATTGAAACTATTTAAAAAATGCATTAGTTTAAAGTTTTCACATTAATCTTATGCCGTAACCTCTTATCAAATATAAAGGTGAAGATTTCTTTTCAAAGATTTATTTTTAATAAAGGTGATATTTAGTTTATTTATTTCCAGATTGAAATAGTTATTAAAATTTGGTAAATGTGGTAAAATTTGGAGATTATTACATCTTAGAGAATAACATGGAAATGATTAATTCAATAAATTTACTTTTCAGTTTTGCATTTTCTCTAAATCTGTGATAATAAGAACCTAGAACCATTATCATATTAATGGAAAAATTGCAAAATGAACTGTTAAAATACGGCATATTTTGGTTTCATTACAAGAATTATGTTTTTTTAAAAGAAATGTTATTACCACTCTGTGCGGAAATTTTACCAGATTTTTTTTCAGCGTGCACTAATAGTAATTTGCAAGGTAATACGTGTAACTATTTTAATTTCTTTTAAATATGAAATTCCAAACATTTTGACGTATGGATAAAATTTTTATATTTTTCGCTTAACAATAACTGTCATTTTCAGTGTTTTATTAAAGGCTATATTTTAATTTGTTTATTTAATTGATATTTAATCAGTGCTAAATTTTCCAACTACGCAACAGAAAATTTTTCAAAACTGCTAAAACATATTGCAAATTCCAAGCGTGATTAAATTCGGAATATTAAACTGGTTAACTGCTTTTGTATTTGCTATAATACTTCATTATCAACTACCTTTTAATTTATTTCAATATAACTTAAACTCTATGGGCATTTGAAATATATTACAATTTACGGCACTAAGACAAACATATCTGCTATTTTTTCTTCAAACTTTAGCCTTCATCATGAAGACTTCTATTTTTGAATAACATTAATGCCCCGCCAACTTGTGCTACACACACAATTATTTTAAGTTCCTTGAAATTCACGTTTTCAAAGACTTAAATGTTATTTATGAAAATTCATATATTTCAGCCTATTAATGAATATACTTCTAGCACTTTTATAAAGAAACTTTTTTAAATTTTGTTTTTAATTAATCAATATACCATCTTTAAATTCTCTTAAGATTCAACATCCATAAATATCGAACCAGCAAAAACATGAGACAAATTCAAAGCTTGATTAAAGATACAAATAGTGAATTGTCAACCAATTTCAATTATTTACGGAAACAGTTCATTATCTTATTCCGTTTAATATATTTCCGACATTGTTTAGACTCCATGAGGTTCTGTTTCACCCCACATCTACAACCATTTACAGAACAAAGGCCATCAATGCCAACTCATCAAGTCTCCATTTTGTTTTGTTCTCCGAACTTTGGCCATAACCATCATCATCATGGAGATTCTGGTCTCCCAATAAAATAGAGAGCCCCCCAACGCGTTCGACGTGATTAATAAAAGGTATTTATTCTGTTAAGGCTTTTATGTTCAGCCTTATCGAATGTCTGGAATATTGTGTGCCACCAAAATTGTGTTTTGATATCCCTTTCTAAGTATTTGGTTGTTGCTTTGATTTGAAAAATTTATAGACTTTTGGTACTCAAGTCTTAGAAATTTGGAAAAATTATTTTATAAAATTTATAAATATGCATTTTTCTTTATTCCAATTTTATACAATTCTATGGCACTATTTACTTTTTGCTATATATTTTAATTCATGTATTTATTTTACTTAACAATAAATTTCGCAGTACTCTATGAGAATAAACTATTACCTTTTTAAAAATTTTACTTTCGGAATTAATTTCTAAAACTGCATAAAAATGAAAAAATGAAATACTGTCAGAAGAAATCATTACGAATCTGTTTGAAAGAATGGCGATAGAATATATATATATATATTTTTTTTTATTCTAAATACTGCAATATAAACTTCGGAAAATCCACCTTTGACAGATAAAGATTCATGATTCATATTTTATCTGAATAAAATGAAACACAATGCTTTTGAAATAGTAAATGGAATTCATTTATTTTGAAACATGCTTTATCAGAACTAAGTATTCGTTCAATCAGATAAATATTTATAAACGCATTATCATATAGTTCAACATTTTAATTAGCATATAAATTTGTATGGAACTTTATTTTATTTAACTTATAAGAAAACTTTATGCCGCAAAGATTTTGTGCATACTTTATAATATATTTGAATAAACCTAATATTGGGATTTAGTATCCCTTTTACAAAATGGGGCGTTGTCCCCAATCTTCTTGTAAGAATCAAGGTGAAAGGGGGGTGAGCTTGCATGTAACGCCCCATCTTGCTGCCAAAAGATCTCACTAAGAGGTGATTGTAATGCGGCACGTCCGACGGTTTCCATTAACTTCTAGTGACCACCAGATGGGATACCAGGCAGATGGTCTTGACAATAAAATCATAGGACTTGCCTGTGTTCGATAATCTTTGTGCTCTTTGATGAGCTGAAAGTTCGAAAGACTTTCACTAATTTCTCTGACTTGATTATAGTTAGTGTCGATGTTTATAAATACTACTTTTCTGCTCATTAGAGTAAAATACAATAATTTGTATATTTGCTTAAAGTTGATGCTTTATGCATTGAGAAAAATATGGTCAACATTATAAGTATATAAAATAAAAAAATTATCATGTTTCTGGCTCTATGGAAACGCAAAAATCTCGGTCATTTTTACCGAAGCACTTTAGTGGGGATTTCGGTAAAATTAAAAATAAAATATAGTTTTAGAATATGTGATAACATTCTGTAAAGATAATAAAATATCGTCGTTTTATCATGATTTATTAGAAGAGGGTATGAAATACATTTATTCAGCTAAATTTATGTTTCAGATTTGCATTTTTCACTAATTGTATGTAAAATAAAAAGTTTAATTTTTAAAACCTATACCTTACCCATATTTTTAAAACCATTTTAAAATTTCCGGTAAATTGTTACCATAAAAAATAACCGATAATATACTGCAGAATATTCGACTCTGGGTGTACTGAATTGCAGATTGACTGTTCTCTGGTTCAGGTAAAAATTACGATCTGTTTATGCATGAATTCGTCAGCCATGTAAAACGGGTTGTGACGTGTGTGTTTCTAAAGTAGTATTCTTGGCCGTAGATGGCGCTACTGAAAATCAAGAAACGTACCCTCTATCTTTAATTCTCTGGGTTCCTCAAGCAGGCTTGCTGGTATGGCTAGTAGGCAATAGAAACAACAGAGTATTCGGTCCTGGATAATATTCGGTAAATCTGGTAAAATTTGGTAATTTTATCATAATACCTCGGACTTAATTTTCAGAAATTTATTTTATATTTTTGGAAATGTGTAGTAATCAGAACTGTAATGTTCAAAACTAGAATTTCTGGTATCCCATTATCACATAAAGGGAAACATTGATATTAAATTTTTCTTTCAATCAACTAAAGAATAATATTATAGTAAATCAAGCTTGAAAATGAGTAAAATTTGAAGCAATTATGATTAAAACGAATGAATAAAAATTTAAAACGAAACAGTTGAAGAAATAAATAATTATATATATAAGCAATAATGCTTGGTACTTCCTTAACTCAACGTTTCTTCAAACATATTTCATTGTATACATAAAATTTATAACATATTTAAATGCTTATTTTGTTCTTTTCTTTTTAAATTAAATCTAAATATAGTTTTAATTTTTGCTCAAAATTCAACAGATCGAAATATGCATTTTTTCAATTATTTCGTTCGTTTTATGCTTTGATGAACATTAATTGTACTGTAATAATACATTACTTTCATCAGAGTTGTGGAATTCCAAATGGCAGATTTGAGGCAGAAATTTACAAATTGAAAAGTCGATTATTTTTATATAATCTGTTACGAAATAATTTAAAATACTTATATGAATTGAAATGTGTTGAGGCGGATAAAATAAATAATTTATTTCTAAAAATCAATATCTGGAAACTTCGCCAAGAATTGAATGTAATTTATGCATCCTGCAAACGAAAAATTTCACTTTTCATAAAAATAAATGTTTATTTTCACGAATCGTAACGAAATGGAAATTTATCCTAACTAAAGAATTTAAGTAAATCGAGTTTTAGAAAATAAAGTTTAAAGCATAGAGAGATATTTTCTACGGAGATATTTAAAAATAGTATTCCAACATTCGTCTTTTCATGAACTAAAGTAATGAAATCTGAAAATAATTTTTATAGATTTTTATCTCAAAAAAGTTACATTATTTTTCCTTAAAATATAGTATATTCTGAAATGCTTATATCACTATTATTATCATGCCCTAAAAAGAATTATAACAGATAGTGTTGCATAAATTTATGTTTCAGTAACTTATTACAAGCACTTATACAATAATTCAAAAAGCACTTATACAATAATTCAAAAATCACTTATTGCAATAATTTTATTGTAATTATATTACAATTATTTTACTCGAAATATTTTTATGTTTTTAGATTGCTTTCATTTTTTAATAATACAGTAGAATTAATTTTTTTTAATAATACAGAGAGGAAATATTACTTAATATATCTGAAATGATTTTTTAATGTTTCAAATCTTTTACAATAGTAACAGTAAATACACAAGTGGGTGACCTTTGTGCTAAAATACAAAACTAATTATATTTTTGTGCTCTTTAACATTGTTTGCCTTAGTTTTGTAGCAGTAATAATGGAAAACATAAAAATTGAAAGTTTCTTAATTGCATGGAAAAAAATTCTGGTAAAATTCCCGTAAGTATCGAAATGTATTTATGATAGTATAATTCAGTAACTTTCATAAATCACAAATTTTTTTTTTATCTTTCTAGATTACTTTTAATTTTTCAAAATTACCATGGAGAGGAAATATTTGGTAATATATCTGAAATGTTTTTTTTTAAATTTCAAATCCTTTGCAACTGTAACAATAACAACGAAAAACATAAAAATTATTAAAAGTTACTTAGTTGCATGGAGAAAAAATTTTGGAAAAATTCCCGTACTGTATTGTACTGAATTTATGAAGAAAAAAAACATATTTCTCGTTAATAGAACTGAAATATACGGTACTTGAACCATTCATAAGATACTTTTTCGTTCATACGGTAACGGTTTACCGAAAAAAATTTATTTGAAAAAAATAGCAAAATCTTAATTCTTGAAATATACTAAAATTGGAAATTTACAGTGCGCAAAAAGAACAGAACAGACCACCCTGAATAATTTTTGATCTAACGATTGAATCTTCACATTCTACGACGTAATGGTTCTAGAGGATGACCTTAAGTTATTATTACCACACATTTAGTAAAAAATACAAAGCAGAAAAGTAACTTTGTCATAATAAACCGTTCTTATATTATACTCTAAGGTATCTTGATAAAACTTTATAACATTTATAGAAATTTATCACATATTATTAAACCATATTTAATTGTTAATTTTAAAATCATTATCAAAGCGTTCCGGTACCGAGCGTTTTGGTTTTCTTATAAAAAAAAACGGTAAATTTTACCACATTCACATAGTTTTTACGGTAATTTTTTTTTTCTCAGTGTGCATTGTTTTTCTCAATAAAAGACTTTCCTAAACAAGTGGTAGGTCTAGCTGTAATAACTACAAAACCATTATACATATATCGCTCCAAATTTGAGACTATCAAATACTAACAACCAAATTTGAACTACGAATTCTGAAATCTTTATTGATTTTGCAGATTATGTTCTTGTTTTTAATTTATGCAGCGTTTTTTATCTGTTTCTCCTATATTTTGTTTCATTGATATTGGAATTTAATTTCACTTTACTATCATAGTTTTCATTTCTGATCAGCATTTGTTAATTAGACGACACATTTTTTTTTATTACTCTAAGTAGTTATAAAACTGTCCGATTTTGACATACTCTCAAAAAAAATTTATTACATCTTTTAAAATATTATAAAAAAAATTTATAATACCTAGGTTAAAATCGTCATTACTCTATGCAACTGTGATTTACGTTCAAAACATTCCGAGACAGCTTTAAAATGAATCGAAGCACGTCTTTTTTTTTAGATAGAAAATAATTATATACACCATCTTTGACACTTTTATTTTTAAACTAAGAAAAATGAAACGACAAAAAAATAACTAGATAATTATTTTTTTGAAATAAATATTATGAATCTGGGCTTCTATTCTTTTTAAGCCTTTTGCAAAATATTCTATAAAGCGGTAGACAATTAGAAACTGAAGTTTTCAGAATCGTTGGTAATTTTGCCAACATTTTAAAAGTCTTAACATTGGAAGACTGATTGGAAGTGGCATTTCTTATGAACTTTTAAATCATTCATATGAAGTAGTGTGAAAAGTAAATGCACGGAATTTAAATTTATAAAAAAAGAATCATACATTAAAACATAAACTTAGCTACCAACAGAAAAAAATATCCCCAAAAGCTTTGAAAGTTGGCAGACCTGTATGAATTATGAAGCTGTCATTCCGTATGTAAAAAAATAGTAGCTACTTGTAACAAATTTTGCACCATAGTTTCAAGTAATAAGGCTTGTATCATAATTTTTCAAAACAAATAAATAATGTCAATAATCATGCTGATTATAAATACACTGTTAGAATTTTAATTCTAAGATTATTTTAAAATAACCAGTATCAGTCTGTTCATTTAACAGTAAAGTTAACAGAAAAGGACATTTTGCAACTTTACAGTTATGAAACCGTTCGCATCTAGTACGGTTAATTAAAATATGAATTCATAACTATACGGCTTTTTGACCATTTACATTTAATATGGTTTCAAATCCGTAAAAAAGAAATTTTACTGGATATTGAAATTAGATAGTTGTTCAGCTTTAATCTGCTACCATCTATGAGTAAATAATAGCATCGTATTCTAATAGCCCAGAGTCACAAATAGGAGAGTGCAGGACACTCTTCATGGGGAAAAAAATGAAGAATAACAGTTTGAGTAAATGTTAACAGTTTAAATACCAGATTATTTTTGGTTATTTGACTGTTTTGTTTGAATATGGTGAAATAACAGCTAAATAAATTATTATTCAAAAAATTTTTATCGAAAAATTTCTAACAGTGTAGTAAATACTCTAATTAGCTTGAGATGTGAGACCTTTTAGATTTCTCAAAATATCATTCACAAAAAAACATTTAAAATGTAAAGCAGAGTCTTATAACAGCCAGTTTTTTTTTCTTCTAAATATGTTAATTTCACATACGATTGATATTTATTTCGCAAACGAAAACACATCTACAAACAAAATAATATCAATATACTTTGATATGCAAGAAAAGCAAAGAATTTTAAACAGACTTTCGAAATATTTCCGAAGTTTTTACAAAATATATTTCAGATACTTATTTAAGTTTTTTTTTCACTTACGGATATTTTTCAAAAATATTTTTTTGTTATTCTGGAAAGAGCATGTTTTCCTTTCTCCTCGAACCTGAACTTTCTAAATGCTACTAGCGTTTGTTAAACCAACTTTATGCATAAAAGATGTCAACTCGAACAATTTTACTAGAGAAACATTATTGAGTAGGCTACTTTTTACATCTCTTATTTCTTTTTTGGCGTTCGAAAGAGACTTATTTCGTGTATTCCTAAGAGAAAAAGACGCGGTACAGAAGAATTACATCGAATTCTTCCATTAAAAGCCATACATTCTGTTATTACTTGCATGCTGATAAATCAGAAACTGAAATAAGAGAAACTATTCCGCAAATGCGAATCTTGTTAGGTTCTCTTTTTTTTTAAAAAAAAGAATGCAGATAATCAAGATATAAATAAACTGTGTTTTATGTAGGGAAATACGGACTGAAAGATTTTATTTCGAAAAAAAAACGTGATGTTGTATTTAAAAAAATTCTTGAGGAAATTCGGTTGCCGGGAAACTTTAATATAAATTATATCCAATTTATTTCAGAAAGTAATTTGGATACAAGTTTTACTACTTATAAGAAAAAAATAGCATTTGAGTAATTTAAATGCATATAAGTTTACTCACGGAAAAAAAATTTTATGCAGCTAGCTAAAACTCAACGAATTCATTTTCTTTTGTTAAATTATTTAAAAAGAGAGATTTTGTTTTGCTTTCCAAATTCGGGTACAATTGAAAATTTTATTTATTGCTTTTTAAATGCCTTATTATATTTTAATATGTAATATTCACTAAGGAGTATACTAATTATTCTGTTTGATATAAATTTTATATGAGCATTACTCCTCTTTTTTAAAATTTCTAAAAAGGCTTACGTTTATCACTTATTTAAAATTTTAATGCATATTAAAATATGCAATTTTTTAATATATTTCGCAATAGCCCGCATGTCTACATTCATATTACTGTATTTCGTAACAACATTGAATTTATTTTATTATCTACACTTTCCTTAAAGGCCTTTGCCTGGATATATATATATATATATATATATATATATATATATATATATATATATATATATATATATATATNTTAAAGCTGAAAATGCTTCTTAGACAATCCCACTTGCTCACCAATGGAACCGAGGATAGTGCCCTAGGGGTGCTTTATTACTCAAGTTTTGTAGGCGGGACTACGCGGCCATTACCTGGCTTATTTGAGATCTCTGTCTTATTCCAATGGAAAAAAGGGTCTTCCCTACCTATGTGAAGTGTGCTGACCATCACGCCACACTTGACCATGTACTAGAATGTTTGGGGTTGTCCAGACAAGATCTTTTCACGAACCCAATTCCAGTATTATACTTTCTTAGAGTGTCAGATTTAATGGACCCTGATTTCGTGTAGCTAAACAACCGAGTTATGCAACGAACAATTTATCCATTAATATTTCAACTCAAATGGTAACGCATATCGGAAATTCTGATTTTAAAAATCATAATTCTTGTTATAATACATTAAGTGAAAAATAAGAAATTGGAAAATAAATTTAACCATAAAAATGATTTTCATGCCAGGCTCTAAGGCATCATGATAAAATGACCTAATTTTACCATATTTTATTAAATTTTATCACACTTTACAAAATAATATTTTATTGTTTACTTCACCAAATCATTACCAAAGTGCATTGATAAAATTTAACTAACTTTCAGCTTTTCTATTGAGCTGGAAAAGCAGTAAATTTTATCAAATGCTGATAATTTTAACTATATTTTATTTCTCCGCGTTATAACAAATGATCAAATAGTATATAATATTTTGAGGCAAAAATTGTTTTCAGGGTAAAATGGATTTACAGATGATTTAATTCCGGACTTCAAATTCCGTAATTTGATCCGTAATTTTTTACAGTATTGATTAGGTTCAGAATCTTCACTAAGCAGAGATTCTGATTTGTTTAACCCTGCTCTCTTCTGTTCTGAGAGTGATCCAGAAATTTTAGTACAACAACGTCATATCCTCTTTGCTGTATACAGCTAGAAAAGTGTTTGTAGAGAAATTGCGATCAAGTTCGTATTATCTTCATTTCTATACCATCTATTCTTCATTTCTTATATCATATTCATCACATTTTTAGCTTCTCCAGGAATGTGTCATCATCATGAATTAAATGATGATGAAATAAATGAATCTATAAATCCAATTTAATTGTCCAATATGATATAATTTTAATCTATTACTAAGGCATATATGAATAATAGTTCAAAAAATTCTTATTATATTTTAGCTTTTCTGCTTTAAAAGCCATTAAAAATTTCTAAATCCCGATTTCTATGTGTCGTAAAACTTTTTATTCTTGTTGGAAGGACATTACATTCAGTGTTGATGAAAATATTCCAATTTTGCTTACTTGCAGTCTCTGAAGGAGAGATTAATTTTACAATAACTAATTAATTTATGTCTTAGGAAATTTTCCAGAAACTTTTTTGTTATACAATTTTTTGAAAAGTTCTCAACTTTACTCAAGACAAATATCTAAGAGGAAGTCAAACTCGTCCCACACGCAAAAGGAACTTGATGTTTACGCAACCATTGTCCACAGCAGGTGTTTACGTAACTGTCTCCTTCCAAAATGTGGCAAACTTTTGAACTACCACGTTTCTTTGATAAAAAAATTCTTTATATCCATCTAATATTTCTCTGTACCATAGTTTTGAATCACCGGGCATTTATATGCTAATTAATCTACAAAATCCAAAAATGTAAATAATATATTATTTTCTATTTGTTCAATTATTTTAAAGAACAAAGAATCATTTTCCAACTTTAGTATATTTCAAATATCATAATCCTACGAATATTTTTAAATAAATCCATCGAAACAATCACATTCTACTTCTAATATGTCTGATTTGGTCTATGCATTTTTTTTTCTATTTTGCATGCATAAAATGTTTTATTAGAACTCATATGGATATTATTCAAACAGTTAATTTCTTCATGTTTCATTAAATTAGTGACTTTTTAATTATTTTGAATAAGCTTAGGGCTTAGAATGAATGAGCTTATCATATTATAGGTAATAACGCAGATTAGATGAAATATATTCTGGTACACGGAGAAAAATAATCAAATATTCTGGTAAAGTCATGGTACTTGTATGGTACTAACATTTATGTTTCAAAAAAAGCATAATTTCGTTATAAAATCAAAATCAAAATCGACGTTAAAAACTATTCATTTCGCAATTTTTTTTGTTTGTATTGTAACAATTTTCCGGAGCTCTAATTTTCAAAACTATAATTCTTTTAACCACACATTTAGTAAAATTAAGAAATTAAAAAGCAGCTTTAATCAAATAAATGTATTTGTCATTTTCTAAGTCATCATTATAAATGTGCAAAATGTTACAATTACCATCGAACAGAATGATATTAAGACCATATTACTACATTATGTTAATTTTACTAAAAGTCATTACCAAAGAACTTCGGTAAAAATTAGCCGACTTCTTGCCGTTCCCATAGAGTCATAAACAAGGAAATTTTATCAGTTTATAATAGTTTTGATTACATTTCGCTTCTCAATGCATAATCTGTTATAATCATAAGTTACACGTTCTTCTCTTAAATATAAATTGTGGATGGTGTCCTCTTTCAGGTAAAAGATATGTTGTTTAACTGCTAAAAGAATTAATTTGAGAATTTTCTTTAATTAACTATTTAATTGTTGAAATTATATGTAGAATTGGACAAATGATTGGAGAAATTGCGTTTTATTTTAAAATTATTTTTTAGGGGGCAGCATTTATAAGCCTCAAACTAAACAAAACCTTTTTTTTTTTTATGAAACTATATTTGTAGGCTACTTTTATAAAAAAAATTGGAGAAACAGCGTTTTATTATAAAATTAATTATCATTTTTTGTTTAGAGGTTATAATCACGAATTTAGACCAAATTTGCTCCATGAAACTGTATTTTTAAACTCAGCAATAATTATTGCAGCAAAGTTGAAAAATAAAGACTGCCATCTTTCTTTTCCAGCATTTAGTTTGTTGAACTTAGAACATTCAAAGCTATTTTGAAAAAGAAAGGTGGCATCTTAAGCTTAATATAATTATGAGCGGGAAGTAGAAATTTCAAAGCTTATTTTTTTTTAAATATTTTCTCAAAAATAAAATCGAAAGTACACTATTTTAAATATTTTAATTACTACAAACAAAAATATACCTCCCTAATTCCTTTTCTTAAACCACTTATATTATGAAAAGCAGTAACACTGTCGGCTAAAATGAAATTTTTAAGAAGCTTTCGAAAATATAAGAGCATTCGTCAACAGTTTGTACACCCAATTAGTGAAAACAGCTCCGACGGAAGTGCTTTGGCATTTATAAACTTTCAAGTTAAGATGAAGTATAAGGAAGAAGAGCTCTAATGAGAAAAATGAAATCCATTCATCGCAAAACTTCTCCATAATGCGGTGTTAATTTTTCATCTCGCTTTATGCTAGACAGTCGGAAGCAATTTGGTAGGAATTTTCATAAGCTTGCAGAAATAACGTCGTTTTTGCCAGAAAACTTGACGGAAGATAAACATTTATTAAGCCATTCATTGAAAAAGAAAATCATAATTTATTTAAATGAACGACCGAAAAAAGCTCTTTTATACGCTTAAGGTAATTGCATGGTGTGTTCATTAATGTCTAGAGAATTCTATCATCTTTAAGTATGATGTAATAAAAATTTGATAAATTGAAAATTAAATTTATAAATATTTACTGAAAATAAGGGATAAATGCTACAAAATGCAAAAATGGCTTTTATATATATATATATATATATTCCT
>NC_092208.1:62413261-62556607 GCF_043381705.1 Parasteatoda tepidariorum
TGGTACCAAGCGCTCACCAACTGGTCCTGCAATTCCCTCACATTGCGAGGGGGTAGCGTGGCAGCACGAATTTGGTTTTCCAAGTAGGACCACAAATGCTCTATTGGATTAAGGTCAGGTGAGTTTGGGGGCCAAGACATGACTTGAAAGTCAGTGGAATGCTCCTCGACGATTCGACCCTTATGACGTGGTGCATTATCCTGTTGGTAAACAGCATCCCCCGCAGGAAAAACTGTTGCCCTAAATAGTTGAATCTGGTCTGCAACTATTTTCAAGTAGCTTACAGACGTCAGGGATTGTTCTATGAGGATTATGGTTCCTAATGTGCCCCATGAAAACATTGTTCCTGGGTGAGCCCATTGTTATAGATGGAGGGTGGTCATAATGTAATGGCTCTTCGTTGTATATAATAATTTAAATAGTGTTGAATAATTAATTATACGTTGACTATTTATGTAGAATAATTTTGTATGTTTATTGAAAAAAAAACTTAGTCGCGAAATAATTTAGACTTATTTTTCTTCTTTTCCAGCATAGCTGTGGAAATTTTAAACATAAAGGGTGCTATGGTGCCGTACTGTTATACCCATATACTGTTATATCTATTATTGGTGATGGTGCTTGCCTTTTTGATCAATTATACGATACTCAAGTAATGGCTCGAGAAGTGCCATTACTTGAGTATCGTAAAGTAGAAAAACCATGAAATGTAGCATTATGATATATTTTCTCTCTTAAGCCACAAAAAAGAAGGGTGCAATTTTAATACTTCTGCTGCCTATTAATTATTAATGCACCGAACTCTTACTTACAATGGTTTGTTTGATTTAATAGCTTCTGGAAAAATTTTAAAATATCATGAAATTTCAATACATAAAGTGCTTTAAAAATATCACGGACATCTCTTGAAAATAGTTAAAATGGAAATGTAAGTACTTCCTAGCAGGCAAAGATGCGGGTAACAGCTAGACGTTATAAAAAAGTTTGTTAATCTACTGTTTAAAACTAATTAAGTTGTTAGGATTGGAAGAGAGGTTCAAGAACTAGAATATTCATAAGCAGTTATGCTATGCATTTTGTTTGGTTACCATTAACGCTTGCAGCAATTATATGATAATAAATTTGCATTAAAATAAAAAATTGAAACTGTGGTTTATAAGAAAATAAATTAATACTCTTAAACTGATGTGTCTGAATTTTTATAAGTTTGCCTAAGAACCTGACTAAAATTAAATAAATATTACAACATTCTTTTTAAAAAAAAACACGATTTATTTTTTAAAAAAATAAGAAGAAACAAATTGTGAAATAAAAAAAAATTAGCATTTTAAGACTATTTTCGCAGTAGGTTTAAATCTAATATGTCACGTTTTAAATTATGTTTATAGATAAAATTGTAAATTTAAAAAATATAGATCACTATTACTAAATTACTATGATTTTTTTTAGAAAGTTAGATAAAATAACTTCATTTCTGAAAATAATTGAAGGAGGTTAAATAGTTACTAAGCAATTCTCTGAAAAAATACGTAATTCATTTAAATGCACGTCCAAAAAATATTTCTTTTATATACTTAAGTTAGCTGCATTATAAATTCTCTAGTGCAGGGAGAATTTTAACATTTTAAAAGAATATACATGAAAACTCGATGAATCAAAAA
Organism: Parasteatoda tepidariorum; assembly: GCF_043381705.1. Lineage (NCBI taxonomy): Eukaryota > Metazoa > Arthropoda > Arachnida > Araneae > Theridiidae > Parasteatoda > Parasteatoda tepidariorum. The sequence continues at coordinate 62,414,923 of NC_092208.1, forward strand.
TTATATTTGGTTTAAAAAAAATAGAAAGACAAAACTATGCAATTATTTAACCATTTACAACCAACATGGTTTCAGAACGGTAAAAAAGAAATTTAGCTGGAAATAGTTCAGCAGCTTTATGGTGCTGCCATCTATGCGTGAATGAGAGTATCGTTTTCTAACACATCCTGAATCAAACATTGGGAAGTGCAGGGCAACGAAAACTCTTCATGTGTAGAAGGAAAAAGAGAAAATATTGTGGTGTTAACGTTTTGACAATATCCCTCATTCTGTAGGTCATGAGATCGACTGATTAACGCTTTCATCTGTAACCATGTACCATCTGTAATCATGTACTCATCCGCAAGGAACTAAGTGGCTTCATTATGTGGGTCTAGTTGGTGCGATTAAATTCAGGTTGTTTAACCGTATTAAGTTTAAAAAAATTAATAAATGTTTTTTCTCACAGTTAACAGTTTGAATACCATCTTTTTTATGATTATTTGACTATTTTGTTTGAATGTTGTAAAACAACGATTAAATAAATTTTTATTTAATCATTTTTTCCTAGAAGGATCTAGTTGTCTAGAAAAAGTCCAGTCTTAAAAAGTAGTCTCAAAAAAATTATTGATAAATTAAAGGATGCAAGTGTAAATTATTGGATTATATTGAATGAAAAGAAGACAAAAGTTTCGGGAAAATAGATAATTAAGTCAGGGAAAGTTAATATTATTTAAGACACAACTTCCGAAAGGTAATGAAAAAATACATGAAAAAGGGTAGGTACACTGTATGTAGTCAATGCGATTCTATGGTAATAAAATAAAAATAAAAATTCATAGTAATTATTGCTTGAATATCTTAAAGATAAGGTGAACTTTATAGAGTAGATTTTAATTTTGAATCCCGTTCAGACTGTACCGATTTTCAGAATAATTTTACGCAATTTTCAATAAAGTGGAAACAGAGTACTTCAAAATTATAGTCATATGCTTTGAAACCAAGGTTTATTAGATAAAATAAATTTAAAACTGGGTTCAATGTCTAATAACTGAAACAAATGTAATTAAAAATTTTGCAATTTCTATCACCAAAAATAGTGCAGTTTACTCATCAACTTCACTGATATTGAAAAAAAAAATTGGCCTATTATTTTTAAAGACTTTTTTTCAGTATAAATTTCAGTGCTTAAATAGTAATGATTCAATAGTATCTTAGTAATGATTCAATATAAATTTAACTTTTAATTTCGAATTATTATTTAATTACATCAAGACTCGTATATTGGATAAATATTATTATAAGATATCAGAGAAACTTATAACTGATGATTAATATGGATCAACACAAAAAATGCATTGAAAAAGAATAGTAATAAAGACAAATATGTAAAATAACTGTTATAAGATAACAGAGAAAAGTAAGTCTAAATATTATTATTGGACAACAGAGAAAAATATATCGAACAATTATTTAAGAGCTGCCGAGAAAAAGTCCATTGGGCAATCATTGTAGAACATCAGAGAAATATATGCTTGAAAACTATGAAGGAACAGCAGAGAAATTTAAAATGGAAAACTATTTTTGGAAAATATCTGAAAAATACATCGTACATTTACTAAGGACAACAAAGAAAATATATCAGACAATTATCGTGATACAAACAGAGGAAAATGTAACGTATAACTATTACCAAAGAATTGAAAAAAATATGTCGATATGTTAGTGAGCAACAAAGTAAAGAATATCAGGTAGTTATTCTGAATAAATCTCAGAAAACTATGCCAAAAGCTTATTATGGATCAACAAAACCATATATAACAATAAAATACGATACTGATTGGAAAGTAATTAGGTATATCATACTTTAGATCTTATATCAAAGTTATTCCATTTACATACCACAAATGCAATATAATTTAAATGCTCATATTTTAATGACATTTACTTGCTAAATGCTAAAATTGAGGATTTCAAGCTCTTGTAAATATAACAACAATTATTCAGATTTAACAAAGAGCAACGGAACTTTAATGAATAGTTTCCTTTAAAATAATTGAAAGTCTTTGGAAAGAATAGACCTACCAACAAAATTCGATTAAACCTCTTTCCAATATATTCGATAACTAAGTAAATAGAATGCTATGTTACAGTTTATAGCATGGTTTTTAATCTGATCAAACATTTGGCTCGAAATCTTCTCCTTCAAGATGATGTAAAAGCTATTTTTCTCAAAGAATTATAATTAAAAGAGTCTGGTTGGCTCATCAAATCCAATTAGAAACGCGTAATTCCTTGCAGAATTGAGGCGCAGGATTAGGCAAGAATATTTTTCATTTGATTCGCTTAAAATAGAGTAGGTGTAATCATTTGGGAGTTTCTATTATGCGCTTTGATTATTAAGAAGCTGTTAATTGGAATTGGAATTAGTTCTTCAAAAGAATTTTAAAACAAAATGGAGTAAACAAACTGTTCAGATTATTTTGGCAGTAGATTTGCTTATTTCAATATAGGCTAGGAGAAAATTAAAGAATTATGTAGATTGAATAGAAAATTTTATTCTAGTAAATCATTTTTCCTTTAATTATAAAGCAATATGCAAGTATTTTTGTGCATGTTTTTATACGTGAACAAAGCTTTAGTTCACTTATTTGATTACATCAAATATATTTCTAATAAATTATAATATTTTATTGGTTAATAATAGTTAATATAGTAGGCTGTAAAACTTTATTAGCATGAATAATGGTTAAATACAATTTTCAAATTTATATTTTTCTATTTATTGTTCTAATTTTGTAATTTAATTTGTAATATTAAATTATAAAGAATTACGCTAAAACCTTTATTTCCTAATTACTACTAACCATTAGGCTTCAATAATACAATAGAAGAAAATTCAATAATGGAATTGGCATAATTATTCTATAATGGTAATTAAATAAAATACCTTGCCCAGATTACAAATCAAATTATTTAAAAAGAAAATTAAATTCTGTCTTACACAATTCATTTTACAAGCATCTAAGCAAACTAATTCTACATCACATTTAAAACACTATATTTATGTTTCATTTGATAGCTAGCTGAATTAAGAAGTATTTTCCATTTAAAACAAAACCATTACAAATATCTTACTAAATTTCTTAACCATATTTCTAAATATTTTGCTAAAACAATGCAAAAAAATCATTGAATATTATACTATACCATTTAAAGTTGAGCGTAGTTAAAATTAAAATTTGTTATTTGTTTTATTATTCATTATTTATTCATAATTTGTTATATAAATTTCGATCAGGAGGGAGGTCCAACGTTCGAACTCCTGATGACAAAATTTGTATACCTTACAATTCACATTTTTTTTCGATTATTAAGTAAGAATTTTAAAAAAAAATTTACCGAAAGTTATATTTTGCATGAAATTTATTTTTGGCTAAACGAATTTTACAATTGTCAGCAAAATTTTTTTCCATTTGCTTAAAAATTTCTCAAAATATTGTGAAATACGCAAAAACTAAAAATTAACATTAACTTGTCAGAGCGTCGAACCTTTCTCTTGACCAAACTATCATGACCATATTTCCCAGATTGTGGCTACTCCCCATATTTTGAGGGTTAGAAATCCAATTTTGACGAGAAAAAAATCATGTTTATTCAGAGAAAGTTCATCTTTGAGTCTTATTTAGAAAAAGGAACTTAAAATATTGCCGTAGTTAATTATTAACATAGTTGTAGTCACCCCTTCAAACCATTAAGATTGAGTCCTAAACTTTGAAGATCCGATCGTTTGATCAAAAGTTATTTAGTTTGGTCCGTCAGTTTTTTTGCTCACTGTACCGTAATATATGGAAAGGTATAAATTGTAGGGATATATCCAAGTGTAAAGCAGCTTTTCTTAGAATATAGTTATGCTAAATAGCTCAGTTACTCAGATTTAATATACCATATTAAAATTACAAATGAAAATATTTAAAAATTATTGTTCACATCTCACAGATTTATTTTACAAGCTACTAAACAACCTGATAATATAGAACACAGCAAACACTCTATTAATTACGAAGCAAACCCTTTTCATTCAAATCAGATTCGAACAATGTTTATCAACTTAATCCATCACATTCAGCTAAAGCAATTCGAATTCCCCGTTGAATATGATGTTCAAAATTCACTCCGTATACATTTATGCTTATTCAAATCCTGAAATACTTTAAACTTTGGAAGAAACAAGTACTCAAAGTAATACGAATTCCGTTACTTACAAACTAAACATAGTAATCCAATCGAATAAAGCATTGAAATACATTTTCATATCAATAAAACAGTCCTGCAATATTCTCTTTGCCTTTGTGGATTGATCATACCATTCGCTCTTATGAACAGGAACTCTTCTATGAAATTCTTCTACAATTGTATATGGAAATATATCAATTCCAAAGATATATCCAAGCGTGCATTCCCAGAAATTCACCAAATCTCATAACGCATCGGTAATTATACTATAGGTAAAAGCCCACACATAGGGCTCTTTGCCTAACATTCCGCTTCAACTAAACGTTTCACCCTATGCTATTATCTCTTCATGGTACCGCAACTGCAAACAGCAAGTCAATATATTGAGGGTAAGGGTGAAAGTGGTGTAACTGATTCAGTATGGTGGTACAGTTAATCATCGAAGGCATGCCCAATCGACACTATTTGGGCAACTAGATTTCGTTTGGAGCAGAGTTGTTGGGGATTTAGGCGAATCGCGGAACTGAAGAAAATTATACGGTTCACTTACGTGCGGCAATCAAAATTGAGAAGCGTTTTAACAAATGGTAAGAGTTTGTAATTAGGATGTCTCAAGTGACCCGTTATTAATATTCAAAGCAAGATTTAATGATGTCTGATTTTTGAGAGATAACAGTGGAAGGCGTTAAATTTTATTTGTTTATTAATTAATAGATGCAAGTTTTGGTTAAGGTAACTATGAAATATTATTTTAGTAATATTTAGTTCAGAATATTATAATATATTACGTTAAAGGTATTTTATTTATTATGAAATTAATGAATGAAAGAAATACATCGTAAATAGTTATTAAAAGTTCTAAATAAATTTTGACTGAAATAATTTATTGCCCCAGGTAATTTAATGCTTTGTGCTAACAGGCTGTTCTAAGTTAAATTAATATTGAATATCAATAAAATATGTTAGAAAACAATAAATATCTAAATAATATTTTTAAATTAAAAAAATACAAGCTTTACATTTTAGTTAACAGACATAAATTTGAACTTTAATAAACAATCAAAAATATTAATAAATCGTTAACACTTTTATATACACCATTCGATAGTGAAGATTGACCCTTTAACTTGTGTGCTAGAGTTAATTCAGAAACAATAAACTAAAAATTTTCACACTCGAATATAATCAAGAATTGAAAATAAGAAAATTTGAAAATCTGGAATCTAAGAAAAAAATAGTTTTATTGATATTCATTAATTAAATGGAATTATAAGCTCTAAAACATTTTTTATCTACATAAATAAGGGAGAATGCTAACATGTATGTGTGTGTATGCATGTAACTTATATGAATTTGCAATTATGAACCAAACCAAGGCAAAATTGAAGTACTAACGCTCAAAAACAAGGTAGACCTAACTGCTTATTTAACTTTCTCCAACTATTTGGTTCAAGTGCTACATCTCAAAGAAAGAGTCTTCCATAGATTTGGAAAATATTTTATAATAGGTTATATTATCTATACCTTACCTCATACGATACTTTATACTATACCTACACTCTTTAAAATAATTACCTATAAGTTATTTGATAGCTTACAGTTTCAATAAAAAATAGTTTTATCATGCGTTTCTATGAATTATTTTTCTTTGGTTTCCTATGTTAGGTTATCACAAGTAAATTATACGTAAGTAATTTTGCAAAGTATGATGATAACGTCAGCAAATTCGTATTTTAGAAGGTATGGGAAACCATGTATTTATTCTATTAATATTTATGTTTTTAAAACGTGTCACCATAAACTTAAAAAAATGAAAACTCTAGAACTAATAAAAAATTTGCAATCATCTAATTCACCTATGAGAAAATATGAGCATCGCATTTTAAATTATACTATTTATGTAGTTTATATTTATTTTGGTCAGTTTACCTTCTAACTCATATTAAAGCAAATCTAATATTATGAAGTAGCACTAAAAAATACAATAAATAACAATAAATATATAGGTTGTATATGTGTGTTAGATGACATGCTGTAGGAGTTTTATGGTGATATCAGGATATTGGCCTAATATCCCATTAATTATTTAATTATTTACTTTTTCGTTTGTTTGCATTTATATAAGATTTAGCAACTTTAAGGGGAGGACGTTTTTAAAAGAAAATTTTTATTCCTCAGAACGAATGATGATATTTTTTTCAAACTAACTAGATTTCTTCCATTACACACAACAAGGAATAAAAAAAAACACTGTGATACAAAGTAAGCTAGAAGTATAATGATGATAAGTAAAAGTAAAAACGATATTAGCTGTTATTTAAAAAATCTGAATAAGTTCATACCAGAACAGTACTCGCATAGTTACGGTACAGTATAATGTAAAAACAAGCATTGCATTTACAAGGTACTTAATTATCTTCAAGCATTTTAAAGCAAGTTATTTACAAATTATCATTATATATACGTATATAGAAATACTAATATCGAAATCACAATGGAGTTTTTATTGTCGGGTCAGGTAAATTCTGCCGGTAAGAGTATATTTCGTCCATAAACTATTTGAGCAATCATGTATGCAGAATCTTCTTGTATCACAGTGAGTTGACCAAAATGAATAGCAATTGTGAGCCATTGGTGCAGAAAAAGTAAAGTATTAGTAAGAGTTCTATGGAAGAGTTAGACCTTCTCATTAGCTTGGTGATGGTAAACAGTTGTATATCGCAATTTTGTTCACTACAGTTTTGGTAAGGCGTTGAACAATTTTGAGCTAAATTGTTTACAATAATCTGTGATAAGAAGACATGGGGTGCCAAATCATTATATCTATTTAGAATGAAATGCTTTGGCAACTGTGTCTTCTAAAATGCTGTTTAGCGGAATCACTTCAACTCAGCTAGAGTGCCGGTTAATGCAAGTAAAGAAGTACATATTTCTACATTTGATGGCGGAAAGGGTTTAATGAATTCACTATGGTCGTTGAGTATACCTGAAAGAAGTTTAATATCAAAACTTGATTCGGTGTTTTCTGATTCGGAAACATGGTTTTACTCTTCTGGTAATCCCTGCAAGAACGAGTCCAAGTTGATCATCTTTGCAGATATTCGATCAAAACAGTTTCAGAACTAAGAACTTCGCAAATCATTTAATGTCTTTATGAATATATGTGCTTGATTTGAATATATAGTCTGATATCATTCGGTGAAATTTCAAACCACTAGAAGGTAGCAGATACTGCTTGAAATTCAGGGAGTTTGTAGATGTTTTTTAGATTTTAAATTTTTTATCAATACTTTGCTTAGATGCTATTTTATAGTAATCAATTTGAGAAATGTTTTTCATTTCCAGATAAAGAATTTGTAGCAATTAGAAACGTATTGCATAGGTCTAGATTGACGAGGTGATCCGTTTTCTAATTTTTGTTGAAATGTAAAAGTTGCGGTACATGAATATTTTGAAATTTCTTCCTCGTATTAAATATTTGAAGCGTTTGATGTATAGATAAATTCCTAATAGTTCTCTACCGTAAGTACTGCAATTTTTTGTGCTTCGTTTAGTTTATTTATTTATTTATTGGAATAAAGTGCAATAGGTTTAAATTCCCCATCGTCAGATTACATAAATGCTGCTCTAATTGTTGAATCTGAAGCAAGCGTCTCTGTCAATTGCGACTAAGGTAATTCAGATTTAGAACTAGATAAACTTTTTCCAATTTCCATAACAACCAACGTTGCCATAACATACAAAAACAGTGAATTGAAAATACTAATGTGATACAATGTAACAAGCTATAAGCAAAATAATGACTGTTAAAAATCATAACTATATTAATTGTCATTTAATAGACCTGTAAAAGTTCACGCCATAACAATAGTGCGTTTCGGATGGCAGTAAAAAACCTATTTCCACAGTATCCATATTGCGCATCTACATTGATATAGCACGAACTTTATTAATAATAAGTATCTAAATCACTTATTATTAGAAAATTGCATTTTTAGGATATTTTCCTATTTTCTAAAAAAGTATTAAAAAAACTGCCAAAACAAGAGAGAGGGGATTTTATCACCCTATTACCGATAGCGACAATACAAATCATATTTAATGTCCCATTAAATTACCAATGGCTTCAATAAAAGTTACAATTTTGTTTTTCGAAATAAATATCGATATTAGTTGGCCAAAAATAATTATAAAAATACAAGTGTCGCTACGTAACTGTTCTTCAGAATTACAATTAAATAATTTTATCAATAGGTACTAATTGATATAAGAAATAGTCCGTGTACTTAAAAGCCACATTTATGAAGAAAAGGAACTTTACTTAAATGAGAACTATAAAAAAAAATTCATATCTGTATTTACTCCAATGAAACTTTATTTATTTCGATAATAGTTACAAATTGAAATGAAAAAGTTTTGTCCAAATAAGCTAAATTTATAAAGAAAAGGTGATTAGGCGGCTGTAAGAACCGTAAATAATCACCGTATTGAAGCCAACATTGCATTATTAATTGTGGAAATAGTTCCTACTGGAATAATGGTATTAGGCCATTTTAATAGGTAAAAAATATACTAAGATAAGAGATACCAAGATAACTACTACAGCTTTTGCGAAAATAACTTTTTTATTATCTTCGGAAAGGGATAAGTACCGTAGAAAATTGCTGATTATGGTAATTTTTGAATATTTAGAGGTTGCCACGAGCAATAGCATTGTGCCAAATGATACTGAATATCGTAAAGCTTTTAAAATTATGTTTTGATTAATTCAAAAAAGTAAAGCAAAAGGAAGAGCGACAAATAATAATAAATGAAAAACTTTGGAATTGCTTTAGCCTATTTAATTGAGTCGGTACATGTTTTTGAGTTTTGGGCATGATTTCATAGAGTTCAGGACAAATTTATTGAGTATTCAGTTTTCCTTTTCCCTTACGAATAGCAGGTATTCAGCTAGTACCAAATGAAAAAGCTGTAGAAATTTAAGGAAATTAAATTAAATCTTCAATTGAGCCCGTTTAGGAGAAGTGATCCACTTTTTGAGTAAACCGATCAATAAATCAACTCATAAACCAAATGCAGTACATGTTGAAGTACAACAGTTTTAAACTGTTGATGAACTTATATGACGATTGAATAAAGCCAATTTTCGTGCAAAACTCACCATTTACTCAAAAACTCTTTTAAACTACTTTACTTCGCTACATAAATTAAACTTGAGAGATCTGAAAAGATTTTTTTCTATAAGACGTACATCAAACTCATATCATAATCCCGATTCTGCAGCCCACGCTCCGCACTTACTGTTCTTCTTAGAAAGTAAATATTGTGCAATGTTAGTGCAAAAGGTAATTTTGAAATAGATAATTGAAGCCCTTTCAAAAATAAACTAATCAAAATCCAAAATAAAAATTTTTATTGATTTTTTTTATCAAAAAAAGGGTTTAAAATGTGTTTTCTCAAATAAAAAAAATTGCATTTCTTTTTGGTGAGAGTTCAACACTCATTACCAAGACGTCTTATAACGCCTTGCAAAGTTGAAAAACAGATAGCAGAGAAGAACATCAGAAAGCAGTATTCAGGATTACGCTATAATTCAAAGCTACTACCACCACGCTATAGTGCGGGTGGCATATCGGTGAGACCTATCAGCCACACTGTTAGAAATTTCACGGGAAAAAAGGTTAAATAACAATTTATTACATTGTTATTTAACCATATTTCAGCAAAGCAATCAAATGACCATAAATCAAACTAACTCTCAGAAAATTCGTTTGTTAACTACTTTCACCTTATACAGTTAAACAATCAGAATTTTATCGCACCAACTATGCACACATAATGAAGCCACTTAGTGTCTTGCATCTGGAAACACATTATAGCCAATGGGACTAATTAATCTCAGGACGGACAAAAAAGGTGTCCGAGCAACAACTCCTAGAAGTAGGAAGGCCTCAGCACGGATCAATTTAGTTGTCCGATGTGACGAAGTTAACTGCGCAGTAGATGAAAAATAAGAAAGATGTCATTACGTTCGGGGTACTAAGCTGCGCAGTGGTTGAAAATACGAAATATGTCATTACGTTTGGACTACTAAAGGATATTTATGGTAACCCGTGATGAGGCCTGCTCTTTTCTAGGAGTTGTTGGTCCGAGCCCCAGCATTAACAACACAATATTTTTTCATTCTCTTAAACACATGAAGAGTATCCTGCTCTCCCCAATTTGTGACCTTGGTCAGTTAGAAAACAATACTCTCATTCACTTATATATTGCAATAACATAAGACAGCTTAACACAGAAAAGTCTAGTATTTTCCATTTCTTACGGTAGGTGAAACAACGAGATAAACTAATTGAACCACGTCCCACGGTTCGTTTGATGAGACACAATTTAACCACAACCGAACTCCTTTGCCCATTACCTAACGATGAACCTAGCTCCAATGTTCAATTAAATTTCCTTATTATGGTTTTAAAACCATGCTAGTGGTAAATAATTAAAAACCGCGTAATCTTGTATTTATGTTTTTTTATCCATACTAGTTGTGAACGGTTAAAGATTAAAATATGTTCTTTTCCGTAAACGTAACAAATAACAAAATGCTTTTACAGATTTTGCCAAGTAATTTAGCAATATATGAACAAAAATTTGCATAGTACAAATGCTGTTAGAAATTTTGAAATGTGTTGAACTTTTACATATTTAAATTCACAACGATGTTAATAAGAATCAGCTTATTGTTAACATTAGAATTTATTGAACTTCGTTTTATGATAATTAATTAAAAGAAATTATTAAAATTAATTATTGAAATATAAATGAAATCTCAATGAAAAACCATACATTAAAAGAAGCCACGTTCAATTTGTTATTGGAGGGTAGGTAGAGCTATCACTAGTTTAAAATGAGTAGTTAAAAATGTGTTTTAAAAATGCTAAATGGTTAATTAAATTTTCAAATATTTATTTAACACATTATAAGTTTATAATTTCAAACATAAAGTGATAACCTAAGAAAACTAAAGGTAATACGCATAGGTAAACGTAATGCGCATATTTTTTTTATTCAGAAGAAAAAAATTATAACAAGTACTCTGACCAGCCTTAAATTTAAGACAGATCGAAAAAGTAATGTAAATTAATTAAAAAGACTTGCAAAACTAGTGGAAATGCAGAAATATGTTTACTTCATATTTATGTAGTTCTAAGTATTATAATGCAATTTGTGTAATTTTACCCTTTAAGAAAAATTTTTGTGAAGCTCAATAAAGTGCGAATTTGTTGGAATCGAAACAATGTTATTTTATTTTGAGTAATTAAATCCCCTACTGAAATTAGCAAATTTATTTATTTAATTTGGTTTTTATAAATTTGTAAGAAAAAATTTAAACTATTAGTTTTTGTTATTGTAAGAAATTTTCAACATATGCAATGCATTAAGCGTATATTTTAATTTACTGTTTGAACTAGTTACTTTCGCCAAGATCACATCTTAAGGGCAGGATCGTGTAATTAGCATGGATAGTGTATCTGTACTCATTAACATGTTTCGGCTAGACTAACACTCACACTTACACCACTTCCTTTCCATTCCCAAAATCCATGCAATTCTGCATCCCTTCTATTCAACAAACCTGCGTTCTAGCTCCGGTAACGGATTTAGCGGAGCGAACTAAGACCCTACCCGGACGATAAAGGTCTTTAGAGTAGCTCAGAGTATAACGAGAGCATTACGAGGGAAATCACAAGGATTATTACAGTTGTAGCGTCGACCAACAGGGGGCGCTCATCCTGCCAGGTTGGCAATAGATATACTCGCTTCAGTAGCTGAGAAATGACACCTTTGATTCTGAAAAGCGATAACAGGGCTTGGAAATTGCAACGCTTTGATTGGTGGATGGGTGAATTCCAATTGCTCTCTGGAAACCCCTTTCCTTTGGTCGTTACAGTCACAGTTGCATAATTAAACTCAGCCTATTCTCTGCTGCATGAAAGTCTTTGGGATCTCCTGCAAACATCCGTTCTCAATCGTCTTCTGAAATTATGACGATTAGGTTAACTCACTGACTAACGTCATCTGAAAGCAATGAACGGATATAGGAATAGTTAGACACTATTTCTTCAGCCGAGTAGTAATCTCGGATGGGAGACAAACATATTGCTTGCAATTTGGTACTAAATGGGCTAAATTTGACACAAATGGAACGGTAGCAATCAATGTTATACATTAAAAGAGATTAACTAAGCTTCACATTATTTGTAAATAAACGTCGTAGTAAATGCTTTCGAAAATAAACAAAAAATGTCTGCCTTTTAAAAACTTATCATATTCTAGATTTATTGTGCTTTTAATTCATAGCTTTTCAATAAATACCTCTCAAAGCAAACTTAACAGGGGCGTTAGAATCTTATAGAAACGTTTTTAATAATTATTAAAGAATAAAATTAAAAAGTGCCTAACTTTCTGCAACTAATATTAAAACATTTCTTTTATGTTCCGGAGTGGCCTTATTATTATTTGTGCATTTTCATTAATATCAAGTGAAATTCAGTAGAAATAGTGTTTTTTGATGCAGAAGATAAGCTAATGAAACTAGATGAAGCACCACAATTAAAATTAGTTCATCTTAACAAAATAAAACTCACAATTTACTATTGAATACGCTTTCTTCCTTTCTTTAAGTCTACCATTTTAAACTCAAAGCCAGGACTTATGTGTAAGCTTTCTTTTATACGATAAGTACCTAGGAAAAAATGTTTTGTATTTAAATATTTGTTTTATAGATTTTTATAAAATACATTGCTTATCTTTGCTTCAAATTTTAGAGAGTAACTAAAAAATCAATTTGTGATTTAATAAAAATAAAAATAACAGTTCTATTATACGTTAAATTAAAGTTTAAACAAAAACAACTGAAAAGTCAGCTCACATATCACCATAATATTTCCAAGATAAACTTTTAAAGTCGTTAAAAGTTAATGCAGGTTTTTATAATTTAAATATATCTCTGAAATATACTCCGAAAAAAAAATTTCTGTACATTTTACCATAATATCAGTATTTTTTATACACAACTATTCAGCGAATCCAAATTCCGTGCAATATTGGACATAAGTTACATAAGTTACTTCCAATTTTTATCTAAGTATTTTGTTGTTGATGAGGATGATGATTTTTTATATCACGATTCTTTAATAAATACTGTAATATGGTGCTACTTAGAACCATGTAAAAAATCACGCTGAATTTACACAATGTATTAGATCACATGCCAAATTTTTTGACCTGATTAAAAACACTAAAAAACATAAAAGAAAAAAGAAAATTGAAAAAAAAAGCATAGATGATTTATATATATATATATATATATAATTTATAAATGAAACAAAAATGGTACTTTCAGTTAANTATATTACACTTTTCTAAAATAATATATGTACCTACCATTTTATTTAAAAAAATTAAACAAACGAACGTGTTCTAAAAGCGTTGAGAATGTTCATTCTAATTAAATAAAAAAAAAGCTCAAATATAAAGTACTAAGACTCAAAAAACTTAAAATGAACAATCTCAAATACTTCTTAATTTTATAAAATGTTCTGATCACCGACTCGAATCCTTCGAACTGTATCAGTATTTCAATGTTTGAAAAGATCCGTATTTATTTTAAATAAAAAAAGGTGTTAAGGGTAAATCAGTATACACATTGGAACTTAAAACTAATATTTATTGAGCAATGTTTCTCCAATTAATTTGCATTTTTAACAGTTCTTCTGTTAGCTTTGTCACTAATCATTCAAAGACAAAGTAGTTCGACTCATTAAAATTCATTTCCATTTATTTAAGCTTCATTTAATTCCCAAGCGAATATAATTTATTTTTCATTTCATTTAGCGAGGTGCTGGAATAATGTTTGCAGAAGAAGCCTTTAAGAATCGTGAGTTATTTTATTAAAGAAAAAGGGTAAAACTAGATTTAAGAATTTAATGCTTACGCATATCTTGAATATATTTCTGTTTGAGTTTTGTTAATGAATTCTGGAATAGGTTTCCTGAGTCAAATGAAACGCAGGAATTAATGGAAATAAAAAATAAATTTAACTGTACAGTGAGTCTTAAAAATGAACTTTTCTTAACTCCAATTAAAGATTTTTTTATGAATTGCAAAAAAAAATGTTAAATAAGCTAAAGAATTTTTTTGTAAATGAAAATGCAACCATATTTTTTTATAATATACTTATATAAAATTACATGAAATTAATATGTAATACAAAACTTACTATCCCAAAAAAATTTTATAATATTACATCATGTTTCTTTCGAAAAATTGAAAAATAAATAAAATTCTTTGTTTCTTATTTTTTTAAAAAAATGTGTTTTGCAGTTGCAAAAGGGTTTCTGCTAGTATTCTGAAGCATTTTATTGTTTTAATTCGTTCATAATGTATGTCTGTGAATATTTCTTTTATAATACATATCTGTGATTAGATATGATACAGCAAAAATTAGTTTTCAACGCCTGAAAAAAAGCAATTAAAAGTAGAAAGACTGAACATTGCTGCATACTTAGAAGGACTAAAAGGGCCAGTTTCGCCCTTTCCGGAATGTTTGTAATAGATCAACTAAACATACAAAATTTTAAATTATAATCATAGTTAACTTAATGTATGCATATTATAGAATGATAATAGAAATCCTATGGTAATTCATTTGATTTGGTGAACGAAAATATTTGATTAAACTAAATATTGAATTTTTAATTATACGTATATGGTATTAATTTAAAAGATAATTGAGTTTCCATTTTTCCATAAATAATAATTATAGATACGTTTATAATACATATGACTCCCGGTGGCTGAGTGGTAGTAGGCCTTGGCTCTCTATGGGCTGTCACGCCACTGAGTTTAGTTATAATACATATCTGTAAGTACAGCTGATACAACAAAAATTAGGTTTTAAGCACCTAAAAAACACAATTGAGAGTAGAAAGATTGAACATACTTTGAACTGAGAGATTGAGTTGAAAGATTGAGCTACACTCTTAAAAAGACTGAAAGGGCTAGTTTGGAACTTTCCAGAATGTTTGTAATAGATCAACTAAATATCCAAAATCTTAAATTATAATCATAGTTAACTTAATAAAAACATATTTTATAATGATCAAAGAAATTCCATGGTAATTCATTCGATTTGGCTAAAGAAAATATTTGATTAAACTGACTATTGAATTTTCAATTTTACTCATATGGTACTAATTTACTAGATCATTGAGTTCCCATTTTTCCATAAATAATAATTATATATACGCTGAAAATCTCTTTTTAAGGAAACTGTGGTACCTTATACATACCAAAGGGTTTCTTAAACCTAAAACTAATCTGAGTGATGGGATATTAACCGAAATACCTAAGGAGCCAACCTATCCCCTCCCGGAATTTCAGGTAAAAAGTTCTATATATATATCCGTTTCTGTAAATAAGCTAATACATAAATAATATAAATAAGCACTTAAATAGGATCAAATTATGAGAAGTCAGAAATATTCAACCTATTCAGTAAGATAATTTTTGAATTTAAAGAGCAATAAAAAACGAAAGGGGTTAAATTGATCCCATTGGTCATCTATAATTAAAGTGTACCATTTACTCAACCCGTAATAAAACGTCCATTTGCTTCCACAAAAATAATTAAGTTTAAATAAAAAATCTTATTAATTTATTTTTATCCTTGTATTACTTTATTCCATCCAACACCACCCAGGAACCAGGTAGTCTCACAAAGAGCTTCACAGTAGGAAACATGATGACTTTCCCTTACCGCCTCCCAGTATCACCAGAAAAAGGCCTATAGTAGAAGAGGTTTATAGTAGGAAACATGGCTGTCATCCATAGTGACGTGTTTCCCGCAAAGGATATAAAGGATAAAAGACATCATTTTTTTTAAAAAATGTCCAACCAGACAAGTCATGTTGAGAGAATAGTTTAAACACTGCTACCGCCAAATGGCGGGAAAGTTGGGTTTATTCTTATTCTTCTCATTGGCACGAAAGGCCAGGATGGGCCTTGGCCTTCTCAACAAGCCTATGCCTAGACATTCTTCCCTTAGCCAGGGTTATCCAGTTTATTATCTTTAAAACTTGTAGGTCCTTTTCAAGGTAGTCTAAAAATCAACTGTTTGGCCGTCCTCTTTTTCCTGTACCTGTTGGCCTGGCATTGAACACTTTTTTGTTTGTTCTGCTATCCTCCATTCTCATAATGTGGTTTGCTCATTTAATCTATTGAATTTTGATATATTTAATGACGTCAGGTTCTTTATATGCTTTGAAAATTTCCGTGTTTAATCTTCAAAGCCAGGTACCGTTTTTACTTATTCCACCAAAAATGCTTCGCAGTATTTTTCTCTCAAATCTAGCGATCATATTTTCATCTCCACGGGTCATTGTCCAGGTCTCACATGCGTATGTAAGCACTGATCGTATAAGACATTTATAGAGTAACACTTTTGTTTTTCTTTTTATTAGGCTTGACTTAATATATTTTCTCAGCCCATAAAAACACTTATTGGCCATCGTGATTCTCATGTGTATTTCTTGTGTAGTGTCGTTTTTGTAGTTAATCTTAGACCCCAAATAGGTAAAGCTATCAACGGCTTCGAATTTGTATTCTCCAATTTCAAACTGTGTTCCTTCATAGACAGCTTTTGTGCAGGGCATATATTTAGTTTTAAGTTGGGTTTATAAGTTTGTTTTAAATATGAGCAACTTTAAATAGCGGATTGAGTCCTAAGTCCCTCTTGATGGCGATAACTAAAATAATTTTTAATTAGACGCTTAATAGCATTAAAGGGGAACATTACTACGTGTAAGTTTTAAATCACCAAAACCCTCCTTTGCCAGTACGTCTACCTTTTTATTACCACCTAGTCCACAATCCACAGAAGCACAATTGTTAAGTAAAAGAACATTTGTCTGGTAAGAACATTAATTCCATCTTTTTTATGGATAGTTAATAAATAAAAATTAATTTTCGACATTCTGAAAATTGACATTTCAAAAGTTCTATGTTTAGATTTCATGTTATTCTTTGAGTTATGTTGCAATTATTTCAATATATCACTTATTACGTAACTTATTCAAAAACATTGAGGATGTTAAAAGAGAGTGAATGTGTCTAGGTTCAACTTCTTTTGACCTAAAAGGTTACACGAAGAAAATGTTCGGTTTAAATTATCGTATTTATGATAAAGACATTTCTGAAAAAAAAATTCATGTAATAAAACCAAACTATATGGTATTTAAATCATGAAAGTGGCAACGGTTTCCGTTTATATGGCAATGATTTACCGGAAATTCATGTTTTCAAAATTATAGTTCCTATTACTTCACATTCAGCAAAAAATACACAACTGAAAAGTTAATGTAATCAAATAAATGATTTTATGCCACGCTCTAAGACATCATGGATAAATTACCAGATTTATCTAATTTTCCGACATATTTAAAAATTATATTTAATTACTAATTTGATCAAATTCTGTACTAAAGTGCTACAGTAAAAATTAATTCGGTAGAGACAGAAACATAATAAATTTTACCATATTCTGGTAATTTTCACCATACTTTTTTTGAGTGCATAAAACCAGAATCTTTTAATAAATATACAATATAAAATAGCTTATTCTGATGAGCAGAAAGGTAGCACTTAGAAACAGAAACGCTAATTATAATCGAGTCAGGTAAATGTTTAAGAGCATATTGGATCAGAAAATGATGTCTCAGAACCAACTACAAATAAAAAATGATAAATTAAAACCCTTTTCTGAAGTCGGATAGGAAGTAAAATTTGATGAGTTAACAGAATTTAAAAATTCCATAGACAATTTTGCAAAAATGTATTAATTCCGTAAATTATGATCTTATTATTATATTTTATAAGCCATTCCTTGGAGAATATGCAACATACTTCTGAAATATATAATCATTTTATGCTTTTGAAAAAGTTTAAACCATAAATACAATTCTAAAAATAATATTTTACACTTTCTTGGACTTCTAAGTGAATATTAAGTTCTGTTTCGGTTGAAAACACGCATTTAAACTCAGCTGTAGCAGCCTTAAAAAACGCTAGTAATGAAAACTCCTGTCAAACGCTAATGTTTCAAAAGTTTAACATGGTTAAAAATGCATTAAAAATTACCGAAGATACACATTAAAACGTAGTTGTAGAAGTCTTAATCACCGTCAGTAATGAAAGCTCCTGTCAAAGCTAATGTTCCAAAAATAGAACATCGTTAAAAACGCACTTAAAAGTTTATTTTACTTTCTTTAGATACTCTTTAGTTTTGAATTTATCAAATTTGAAATTATTAGGATAATCCTTAGGCTTCGACATTTACATGGTTAATTCTACTTAATTATCGTGCCT
The DNA here is from genome assembly GCF_043381705.1 of Parasteatoda tepidariorum. NCBI lineage: Eukaryota > Metazoa > Arthropoda > Arachnida > Araneae > Theridiidae > Parasteatoda > Parasteatoda tepidariorum. The sequence goes on from NC_092208.1 coordinate 62,433,562, forward strand.
TTTTTTCCTTTAAGCTTCTTTATTTTTAATAGATCTTCCATGATAAGAACAGTATTAAACGTTTAAGACATAACACATTTAATACTCTATTTCTGACCATAACTTTTATTATATTGTAAAAAGAACAGAATAAGGTGCAGAGTCGTAAAAATAACAGGACATAAATATGGCAATTCAACTGAATACAATTCATGTATCTTCGTTCGAAAAATCGTAAAAATAGTGACGCATATAGTGAACGTGAATTGTGGTCATTCGAGAATAAATTGCTTTCTCTAAGACCAATGTGACATCACTGCGGTCCATTCACTTCTCATTGATCGCTGACCATCAGGGCTACTTTCTAGGATCAAGGAATGATTTATGAGAAGGAATTTGTATAATACGTTTCCTTCGCGTTTGTTTCCAAAATTCCATTGTGATTTCTTTTCATATATTGTATACTTTCTTTATCGCTAAATCAATATTTATTCACGAATAAAGTTTGAATAAAAATGTACACTTTCACAATAACTTGCTTCTAACAGATTTTAAGGAACATGCAAAATATTTTCCCTTCTTTTTGTATGTATTAACCTATAACAGAAAACATAAACATTTTTGATTGGCGAGATGGCTTTATAAATTCATAAAATGGCTTTATGAGTCATACAATTAATTATTAGTTCTTTATATATGAAATATAAGATGTAAAGATTCGCTGTTTACAGAGCTCCAAGTTGCAATCAAGGAATGTTCCGTAATATAAGTTTAAAGATGTTACATGCCCCATAGGCCAGGACAATAAAATTTCGAATATAATATGTAATCATGGATAGTAAATGATGGTGTCCAGATGTAAACATGAAACGTTTACGTCATTAAGTAAGCGGAAAACTGTTAGTAAAGTTCCCAAAGCAGCAAGAAAACAAATGTGAAGGTGACTGTCGCTTACATAGCACCAAAACTGGAATTGAGAAAGTTTTCAATGTACAAGTACAGATGTAGATGTGTGCTGTTTACATGAAACGTTTACATCATTAAGTAAGTGGATAACTGTTAGTAAAGTTCCCAAAGCAACAAGAAAACAAATGTGAAGGTTACTGTCGCTTACATAGCACCAAAACTGTAATTGAGAGAGTTTTCAATATATATCAGTACAGATGTAGATGTGTGCTGTTTACAGAGCTCCAAGCTAAAGCTAAAGAATGTTCCTAAATAAATTAGGCGTCGTTGGAAAAAAGGTCATTGATAAATGTTTCACAGAAATATATATGAATCAAATCATATTAAAAAAATTTGTAACTAGTTAAAGGCATAGTGCATGTGAATTCATCCCTAATGAATAATATCTTTACAAACAGTTTCACTGAGTTTCGTAAAATAAAAAGGATGTATTAATGTAAATTTGCAGACGCAATGATAAATCTTCTGATATATCCACTTTAGTAGCTGAATCAGCTCGAAGGCACGGCTCACTTAAATAAAAGTTTCAATGAAGTGAAATCATGCATACTGTACCTTAAAATGAAAGATGCATGAATATTTGTGATTAGGTAATAGAAGCGTTCATATCATTTCTCGAAAACAAACCTCGCCTTCAAAACCCGAGGTTTCAAGAGTAACCAAGTTTTGATTAGTTTTGTAAATCATTTACATCAGTTTCTAGATGTAGATATACGTTACTATACACAAAAGATAATTTATACTGAAATAATATATATATATATGTATGCGCAGATGGAACAGTAGATGAAACTGTAAAATTAATGTATTATTATTAAATAAGTGTGTTCTACCAATGAATAACTAAATCCATTAATTTAAAAGGTTTCTTTTTAAAGCAAAATTAGGTTAATTTCTTCTATTCTCAATAAGAAATATTAATTCTTTAAGTGCAGTTTTGGTGTTATACAATGCAATCAATGTGTTGCATTTCCTACAAAGCAGGCACAAATTCCATTCTTATATATGATTGAATTATAAAAAAATTTATGAGTCCCATATTAGCCCAACTATTTAGAATGTTTACTTCGTAGTCAGGATTTTCATTATTTTTTTCCTGTTTTCTACAAATGAAATTAAATTATTAAATAGGTTTTTAATTTCTTTNTATATATATATATATATATAATCCTCGAAACTTTGTTTTAAAAGTATAATATTAAAAATGTTATTGCACAAACTAGAATTTAGAAATATATATTTGATATAGCCTTTTCCATTTCTTATTAAAAATATTGTGTCAGAAAAATACAGACCAAGTCTTTTGGAAGAACATCAGATTAATGATAGTACTGCTATTGATTGTTATTGAATTTAACAAATACACTTGACATTGGCAGATAGAAATAGCACTTCAAATTTTTTTTTAGACCATCCAAAATAATAAGTTCTCCATAGAGTGAAAAGCTAAATTGACATTTTTTTATCACTTCTGGTTTTTGGACTGTAAAGTACACAAAACCAAGAAGCCAAAACAAGGTAAAAGGCTATCTTTTAAAATTATGTAATATATTTCTCCAAAAACGAGCAAAAAGCCCATTTTATTACAAAATAAATTAAAACATTTCAGTATATTTAACATCAGTCTTTTTATTTTTTTTAATATTTTATTTAAGTCTTGATTAACTACAGTATTTTCTACTTTTGGTGGAATACTTAAATCAAGTCATTAACTGAATTTTTAAATTTATTTACATTAAATTTCAGCAAACAAAAGGTTTAGTACAATAATTTGGAGAATCAAATAAATTAAAAAATATACAAGAACAAGAATTTAAAAATATAAACTTTGATATAACAGATTTGTTTCCTTTTAAAAGTATCTGAAAAATACTAACCCATTAATTTTAAAGATCTAAAATTAATGATACTACCGCTGTTGATTGCCTTAAGTTTTAACAAACATAGTTTGCATAGAAAGACAAATTTACATTTGATTTTTTTTAAATTTTTAAAAATACAGTAGCTGGACTGAAAAAATAAAAAGTTGAATTGAAATTTCTGATTATTGGAATATAAAAATGCAAAATAAAGCAGTTAGCACAAAGTATCGGGGTATTTTTAAGATCAATATGTATTTCTTACATAACGGGCACAGACCTCATTTTATTATAAAGGGAAATTTACAGTTTTCCAATACGTCTTACATTATCTACATAATTTTGAACGTTCCATAAGCCCCGATTGAACTTTATTCTAGTCTTCCTATCGAATTAATAATTTCTAATAAAAATAATCTTATGTATTTCTAGCAAACCAGGCACAAACTTCATTATATTGAAAAAAGTAGCAGTTATTTTATAAACTAGAAAACATAGCATTTCTACAAATCATCACCCTACATTTTAAAAGTTCCATTATTAGTCTCATAGACTTCACACCTTATTCAATTTTTCCTAAAACGTGTAAAAAATCATTAAACATGCCTTTAAATTTATTTAAAATAAATGTTATAAAAACAGTTTTCTTCAAATTTTGGGTAAGGCCAATAACTTTGAAAAGAATTTTGCACAACCAAGAACTTGAAAATATATATTTGATATAGCATTTTTTATTTCTTATTAAAAGTATCAGAAAAATACAAAGCAATTCTTTTGGAAGAACATCAGATTAATGATGCCACTGCTATTGATTGTTATAGAATTTAACAAACACACTTGACATTGACGGATGGAAATAACACTTCCAATCTTTTAAAACCTTCCAAAATAATAAGTTTTCTTGCGAGTGAAAAGCTGAATCGACTTACTTTCTTTGTCTTTTCCGATTATTGGAATGTAAGAGCACAAAGCTAAACAAGCTATAGTGCTATTTTCAAGCTCTCTTGTGATAACCCTTTATTTGGGAAAACTAAAAATATAGCTTTTTACTTTTGTACTTCAACAACATCAATCGAGAAGTTTCGAATCAATTGTGATTGGAACAAATTGCTTTCCTTTTAAGGCGAATAAATTTAAAATTTATGAGTTTCTCAGAGTTGTAATCTTCTAAAGAGGGTTTACCTTTTTAAATTCATCATTTGTATGAATATCAGTTTATAGCTTCATTTTTGAAAGATTCTCGCCATTGATAACAGTATGTATTGATAAAATTATCTTTGATGTTAAAAACGGGTATTGTATTCTTCTTGGAAATTTGGATTTACTTTCATGTATTGAAATTTTGTGTTTAAGTGTGCAATAAATATTTGCCTTTATTTTCTTAATGATAAAATGCACTTTTTAAAAAGTTTATAATTAGATTTTGCTTGATCAAAATATCACAGTTGATGCATTTTCAGTAATAACAGCCAAAATCAAAGCACTATTCTGAAAAACAGAATTTTCGTTAAAATTGTCCATTCATAATTTTGATCCTTTGGAATTTTTCAATTAGCCATTGAAAAGTTCGTGTGGAAGGAGAGTTCTTCAAGATTTCAATTCTTTAAGATTTCAAATATTTTAAAGTTTTAATCTATAAATTAAATGTGTTTTACCTACCCAAATATTTTCTCCCCTTCCCTTTAAAGTCAGTATGTTTAACTAAATTTTGTCACATATTTGTATTATTTTTAATGTTAAATTAACTTTTTATAGCCATAGTGTAGGAGGTAGTCGCATAGACTATGTCAAAGTTCATCTATGAAAAGGCTCTCTTACATTGAATTGAGTTAACATGTCCCATATACTAGTGAATTCGATTTTTATTTTGTGGTGGTAGATACACTACAGTACACCCCCTCCAGAATTATAGCTGTGGTGCAATTCGATGAATTATTCATTGCCGTACTTTGGAAAAGCCGAGAGAGCTGTATTAAGGTCTGCGTACTTTTGAATACTGATTCTGAGAGCAGTATTAAGAACACGATCGTGGTTGCTTTTATGTTGCCTTCAGCAGTCGAGTGCATATGTTGCGTGTGATCGAGACTGAGTAGCAACAGCACGAGTAGGTGGATGATGTCACAGTCACAAATTGCAAGTCAACTGTTCTTTGTGGGCCATCTATCGAAGTAGGCATGGTTGCTTTTATGTTGCCTTCAGCAGTCGAGTGTATTTGTTGCGTGTGATCGAGACTGAGTAGCAACAGCACGAGTAGGTGGATGATGTCACAGTCAAAAATTGCAAGTCAACTGTTCTTTGTGGGCCATCTATCGAAGTAGGCACGTTCAAATCGAAATAAGAGTTTCTGTCAAGGTAGGCGTGTTCTCATCTCATTCGAAAGTCTCCAATGTGGGGTGGTAGTCGCATTGACAATGTCATCACTCATCTATGAAAAGGTACCCCTACATAGAATAGAGTTAACATCTTTTACATACTAGTGAATTAGAATTGTATTTTTGTTGTGGTAGTTACACTACACATAGATTATATTTAGTATGACTTTTTAAAAAAATATATAATTTTAATCTAAGCAACAAAAAAAATGTTTGCAAAAAGTGGTTAGTAAATGAAAAGGACCTATAGATATCAGACTTCAACTCAATAGTTTGAGAAGTTTCTACTAAGCTATTAGTCTCCCGGCTACTGGTTACTAAGTGAAAATGTACATTTTCAGGTCCAGTTAAAATACTGTTATTAAGAATATGTTTCATTTATTAACTCAATTGCCAATAGTCCCTGTCCAAATTATTAGTTGCACAGTAAGATTCTAAGTAAAATCTTAATTATTTGGTGATAATATACAGCTTTATCGTTTTTAAGCGGGTGAAACCGATTATCACATGTTTACGTTCGTGTACTATTGGTTAACATTGCAATGCAATACGTTAAAAATCAATACAAATAGGAAGTATACAAAAAATCTCCTGAATAAAAATCCATTACAATTATGTTTAAGCAAAAAAAGTACTGCATATAAACTCATGCAAAACATGTTTATTATTTAAAAACTACAATGCATCTAATAATTTGATCTAATTATTAGAATATAATAATATAATATCTGATATAATAAACGTTCTATATTTATATAATGTATCGTCTAATTTATCCAATCATCCAATTTATATTATATATTGGCAAATTTAAAAAATTGATACACTAACTTAAATAAGTGCAAACCGGTTTTATTTGCGTAAAAACAATGAAGCTGTATAGTATCACCTGATATTTAAGATTTTACATAGAATCTTATAGAGCGTTTAATAGTTTTTCCCGGGACTTTAAGTTAATTTAGAATTTTCAATTTAATTAATGTTAACATAATGTATCTAGAAGTGATTGTTAGTGAATGAAATTTAAAAAAGATATTAATTCCTTTCAGCGAAGAAGAGCCTGAATCACCATAAAAAGTTTAATTCTTAAAATAACACAGTACTGGTGTGTTTTCTGGGTGTGCAGTGATACTTCTTTATTTATTAAGTTAAGTATAAGTGTAGCTTTTAAATTGTTCACTTTAGCAAAATCAATCGAAAGATGTCAAGCAATAATAAAATACTCCTGATGAAAAATAATTGCTTCATATTTAAAATAAGTAAATTTATTAATTTTAGATGGTTTAAAATTAATAATGACATTTAAAGTTAAGTAAGACCTTGTCTGCACAAATACCTGCGTTAATTTAAAATTTGTTATTCTTAACAGGATTCAATACCTATGCCATTTCCTAGTTTCTAACTTCTTTGTTTAGGAAATCAAGTTTAAATTTAGCCTTTAAATTATTCCCTTTAACAATATTAATCGGAACGCATTAAGCAATATTAATGTAGTCCTGATGAAAAATATTTTGCTTTATATTTTAGATAAGTAAATTCTTTAAATCCTTAATTTCATCATAGTAAAAAATTTTAAAAATTATTGTTGTTTTTATTATTTAAAAATTAGCTTTAAGCAGCATAAAACATTGCAGTAAAAAGAACATTAAAAAGAAAGAATTTCTAGTTCTTTTTGAAAGAGAATAAAGTGTTGCAAGTTATTACTTTTTAAATTTTTAATCAATGCACAAAACTTTAAATTTTGTTTGAGTTGTTCACAATAAGCTATTTCGTGTCAGTGTATTTCTTTTCATAATTTTCTTCACAATTTTGAAGTTTACTTAAAGCAAAAAGTGATCGAGAATGGATACAGAACAACATATATGTGATAAAATGGCTTTGGATATCCATGACATATTAAAACAGAAAATTAAATCAGCTTATGCATGGGTTATTTAATAAACCGAATTATAATGAAGATGATTGTGTATTCTGGGATTATGCATAGTTTGTAAAATGGATGGACTAATATAATATTCAATACGCTTCGGATATACATTCAGGTTCATTTGATGAATATCGTACAAGGGAATTGTTTGATTTGTAAGCAAAGCTTTTATGATAATATCTCTGCAGTTAATAATTTAAAAGATATTTGAACTTAAAAACACTTTCATCGTGCATAAATATTTCTTAGATACGAATTTTTAGAATTAGATAAATCTACTTAATAAAACAGTAAATTCTTTAGGAAAATATACAAACAATAAACTACAAATATAAATGTTAAATAAAGTTTTATCTAATAATTTCCTCACCATGTAAAGGTCAAAAACTCTTTTAACTGAGGTTTTATAATTTGAAGTTGGTATGTGTGGATATTTTAACATCAAAACAAAACAAAACTTTCAGACTCTTATGATGCAGAAGTGATTAAAAATTTATTTTAATAAAAAAATGAAATTAAAAATTACAATTAAACTGTTACCTGTTAATTTCCCCTCCATGAAAATACCATAAAACTTTGGTTTAGAATATGTATTTGAATAGTACTTTGCTTTATACAAAAACTTTTTAAGTTTAATATTTTGTAGTGAAAATATTAGTTAGTTGAAAATACGTCCAGAAAAAAGTTTGACTGCTTTACAAACACGTTTAGATACGTTTTCATAACGAATAAGAATATGTTTTGTTAAATGCTTGCAATAAACTTGCTTCACTCTATTGAATTTAGGATGCGACATACATGTGAGTTAATATAAAATATTTAACGAAATCATGTATATAAGGACTTAAAATCGCAATAATTTTTTGGACAAATATGAATTTTAAAGAACAAACTGGAATTAATCTCATAAACAAAAATGGCCCAATGTCAATTTTCCCCTCCATTGATTCATTTCTTTGGCCCGCTGATTGGCCGCATGGTATTCTTTGCTACAAGTTTAGCAATTAATAATTCTCGGGCTATCAGTTGAATGTGGATTTTTTCAATTCCGTCATGCTCTCTGCACATACTGTTCTTGAACACTCCTTCATATATCATATTATCATATTCATATTGTTTAGGTCACGTGGTTAGAGAAAGTTCACAACAGACTGGTTGAAATACTTCATACTTGAAGGATGTTTTAGACACATTTTATGGAATAAAAGTGTCTAAAACATGATGACATTAAATATGCTTTTAAAATTAGTATCTACACATTCATTCTACTATGCTCATGTCAAATGAATACAATAAATTTGCTTCAATTAATTGAATTTAAAAATAAATATGCATTTGAATTCCTCTTGAAATATCTAACAAAAGCATGTCTATTTATCAGCGTTTATTTTTACTTCAATGTTGTATTATTAAATTATTCCCAACTATTACATATTTTAATATTTCTCATTATTTATGTATATTTATTGATTTCAAGCTGGGTTAAATAAAAAGATTGTAAAATTAGGAATTTAAATTGCACGCACATTATGTAAGGCTTTTTAGACAGGAATTCAAGATATAAAATCATATCATTTGTGTTATTTTTTTAAATACCACAAGAAAAAAAAACTAATTAATAAACTGGAAACTATATTGAATGCTGAAAAGGAAGCTGTAAAAGTAACAATTTATAAAAAAAAAAAAACTTTTTATTCCTAAAAAGATGAATCATTTCTTTTATAGTCTGTCGTGGGCCAGACGGTTCATTGAGGTTAAAACAAGGAATATACACAGGGGAAGAAGTTTAGCTTCCATAGACTTAATGTAAGTAACGCCCCCAAATGTTAGAATGATCCCCTTCTATAAAGGCAGACACAACATTTTAGGGTACAGTAGCAGAATTTCTTAAAACGACTTTCCGCCCACCTCTCATTCTATCCACTACTGGAGTTTGGGAGGAGAAGAAAAATTTCTTTTTTTTTTATGGTCAGTCTTTTGCTGCCTTTTTGCACTTCTTATAAACTGTACTATACAGTTTATCAAGGTATTTCTTAGAGAATTAATTTATATCATTCATGTTGTTATATATGATTGAACATTTTGAGATAGAAGTATAAAACAAAATGGGAATTAGAAAGAGGAAAATTCCCATTTATATCTATAAATGTCATACCAATCCGTCAACTAATATCAATATGAGAAAATCTTCACTGAAAACAAAAGAAAAACTAGATATTATAGCAAAAAAGGGGAAACAAAATGACAAAACGTTACTCTGAGAAGTAGTAGCTATTGCAGCTTGGTTTCACCAAAGATTTGTAGCATAGCACCTGGTAATGCAACTTTCACGCCCAATTGTCGAATCCTTGAAATAACTCTTTGATTCTTTACTAATGCCTTTTCTATTTTTTTCAAACGTATATTTTTTAAATAAATATTAAAATTATCATAAAAAGTACTGGCGTTTACAATGAGAAAAAAAGTATGGTAAAAAAGTCAGCATATGGAACAATTTACCGTATTTCAGGTCTATGGGAACAACAAAAAATCTCAGGCACTTCTTACCGAGGTACTTTGGTAATAAATCTAGTAAAATTAACAATAAAATATGGTTTTTTAAAATCTGTGATAAAATTTGACAATTATGGTAAAATATGGTCATTTAATCAAGATGCATATGAGCAAGACATAAAAACCATTTATTCGGTTAAATTTTCTTTTCAGTTTTGAATTTCTTACAAAATGTGCCGTAATAAGAACTATAATTTTAAAAACCAGAATTTCCCATAAATCGTTACGAAAACCAGAATTTTTGGAAAACCGTTACCATATATGAAGGAAAGAAATTACCAAATGAATGGTTTATAAACAGTGTATTTTGGTTTCATTAACTAAAATTATACTTTTTTTTACCAAAAATGTTATTACCATACGGTACCGTAATTTTACCAAATTTTTAAAGGGTTTTTACCGTCATCTTTCCGATACATTTTATCAGCATGCAGTAAAATATATCTTAAGTTGCCCCCTTAACGTAAAACGGTAAATATAATTCTAGCTAAGTATGAATAAAAAAATTGAGTTCGTTCTTCTTTTACAGCACTCTTTTTTTAGTAGGTTCATTTGACAACGTAATCAAATTTTATTCATATTTAAATGCTTTTCAACTCTTTCAAAACCTTTAGGTGGATATGGCTATAGGACATAAACCGTTTACTTCGACAATAAAGCATTTGACTTAACATTAAAACAAATTCTCATTTATATCTGTAGCTGTCATACCAGTCCATAAACTAACATCAATCTTATAAAGTCATTCTTAAAGACATAATAAAGATTAAAAGAACCATTACTTTTAAAAAAAAAAAACTAGAAATTCCAGTAAAAAAAGGTAGAATAAAAGAACAAAACGATCCGCTGAATACAAACTGAAATCTTGCTCTGAAAATAAAGGAAAGTTCAATTAAAGACCCATTCTGCGGAAGGCAGGGAAGGAAAGGGGTATCAAGGGGTGGTTATACGGGGAAGGTTTCTGATGGAGGTAAAGGATTTCAAACTCCGGAAAAGTCCTGAAGAGAAAGTGTTAATGGAACTAGTTTCTCAAACCAGAACTCTAGGACTGACAAAAAAAAAAAAGAAATCAAACTTTTTCTTTCCCGTTTTGTTTTTTCTGATTTTTTTTTCTTACTGTATCAGAAACTCGTGGTCCAGGATCATTTTCTTCCCTTCTTCTATTTGTCATGTCCTCGGCCAAGTTCATTGATAATGAAGTCACTAGGGCTGTTGTACTAGAAATCCGGCAATTGCTATAGATAAAGACGGACCTAGAAGAAAAAAATGAACTTTTTTCACTCAGATCGGTTGATAAGAATGCATAAGACTGGGAAGAAGAAATGAGGCGGTAAAAAGAATTCTTTTCAACGAGGCAGAAGAATAAGTTTGGAAAGAAAAAAGTTTTCTTTGTAAATTTTATTACGACTTGTGTCTGTATATTTTGAGAAAGTTTGGACATTATATAAACAAGATAACACGCATCTATAATATCTAATGGATTGTGAGTTTTTGGTTTCAAATAGAATATAGCTTATATAATATAAGCAATTGAGACTCAAATTTTTTTTAAAAAAATACCCAGTGTTTGTGTCCTAATAGTTATTTTCTTTAATCATGTAGCAATAAAATTTTGTACCAAAAAATATTGCTACCATTGCTTTTCCTTAGATCAAGAGACAATTATTGTTTCCGACAATTCGAACGAAATCAGTAAAATGGTTTATAAATTATATTTTTTAATGTATTTTAGAGTTTCTGTTTTTTCATTCAAGAGCTATTCTTCTAATTCCATTTAAAATTATGTAAATTATTATTTGAAAATGTCTATGCAGAAATCATGTAAATATTTGCTACCTCACAGTTTAATATTTTTAAACATTAATAAACAAAATAATATACAAATAATAGAAAAAATATAAAATCATTTTCGGATAAATGAAATCTAAAATTGTGTGCAAAATAGTTTTTCTTTCACTAAAATAACTTTTGCAATTTGAAATTGACAAACTAACATTATTGAAATTAAATGTAAGAAATTAAAATTATCAACTTTACATTAATGGACTTAAGCATTTAGCCAATCTCTTTATCAAACTGTTAAAACCATATTTTCCTGATTATGATTGATCCGCAAGAATTTATATTCATAAGAAAAAAAGTTCTATTTCAGAAAAGAAAGTAGTGATTTTGTAAAGTATTATCTGTAAAAATTTATCCGTACATTTAATTTAAGCCACTATAATGATTAAGGTTATATGGATCTAATTACAGTAGAAAATTATGACACTCAGGGTGCCAGTACTTTTTACCGTAAACTTCTAAACGTAATGTGAACCGTAAACGTAACAAAAATTCTGATATACCGTAATTTTAACGGTATTATTTGCTATAAAATCACTGAGTCACTTTGATTAAATGTTACTGTAAAAAATACAGCTTTAACTTCTACGGTGAAAATGGATTTACGTATGCTGCGCTCAAACTGCTAGTACTTTTTAATGTAATTAGAGCAGAAATGTTTTACAGTGCATGCTTACACCTTTTAAAAAGTTTTTTTTTTCCATTGAATATAATTTTTATGCAAATGATGCAAAATAATATCTTTTGATGATAACTTTAGATGTACTTTATATCACTGAATGTTAAAATCGTTAGAAAATTCTTTTTCATTTGAAAATAACATAAAAAAACAAGTTGATCTTTTTTATTTTATTTTTCAGGAATAAAGAACTAAAGTAAGAGAAACGCCAGAGTCTGGTTAATTGTAGTTATAGACGCAATCCTTGATGCCTGTCATAATACAGAGAATAATACATTTAATAATGCTATTATGGTTATGAAAATCCATCAATCCAACTAATGAATACATTAAAGTTGATATTCATAATCATAATTGATTAATTACTAAATGTACGGATTTCCTCATCAGTGTGTCAACATGATTGAAAGTGGAATCACTCATCATGATTTCAACAATAGATCTCCTTGCATGTAACATTGCACTCAAGTTTATTAAAGTACCAAAATAATTATGAATTTGCTAAGCCGGTATTTAACACAATTCTATATTATGCATATTTACCTTCATATTTTTTCAACAATATTTGACTTGGCAAAAATAAAAATAGGTTATAAAATAATTACTTATTGCCGCTACAATTTTTAAAGAAGTAATCATTTATAAATAAATAAAATCATATGTTTGCTTGTTTTAGTACTTTTATCTGAATTAAAATTCCTACATAAAATACTTATAGTTTAAAAATATTTCTGGATTATGTGTTTCTAAAGTGTACGTGCTAGAATGCTTTTGCTTTTAGTTAGTTGCCTTTTTTCTTAACAATGAAACACATTTGCCTTTTATCTTAATATTCTTACGATATTTCAAATGCACTTTAGGGCCATTTTTGATATATATCAGAAATGATTGCAAAAAAGCGAGTATTCCATCAATATTTTAGAAACTAAAATAAAACGACTCTGGACTTTCTTTAAACGCCTTCGTACATAAAATTTCGGTTCATAAAATTTAGATTTAACGTTTTGTGAAACGTATTTTAGAATTAAAATCAAGCAAATTTACTTTTTAGGTACGAAAGTATTTTTAAATTAAATACTGTTTAAATATTTTGGATCTTGCTCTCTTCTCGCAATTCTAAAAACGATAAAGTTATATTTTATATAAGTGAGATTTAAATGTTTATCAAAACATAGATGATATTAAAATGGATATTTCTATTGTATTTTTGTGGTCTGAAATGCTTCTGAAACATATAAAAGGAGTATTAATTTTTGGGGATATAAAATGCTTCTAAAACATAAACGGTGTGCAACAATGAGCAAACTGCAGAATTATTAGTTCAATTGGTTTTAAATTAATTCAATAATAAAACCTCAAAATCGTATATTAATTAAATATTAGTTTTTGAAGCATCCCTATATTCGTTTTATTTTAAATGATGACAACAGCATACATTAACAATGTTTTATAGGATTCAAGAAAAAAAAAACATTTTGTGGAATGTTAAATAACTGCAGTCAATCCAAGTTACTATGGTGCTTTGAACAACTCAAATAGTTTCTATAATCAAATAAACTAGAGTAGATTTAATTTAGAATATCCTGCTTAATATTCCATATTTAAATTAAACTTGCATGAATGTTCCTAAAGACAGTAATGTTTACCTCACTAACTATAATACAGCCATTTGCTATATATTGATTATGCTATTGTTTGTTCCAGTTAAATCTAAATTTAATTAATAATAGTTAAATATGATTTTTAATGTGTTTTATATGCATAATTTGCTTAACACGTCTATTTGCAAAGCAATAGTAAATACATAGAAATCATGAACTAGATTAGAATTACTTAATAACAATCTACCAGAATAATGTTTAAATATGTAGAAATAATTTTTTAAAGTAAACATCAAACAGTTAACCTAAAACTTATGTTTTAAACCAAATCAGTTTTAACTATTAATTTATTAAATTTGACTTTTCTTTTTTATTAATGATAGGAGGCTCCGCTCTCTGATCTTTCCGCTCAGCTACCCTCGTAATTGCCGGACACTGTAAGGAGTTCCGGATCAAATTATGGTATAAAGCAAGGGCATTTTGGTATCATCATTCATAAAATCTATTTCACCGTTATCTCAATTTTTACCGTGAAATAGCATAACGTAATTTTTACAGTGATATTTATTTAATTAGAATGATTTAGCTATTTTACAGTAATCATTACTATTAAAAAATAAGGTATATCAGATTTTTTGTTGCTTAACGTGCTTCGGTTAACATTTTACGGTAAAAAGTACTAGCACCCTGAATGCCGGTGCTTTTTACCGTATTTTTTGCTGTGAATCTTTCTTTTTTTTAAAAAAAAAAAAAAAGATAAAGATTTTTCTCTAAAAATTATAAAATATTTTACTGTTGAATGTAAATTTATAAAATATTTCACGATAAAAAGTACCGCCACCCTGAATAACGATTCTTTTTACAGTATTCCTTTATTGCACAGCTTTCTTTATTTTTTTTAAAAAAAAAGATAAATATTTAATTAAATATACATTTATAATAGTTTTATCTGAGAACATTTTATTAATATTTTAATCAAAACAAATTGAAAGATAACTTGGATTTGATAAAGTGTACTACTGTAATCAACTGTAATTGAAAGTAAAATCTTCAAATTTAGGAATAGATAATAAAAAGATAGCGAGATGCAGTATGCAAAGAAGTGAACAAAAAATTTCAAAAAATGCACTTAAAATTACAGTAATTTTCCGAGAAATTAAAATTTTGAAACAAAATAATTTTAAGTTCATAAACAAAAGTAATCGTTTCAATAGTGATAGTTATAATGATGTAATACTTATTTAACTACCTACTCAAATTATATTTCGGCAAAAAATAATTTTTCTTTTGCTAATGAAATAGGTCAGTAAGTAATTTTTTTAAATATATAAATAGGTAAAATAAGTAAAAAATTCTGGCATCAAACCCTGAATGTTTTTAACATTACAAGCTTCTTGTTGATTGAACATATTCTCTTGCTGTTGTGACTGCCAGAATAAAATTGTCATATTTAACTTGCCTGAATGAAATTTTTATGTTTAACTCTGCCAGAATGAAATTGTTATATTTAACTTGCCAGAATAAAAGTGTTGTATTTAACTTGTCATAATAACATTGTTATATTTAAATTGAAAAAATATCTTTTTTCACAGAAATCAATTATATTTATTTTGGAGAGAAGCAATAACATTTTTAATGGATAATAAGTTGGTAAAATAAAAATTTGTACAGAATTTTTTCTAGCTTCAAAATTGTGGTATCTTATTATTTTAATTTTTACTGGAGAAATTTTTTGTTGATGACCAGTGTATCGTTATAAAATATCAATTGCAAATGGTTTGTTTTCGCAAACTTAGATAGGAAAAAGTTTTTCTATCATTTTAATCAGAACTCAATAAGAAAACTATAAATATATTTACAAGACAAATTTCATTATTGTTTCAACAAACATTCTTCATTACACTCAACAAGCTTTTTAAGATTAAAGTTAAATTTTAAAAATAATGATCATATTCTACCCATTTCAAATAAGCACGTCTTTTTTTCATATAATAATTGATGAGTATATAATATTATTATACCTTTCAAAAATAATCCATTATTGTTTTGTCTTCTAAAGTCATTTGTCAAAAAGATTGGATTTCAAACTAATTACTAAACTTTTCCTTTAAGCAAAAGCTGCCAATTCAAAAGAAGTTATTACGTAAGAGCAATTATCGGTTGTTCTAACACTGAAGAATTAAAAAGAAAACTTTGAAAGTGTTCTATATTTCAGTAGTGCGAAAAAGTGATAATAAACTTCAGGATGATTTAGAAGAAGATGTATAACCAGAAGCTGTCTAATTAGTCAGTTTTAAATGAATTTCTTGTTAGATAGATATTGAATCTTAGTGAAAGAAATGGATATCTTTTGTTTATTGGAACGTAACGTAAGATTTATTACCTAATATTTTTAAGCATTTTCATGCATGTCCCAAGTTAAAAGTAAGATTGTTTATTCAACACCCGATAGATATAACATATTTATTTCATGTTCTAGTGCTTTTATAAATGAAAACATAAAATATTTTTCATTTTCTTAAACGAATAAATGAAGTCTGAATGAATTGCCTTCAAATTTTAATTGCAAGTAGACAGGACAGTATGAAATTAACTAATTCCCCGTCATTACAGTCCATGTTGGACCATGGCCTCACTAACAATTTTTCTCCGAAGTCGCCTGTCTCTAGCTCTTTGATTCCAGTTTTGGACCTTTAGAATCTTAAGGTCTTTCTCCACCTCGTTTAACCATCTCTTTTCCGGCCTTCCTCTTTTCCTTTGGCCCTGGCACTGCCTTTTGAATATCTTCTTAGTGCCTCTGTTTTCCTCCATTCTCTCAAGGTGTCCTAGTCATTGAATTCTCTTTGCTTTTACATAATTGATTATATCTTTTTCTTTAAGTAGTTTTGAAATTTCGAAATTGTATCACCTTCCCCACGGATCTCTTTGACAAGTCCAAAAATAGTTCTAAGAATTTTTCTTTTCCAGGTAATCAGCATTTTTTCTTGTTTCTGGGTTTGAGTCCATGTCTCTGATCCATAGATAACGGTTGGTCTGATTATAGTTTTATAAACCTGAACAAATTACCTACTACAATTTTTATTTTAGTAAAAATATCGTACTATATAGTAACGAAATTTTTAGTAAAATTAAAGAAAAAAACATTATCCTGGTAATGGAAACCGAAACATCTGGTATTTAAACCATTAATTTGTAATTTTTCCGCTCATGTGGTAAAGGTAAACTGAAAATTCAAATTTTTCGAACTCTAGATTTTATTCCCTTACAGTTAGTAAAAACTGCAACACTGAAAATCAAATTTAACCGAATAAATGAATTTTATGCCATTCTTCAGGGTATCATGATAAAAAATTAAAAAAATTTTATACATTTATAAAATTTAATCGCAGATTATAATACCACAAACTTTGTATAATTTGTATAATTTTACCAAACGTTTTGATAAAAATTACTCAGTTCTTTAGTGTTCCCATAAAGCCAGAAACACGATAAATTTCACCATATTCTGGTAGTTTTGACCATATATTTTTTTCAGAGATTACGTGAGGTTTTAAAAGAATATTTCTTTGATTTCTAATATTTGTTTTCTAAATGAAATATTTTTAATAAGTTTTCTCTTAGAAACGTGGTTAGATAGTTCTTACGTCTTTTTTTCCTCATTAATCCAGACAACAGTCTCTTCTTTCACTCCAAACATGGTATAAGCAATGTCACTACTGAGAAAAAAATTCATTTATTAGGGATTTAAATTTCTCTGAAGTCCTTAGTGATGAACGTATTTTATCATTATCAATCTATTTTGAAAGTTCAAGTCGAACTCGCGTTGTTAACACAGATAGTACAGGAATTTTCTTTCTTAGTGCAATAGATAGACTTTTAAACAAATTGCGAACTACTTGTCCTAATGACTAAGCATAGTGATGCTTGTGATGTTTTAAAATTCAATATGCTGTTATCATTATTCAACTTGTATCCCTCTTCTGTTCTTTCATCTTTTATCTTGCATTTGCATTTCGTACCCGCTTTTCTATTTTGCCCCATATTGGTCCTTCTCAAAAATACTCATTTTATTTACTTTTTCTTTCTGTAAGGATTCAGTTCTTTTATTTTCTTGCGTTTGAAATGCAGGATCCGATGTTTTCTTTTCTATTTTCTCTAACTTTTTATTCTTTTATCTCCAGATAGCGACACTGTTTTAAACTTATCCATATTCGAATTATTTAGCAAATTCAATTAAAATATTCCACTTAAACATAGAAAAATAACATATAAAAGTTGGAAGAAGCAACTAAATCCCAGAAGTTCCAAAATTATCGTCGTAATAAGCTGCTTTTTTAATAATGCTTATACTGGTCTGATTTTACAAAGGGCATTCTTACAATTCTTTATTTGTGATTTTGGAGTCAAAGATGTGATGTGGTTATAAAAAAGCCCGGACATGATTTCAATTTTTCATTTGTAAAAGAAATTAAGTGCAAAAGTGATTCTGACGCACGTAACAGTAACACACATAACTTTGTGTTACGTGTGTTGCCTTGAATAAAATAAATAAATTTTTAGATAATAGTTATTGACAACTTTAATTCGAGAATTTTTTCCTTTAAATATCGTGCCTTCCTAATTTATAAAACAACAAAATACAGCATTTTCAATTTTACTAAAGTTTTTAACGAAAAAAATGTTAAATTACGCAATGTGCGTTCCTGGGAAATTAGAATACCTTTATTGATCAATTTTAAATCAGTAAAAAAAATTTAGGCTAAATTTTAAAAGTAATAAAACAAAGATAAAAAGATAAAATAATTATATATAATACTAAAACTATTTTAATGCTCTTCACTATTTTCAACACTGAATGGGAATATAACACAACAGTGCAGGTAACCTGTGTGAAAGTTCAGGGTGCCCCACATTTTGTTCAAATTTAACTAAACGTTTTTTATAATTTTAAAAAAATGTACATTGCATAGATTCCAAATTTTTTTCATTTTTTATTTTAGTCACTCAGGACCTTTTTCTGTGGAATCACCCAATAGATAGTTTTAAATAGTTTTTCATGCTTCAATAAGCCATCTCGTTACTTTAAATCATTTCTTTCTTTCACTTTTCAACAAATAATATTGAACAAGTATGTAAGTATTGAAATAAAAGATTGAAAATATTGAACAAGAATGTAAATCAAATCTCTCAGTCTGTCTCGCTTGTCTCTCAGAAGTAGTTTTAGTGATGACTACATTTCGAGACAACTTGTAAGTAATCCCTACAAATAAATAATAATTGTAGCTGAACAGTAAAACATGTAGTTCTTCCACCGAATTTTAATTGCAATTTTGCATTTAAATAATATCAGTTAAAATAAATAAATATTTGACATTTTCAGAAAGCAAACATTGATAACACATTACATATAACTTCAAATGTACAAACACAAGTACATTTAAACATTTATGACGTCAATGCATATAAGACCATAATTTATTCATTTTATTCCATTTAACTACGTAAGAAACTCTCTTGCTTGAAAAATTGCTGATATATTAAAAATAAGTGTAATTTCTTAAATACATTAACATTGTAACTATTTCTCTGAAATACCGTTAAGTAAAATATCACCGAAATATTTTTTTTAATCTTTTTATTCTCCTTTCTACAGGCATTAACGATATGAGTTTAGATTTAGGGAAAATATACATTTATTTCTTTAAATAAGCGACCATTTCTTTTTTAATAAAACAAAACCATCACGCCATTAAATTCACAATTCTCTAACAATAATGATCCATTTTTATAGATTTGATGGAGATGAAATATTTCTCTTCAAATAAAATATTTATTTAGTATTTAACAAACTTAAAACATCCCTTTCAGAAGAAATAAACATCTTTTCTTCAGAAAAGTCCACTATTTATTCTTAATGGCGTTAAAGTGAGAGAAAATCTATTTGCCATCTTGGATATTTGCATAATGAACTATTAAATGAAGCATTTTTTTCATTATAATTATGATGAACATTTAGCCTAATGATCCTCTAAAGAAGAATAAAATATCTGTATTACTATTATGAAACACCTTGTTCTGCTAATGAACTGGAAATTAATTACATTTAAGGTAACCAATTTGCTCATCATTAAGAAAACATACACTTGTTGCACGTTTCCAAATTTTCGGGTCAAAAAATAACTTACAAAAATGTAATTTAAGCCTCAAACAACCTTCAGATCATAGATATGATTAGATATTGTATATGAGCATTAGTTTTTTATGATTAAAATGCTGGAGTGGGTAAAATTAATTAATTAAAGGAAATATTATTTCCCCTTAATGTAGTAACTACAAACAATATTCATTTAAAAGATAATGACCAAATTAGTTAAATAACATTATTTTTTTACGGAAAATACTTAAATTGACTACAGTTATTAAAAAAATATTTTTCACGAACAATAAATGTATAAGTATTGGCTTGTTACTAAAATTAATCTTTTAAATGCAAAGATTTTCTTGATAAACATATACAATATATAGCAATACGCATAGTTCACACACTATGCAAATTGATATTCACTATGTTCAAACACATGTTCAAATTATGCTCATCACTAAGCTTATATGATACCCCACTATGTAGCCCACTATATTCAAACACTATGAAATATTCTTATTAGCATGGAAAAATAACACTTGTAAAATTTTAGTTTTTGATAGAAGTAGTTTGTAGTTTGTTCCACTAGTTATAAACTTTTCCCTTTAAAAGTAGTTAAAACAACTTTCGCGTCCATAAAAATATACCCATTAATATTACACTATTAGCATATATGGTACGCTCTGAATAACGCCTTTTAAAAGAGCCAAAAATTTTTGACAAATATTTTTATCGTTATTTGTCGTTATCGAAGTTTACTTTAATAATAAAACTGAAATGGCAATTTTTTAATGATTTTTTTTCCAATACCTATATCTATGACTGAGAGAAATTGAAAACAAAACTCTTTACAACAGATGTGATAATTTTTTTTTGGGGGGGGGGGGAATTGTTTGATTGAATTTTAATATGTAAAAACGAGAGTGTAGTAAACATAGATTATGCTTTATTTCCATTTTTAATGTTTTATTCATTAAATCAATTTACTATCTTGTTCTATCAATGAACTTTAAATTCATAACATTAACGTTTAGCTTCCTTTTTTAGTTTTGAGTATTAATTTTGAGATTATGTTCGAAAATATATTAAATTTATCATAGAAATATTAAAATTAATTTTAAATTTATGTTATTCATATGTCTAACAAATGAACGTAAATGCTATTTACGTTCATTTATTATTTTCATTTTATTATTTCTTACGAATGAAGTAAAAAATACCTCGTTTCTGGCTCTATTGGAAACTAAAAACTCGGTAGTTTATGTCAAAGTGCTTAAGTAAGAATATTGGTTACAATAACAATAAAATAAAGTTTTATAATGTGTGATAAAATTTGGTAAATATTTCAAAATTTAGTTATTTTGTCATGATACCTTAGAGCACGATATTAAAAAATATATTCGGTTAAATTTGCGTTGCAGTTTTGTATTTGTTTTACTATATATGGGGTAGTAAGAATTATAATTTTGAAAATCAGAACTTCGAAAATCATTACCATATGAAAAGAAAAATTACCAAATGTATGATTTAAATACCTCATATTATAGTATTGTTACTCTGAATTGTGTTTTTGGCGAAATGCCATTACCATACAGTACGATAATTTTATCAATTTTTTTCTCCGTGTATACATGAATACTTATACGAAAAAATGTAAAGTTTCGCATGCCTAAGAGTGATTTCTGTTTTTACTCCCTCTGAAAAACATCTGAAAAGAACGTTATGTAAGCATATTCAGTGGAAAGTTTGGCCAACCATACCTTTGTTATATTTAAACAATAATTTAGCTGATAAGCATCAATGTAGCATGTTAAGATCTGATTTTCAAATAGTGTAATTTCCTTGAAAAATAAGCTTATAAGTAAATTTGTTATTATATTTTGTTCAGCAGTAAAATCATATGGAAATTCAGTTTGATTTCAAAATTGAATTTGATTTATTTTTGTAATGAAAACTAGATACATTATTTTAAGTTAAATTAATACATTATTTTAATAACAAAAATCTAAGATTTCCAATAAATTATATTTTATTTTAACTTTTTTAGATTTTTATTGAACTACTGAATAGAAAATACCAAGTGGTTTAAATGGAATATTCGTTCAATTTAAAATGTAACCCACCAATGACTAAAAGTACAATTTGTAGTACTTTTAGTCATTGTACTGCAAAATACTACAGTATATATTTTATATTATATTACTCATTACATAAATATTAATTATGTAATGAGTAATATAATTTTATATAACAGAAAATTATATAAAAGAATAATATAAATCTATAGCTATCAAACATAGACATAATTTTTTTGCAGCAAATTTTTTCTTTATTAATTTAATACTTGGTCTTGATAGTAATTATTGGTCCTCGACCACTTAATGTAAAAAGATAAAGCAGCTGTTGATGAAAAGTGTAAAATAATGGTAATAAAAAAGCTTTCTTTCAAATCAACTAATATTACGGTACGGTATTTTAAAATATTATTGCTATTAAATAATTGTGTAAAAATATGAATAAATAATCAGTCAAAACATAGATAAACTTATAAAATATAATATAAATGAAATCTATGTCTCTACTTATTTGATAAAAATGCTTTTTACAGTCAATAGCGAAATACAAACTGAAATTCTAAAATTGATTTCAAATTTCAGCAAGCAAATGTCAGATCACACTATAGAACCATTAAACAGAAAATGAGAAAAAAGCAACAAATTTCAATACATTCACTTTGTATTTAACTAGCGAACGTAAACAAAATATTAGCTTAAGTGATTGCGATACATGATAAATTATTGTGATACGCAAGAAGTATAAATAAATAATTAATTATAAAAGAAATACATAATTAAATCCTAAAATAAAATGAACAAAAGGAATACAAAATATCCTCTTCTTTGATAAAAATACGTTACACAGCCAATTATAAAACAGAAACTGAAACTCAAAAATTGATTTTTCATTTCTAAACAAGCATGTTTTAGATCTTAAAAAGATCCATAAAATGGAAAAAGAGAAAAAATAACATTTCAATACATTCCCCGTGCGTTTAACTAGCGAGCATAAACAAAATATTGGCTAAAGTTACTGCGATATATGATAAATGATTGTGATACACAAAAATGTGGATAAATAATCAATCAGAAAAGAAATAAATAATTAAATCATAAAAGGACAAACACAAAATGAATACTACGCATCTTCTTATTAGATAAAAATGCGTTTCACAGCCAACTACAAAACTGAAACTGAAATTCGAAAATTGACTTTTCATATCCAAACAAGCGTGTTTCAAATAACAATAGATACATAAAACGAAAAAAAGAATTTAATACATTCAATTTGTGTTTAACTAGCGAACGTAAACAAAATGTTAGCTAAAATGAAAAAACGGAATCGGAGGAAATAAAATTTTGCAGAATCGATAAGAGGTTCTTTCATCCAAAAGACGAAAGAATTTACGAACGCGTCAGAAGAAAAGAAGGGAACTCGATTGTCTATCAGAGCTTTGGACTTTCAAATCACAACGAGTAATTACTTTCAAGCGGAGGTAGAGAAGGATATAAAAAGAATGCATGACAGATTGAGAGCTTGAAAAAGAATGCAAATTTCATTCTTGTCTTGAAGCTTGGCGATCTTGAATGCTTAGATCTATCATCAATTGGAAGTCACTTTCCGTTTGATATATCGCCAAAAGTTTTTGCTCCGACTTGGCATGTTAGAAAACAAATCGACCGCCAAATCGCAAGAGAACCAAAAATCCATCAAGAAAATGTTGACTTAAAGTTACCTTTTAATCAATTTTCTGAGAAACTAATCTTTCGTGCAATCATCTGGTATACTTCAACGGCAATCATTTTCGATGAAATAAAGTTTTTTCTTCAGCTTCGATTTAATAATAATTTCGTCGAAAGGCGGAGTTTTTTTTTAATCCTACAAATTTCTTCTAGTTGATGAAATTATTTCATCCAAAACACGCAATATAAATTTGATAATAAACTTTTCATGGAAATTTACTTCCGGGAATTTCAGATAAAATCCAAAGCTAATATCTAAAATATAAATGGATGCATTAAATCTCGACTGGCTTGTCACTGTATTTTATTGACAAAATTTGTTTTTTCATGCTTTGGACGAGCTGTTTATGGCAGATAAAGGTTTTTTTTTAATTATCGGAGTTCTATTATTTAATCTTAAAAATATTTCACAAACTTTTTGAATTAATTTTAATTATTAATTAACATTTGGGTTCTTAATATTATGTTTCAAAACTTCTAAGAATTTTCGATTAATTGAAAGGAAAATAATTCTTAAATATCGATTAGATTTAAGAGGAAATTTAGAATTATTGCATTTATCAGATCTGAACTATTTTATTTATAATTTTTTCAGAAAACTCTCATCTGACGTTTTCTTAAGATTTATTCAATAATTCTATAGGGCTAAATTCAAAAAAATCGTTCTATTTTTGAAACCCGTATGAATTATAACATCAAATATACAAAGATTATTCGAACAATTTTCACATTTACAAAATTTTTAATCATTAAATATAAAGAAAAAGAAAACACGGCGTCAAAATCTCACCTAGTCATACATTATCTGCCAATAAGTATTTGGACACCTATGCAGATGACTATTTCTGCAGTCCTGAGATATGCCATGCCCTCCGCCGGTATATATCGTGTAGGGAACAACATCGGCATTAGTCCCATGCCAGATGCCTACTGCACTATTTTGGATGACAATGTGCTTCCTACGTTGTGGCAGTTTTACGGGGTAGACCCATGTTACTTCCAGGACGACAATGCCAGCTGTCATGTTGCGAGGGTCACCAAGGCTTGGTATGGTGCGAATGGGGTTAATCGAATGGACTGGCCTGCCCAGTGACCAGACCTAAGCCCGATCGAGAACCTCTGGGACGAGTTGGATCACCGAATTAAGGGGTGTACTACCTGTCCAAAATTAGTGAAGGAACTTACATGTCTTCTCCAAGCCGAGTTGAAGAAAATGCCACTAGCCGTCACACAAGGACTTGTGGAAAGTATGCCCCGGAGGGTTTACGCTGTAATTGTCTCTCGTGGAGGCTCTAGCAACTATTGATTATGAATGAAGTTTGTTTTTCTTTTCAATCACGCGTGTCCAAATACTTATTGGTGTATAAGCCATTTTTCCCTTTTCCAGCAATAAACAATGTTAATTATAAATTGCCTTAAATTAACAATTGCCTTAAATTGGCAATTCTCTCAACAGAGCTTCAAACTAGTTTAAAAGTATCGAATGGTATAGAACATTTCGCTCTATTCGTTAACAAAAAAAAATTAAAATGAAAAATACCGTCATAGACCGTATAAAACCGTCAACATGGGTTTAATTTTATTGGTTAATTTACATGGGTTATAAAAATGTCGAAAGTCACGCAATTTTAGAAAAACAGTATTTCTATCCTTAAATCCTGTATGAAATATACCAATATATATACAAAGATTATTTTTACCATTTTAAATTTTAACAACATTTTTTGATCATCAAATATGAAATAAAAAAAACACAATGTCAAAGCCTGGCCTAAACATGTATGTCATTTTGGCAGTGGTAAACAGTATTAATGATTGGAAATATCAGAATGGTGAAATTCATGTAATTTTAAAGAGGGAAAAAAATTATCCTTAAAACGCTTGCGAATTATGACACCAAATATACAAAAACTATTCAAACCAATTTTATTTTTAACAATATTTTTCAGTTACAAAAAGTGAAATGAAAACGAAAAAATAACATCAAAATCTTGTCTAAACATGCAAGCCATTTTGTCAGTGATGAGCAATGCTAATGCTGGAAAACATCAAAATGTCGAAATTCATGTAGTTTTAGAAGAAAAAAATTTCTATGTTTAAATTACGTATGGATTATAACACTAAAGATGCATAGATTATTGGAGAATATTTTCCCTTTTAAGATTTTTCAATCACGAAATGTGAAGTAATAATAATAGTAAAAACATAACGTCAAAATCTCGCCTAAGTGTCTAAGAAATCTTATCATTTTTGCACAGTGATGAACAATGTAATGATGGACAATAGCAGAATGTCGAAATTCTGGAAATATTAGAAAATATGTCATCTAAAAGAACTTATGTTATCTGAATTCATTTGGACAGTGTCTATTTTACTTACTCCTCGGCTCTACAATCCATGAAAACCTTCGTCTCCTGACAATATCTATCACC
The DNA here is from genome assembly GCF_043381705.1 of Parasteatoda tepidariorum. Lineage (NCBI taxonomy): Eukaryota > Metazoa > Arthropoda > Arachnida > Araneae > Theridiidae > Parasteatoda > Parasteatoda tepidariorum. Next base: position 62,459,714 of record NC_092208.1, read on the forward strand.
GTTACTTTTTATCACTTTATTAAAATCGAGTCTTTAATCTAGAATTATACAATATAGCTTGAATATACAACAATACTTGGATATATATATATATATACCATACAAGATCAAAATCCTTTGATATTATATTTATTATTCACCAAGGCATTTTGAAGTGAAATTTCTCTTTTCCATGACCAGCAAAGGTTTTTCCTAAAATCCAATTGGCAATTCACTTAATATTCCACAATGGTTAACTTGAAATGGGTAATCCACTTGAATATGTTTAAAAATTTACTGCATTTAATTACGAATCTTACAAAATATTTATTTTATGGAATGAACAATTCTTGCAGCAAACAACATACCTTATTTAGGGTGGATAGTCAAATATTAATTTGTATTTTGTAAGAAAAGAGATATACATTAATTGAACACTCCTCCTGAAACAGTCATCAGCGGAAATTAACATGCTTCAACTTTAAGTAATTTCAAAATTAACACATCAGCAAAATAAGTATATTTTTGATGCTAATGATTTTTAAGGATCCTACTAACTCAAGCGCAACTAACGAAGACAACTCATTCTACAAAGACCATTAACGCTCGAAAAATGTAACTTTTCCATACTTTCATTGCTATTTCAAATCATCACTCTCCATTATCCATTTTGGATCTTCAGCAAAATTATAAATATTTCAAAATTCCAACTCTCATAAGATTGAAAATAGGTCTTTTACTTAACCTCTTCTCCTGATAATGTGCAATTAAGATTCGAGATAATAGCCCTTTCCCGAGAAAATTACTGCTTAAATCATTGCAGACGACTTACTTTTCATGGAAAGTTCATTAATTTTAAGAGTTTATTGAGAAGTTATGGATGCTTTCTGAATCCTTTATTTTAGAAACAGGTGGTGACGAGACTAGCTGATTTGATGATTAATCATTTTAGAAGCCATTTATGGAAATTCATTCGAAGAGGTTGGTTTGAATGGCAAAACGCGTTGGTTAAATTCTATATTACGGTTGAGTCATGTAAAGAATGATATTAGACATTTCATTCTAGCAATTATGACATGCATGTAAATGTCTTTTTTAAAATGTATCTTGGTCATTATAACATAATATATAAAATCAGATTATACATTTTTTGCATTAGTTATTCAAATGCAATTTCTCTTTCTTATTGGTACTTGTCATTAGTGCTTTACATTAAAAATGTGCTTCGATTTAACCTTCCATTTGCATGTATATATTACTGTGAAAAACCGACCCTGATCAATTTACCCCAGTTAACCGGATCACCGATCATCTTACCCCGGTTAATGCTGAAAACCAATTAGTAGCTTTGGTGAATGTCAGAAATATTTTTTACATAATTTATTCATTTTATTTTAATATTTATTCAGTATTCGAATAGAGTAGAAAAGGAAAAACAACACTATTGGAAATACCGGGCAAATATATACAAGGCAATGGCACCAACCGTTAAAGATACATCAGTGTAAGGAATACCGAGCAAGTTCAAACCAGGCAATGACACTTAACTTTATAAAAAAAATAGAGTTGAGGGAATATCGGTCAAGCTTATATCGGGTGATGAAGCCAAGATTTAAAAGAAACATCGGTGTAGGAAATACCGGCTAGAGTATACCGGAAAAATATTTTAACGTATATTAACATGGAGCTAGAGAGTACTAGCTATTATCCCCACCTGAACAGCGTTTCAAACACTGATGTTCTTCTTAATCTATCACAATCGGATATTGAAATATTAAATAAATATTAAAATATCAATGAATATTTTAATATCACATCATATCTGACTCATATTTCGGACATTCACTGAAATGACTATGTGGTTGTTGGCATTCACGGCGAAAATCAACGATCATTCAAAATAATTAAATTTACGGTTTATGACAATAAAAAAAAATTCCTTCCATTAATGAGGGCACACACATGAGGGGAATTCTTGAAAAAAATATAATACCCTACCCCAACTTAGATCACACTCGTTACCTGATTGTATCTTTTTCGGCTCAGTTTTGTTTCTACTGAAAAATGCTTCATAAGTTAATTTTTATTTTAGACTCTTATACCTTAACATACATCATTTTGGAAGCTCACTTTATTGGTTAAACTGTAACATTTGTCATACATATGTCTTTAACAATAAATACCTAATTGATGACTTTCTTTGTTTATTTCTGACAAAAATACTTGATATACATTTATCAACAGAATGAACCGTTCTAAAATGCACGAAGAAAAAAAACAAATAACTAGTAACAATAGTATTAGATAACATTAAAAAAGTATCACTAAACAATAACTAATCAAATATATAGTAACAAAAGTCAATGAACTGCTAGGAGTGTAATTTTTTTATAGTCTTTAAATATTTCTCCTGGATAGATACCAAATTTTACCACACATTATAAAACCATATTTTTATGATAATTTGACGTAAATTATTACCAAAGCGAAACAGTAAAAATTATCGAAATTGCCTTTCTGCTGTTTCTTTAGAGCTGGAAATACGTTTAATTTTAACATATTCTGTTAGTTATGTTAGTTTGCTTACCATGCTCTGTTAGTTTTGTTTTCTCAGTGCATAATTTGATCTCGCAAATTAAATTTACCGATTTCGTTTCAATCAATTTGAAAAAACTTGTGCTATCAATGCTAAACAAAAGGACTCTGGGTTTTTTTCTTTTTTTAGTTCAAGATTTTAAGATAATTAAGCTGGATTTTATTCCTTCTCCTTAAAAAATATCTAAAAAAAATGTAAGTTTGACATAAAATATTTTCTGCGTGACTATGCACAATGTAGTATTTAATACTTCAAAGCCCAACTAGTAAATATGTTCAAACTGAACAATTTTAAAACATATTTTAAGAAACTCGAACATTTTTTTCCCCAGTGGCAGGCACAGAATTTGTATCTTTGCCTATGAAGATGCCAGAATTGTTGCTCATTTTGCGTTACCCAGTGGGCACCTGTGAACCAAAGTCACGGAGGCGAACAACATTATCCACGCCACACTGCCACAAACCCGTTTATAGGGTGGGCCACATTCACGCATCACACACACAACAGAGGGCAGCACAAAGAGAGAGAGAAACGTCCATGCCCAGAGCGGAATTCGAACCCGCAGCCAATGGCTTCGCAGTCAGGCACGCTAACCGCTCGGCCACCTGGCCGGCGAACTAAAACATATTTTATACATATCAGACTCAAACATATTTTAAGAGAAGAAAAAGTAAACAAAAGTTGTACTATTTATTCTCAAAACACTTTTTTCACTGAAAATTAGAAAAAAAACTTGCAAATTCCAGTAATTAAGTTACCAAAGTATTCACTTCCTACCTACTGTTTTATTTCAGAGAGTAACATCCTTGTTGTATGTTGTTCTATTTATCCTTTAAATATGATACTATAAATGCAAATGCAACTCTTGGAAGACTTACTTATGTAAAATTATTAATATAATCTTAGAAATTGGTAAAATACAAACACAAACAAAAATTATAATCTTATTTTTACAGTTAAATTAATGTATATCACATATCTACTACATAAACGTGATTTAGCATTATACTTTGTAAAACTGCTTGAAGCCTCAATCAGGTTATATACAAAATTAAATTTAATTTTCAAAAATAAGCCTATTTAATTCCTAATTTACATTTGAAAAAAGCATTAAATTAAATTTTAATAATTTAAATCTCATTAATTCAATCTAAGCTCGAACTAAGGAAGATAAAAACTCAGTCCGCTAATATCGCTTAACCCTCTGATTCCGATCGAGTCCTAGAATTTGTGTCCCTTCATTACGGGAGTTTTCTGAAAGCAGTTTCTATGATTGAACTCGTCCAAAACTATCTTCCTGTGAGGGGTTGAGGAGGGGTCATCGTTTTCTCGCAGTTGAGTATTCAAAATCACTCATGCGGCAAAGGAGGGGAATTGTTGACAAATTAGAACATTTACATGAAATATAAGTTTTCCGAAAATAAAAGTTTAGCACCTTATTGGCGATTTTCAAGTAGAGGAGTAATAAATTATACTTTAATTTTTTTCTTTCTTTTATTTATTTCGTTCTTTCTTCCTTTTTTTCTATTCTTTCGACATTTTAAATAAGAGAGGAAGACTCTTTTGATAAGTGCCGAATATTCAAATTATCTCATNTATTATCGAATAATCATAATCTTAGATTACATATTTTTAATAATGTTATTTAAGAAAAAAAAACATTGCTTAAGAAAAAGCTTCTTAGTTGTGCTTTTCAAAATAGTTTTCAATGTAAGTAAAATGATAGTATTGGCGTTTTTCTTGAAGGCCAAATTTCAAAGCAAAATGCAACCCATTCAGAAGAAACTTAGGGGAAGGATAATAGTTTGAGTAATTGAGGTACACTGCCAACCCTTCTCTTTGTTCGTCCTCCCCTTAACTGACCCCCATTTCTTTCCCCACCCAAGAATCTTTTCTTCTACTCTCCCTACCCCAAAAAAGCCAGACCGTCACGAAACGACACTTGCCGTAGTTTGCTTGTAAATGTCTTTTCATGACGCTTCGGATGCAAGGGGTTAAAACTGTCAAAAATTTTATTGTTCATTTATAATCATACTGAAGCAGCGTTAATATCATTACAATAAATCTAAATAAGAAATTTATTCTAATATTTAATGAACTACTAACGTTTATTTTCTTTAAAAAAGTTGACTAAAATAGTTTTTACAAAACATAAAATAAATCTTACTAAGGTACGGTAAGGTACGGTAAGGTAATTAATAGGTACACACTTCAAAACATAAATATAAATCTTACTAAGATCAAAACTAAAAAGCACGCACAAATAGCGACCAAAATATTTCATTCCTCTTCTAAGCTCTAAATCACTTGGGAATTAAATCAGATACGTCTAGTTTAGATGGAATGAAAAATAGAAAAGACGCTTATAATTATATTTGAGATTTAACCATTTTCTTTTTGGAAACAAAAGCAATCCTTTTGGGAAAATCTAAAACAACGCAGACAGGAAGAATGATTTAAAACAACGAATAATTCTTGTTCACTTGTGCGTAATAAATAAATACATTTGACGCTTTAAAAGCGAATGGCAAAGTACATCTTATCAAATTCGACATTGACTATGCGTTTTACTTATTTTTATTTTAAAAAAAACGAATTTGCATACTTATTGATGTGCATATAAGTTAAAACTCTTACTTAAGTAAATAGGTAATGAAATTCGTTTAGAAAGATGTTATAAAATTTGTTTATTCATTTGTGCACATTTATATGTTTGACAGATTTAAACAGTTTTGGTCGTGTTAAATTTTCGTTGCATGTAAACACTTTGCACATCACTGGTTAAGATAAAAGTGATAAATTTAAAACTCTTACTTAAGTAAATAGGTAATGTAATTCATTTAGTTATAAAATTATTATATTATGTTATAAAATTTGTTTATTCATTTGTGCACATTTATATGTTTGACAGATTTAAATAGTTTAGGCCGTGTTAAATTTGCGTTGCATATAAACACTTTGCACATCATTGGCTCAGACAAAAGTTCTAAATTTTATTCGCATTGCTTTGAAATTGAATAAAAGAACTTCAATTTTTTTTAAATTAAAGAAAAGTATTTAAAAGGAAATTTTTTCGCGTTAAATTTCAACAGCAGTTTTAAAAAATGCAACCAAATTATTCTATTTATATTAAATAACATTTTATGTTTAAATACAATAATATGTTAAAGAATGTTTAAATGTATTTTTTAGAAACTCCAGGTATTTGAATTGATCTAGATTAGAAATGATAATAAACTACGGTTCTATTTACGTATCTCGTTTAATAAGTCTATAAAAATTTTGTTAATAAGGCACGAAAAGAATATTATGTGTCCTGTGAGAGAGGGTGCTTGTTGTTATGTAACTGGTAAAAATACAGGTCTCAATACTATTTAGCCAATATGAAATTACCTTGAACTATAAAATAGAGTGAATGTGCAAGTTTATAATAAGATAAACCAATCTTTATTAATTCTTTCAAATCGTAATTTTAATTCAAAAAAGTTCGATATATGATCAAAGTTCAATTTTTTTAATAAAAATAATTTGAAAAAACTTGCTTAATGAGATCTAGTTTGGTTTTGTCGAAATCTAGTGATTTAGATTATATAGCTTGATTGTTCTGTAAGAATGAAAGGTAATGCGGCAAACATTATGCCAATTGTTAATGGAAAATATGAACTTTAGCACAACAGAAATAATATTCAAAAATTTCATTGTATGTAAATAATACTATATACAGTACTGTTAAAACTATACATAATACGTAATACTGTTTAGAAATTCGCATTTTAAGTCACATACTACCTAAAGCTTATGCTTAAAATAATTTATAATTTATTTTTATTTTATAATTGTTTATTACAATAGTNTTTTTTTAATAAAAATAATTTGAAAAAACTTGCTTAATGAGATCTAGTTTGGTTTTGTCGAAATCTAATGATTTAGATTATATAGCTTGATTGTTCTGTAAGAATGAAAAGTAATGCGGCAAACCATTGCGGCATGCCAATTGCAATGGAAAATATGAACTTTAGCATAGCAGAAATAAACTAAACTCAGTGGCGCGACAGCCCATAGAGGGCCAAGGCCTACTGTGCCCATCTCAGTTTTCTTGACCTTGGGCTCTGGGGTGCAGGAGCAGATGTTCCAGTGAGGTGGTCAGCCGAACGCGGAACCCCCAGTGTTTAGTTCCCAAGCATGCTTGGTACTCATTTATCGACCCACTGAAGGGATGAAAGGCTGAGTGAACCTTACCCGGCCCGAGGATCGAACCAGGGACCTGTGGCACGACAGCGCGAAGCGCTATCGCTCAGCCACCGGGCATCTAACAGAAATAATATTAAATTCGAAAATTTCAGTGTATGTAAATAATACTATATACAGTACTGTTAAAACTATACATAATATGTAATACTGTTTAGAAATTCGCATTTTAAGTCACATACTACCTAAAGCTTATGCTTAAAATAATTTATAATTTATTGTTATTTTATTAATTTTTTATTACAATAGTTGTAGGAATGGGTTTCAACTTGGTAGTCACTGCTACCTTATTACATTGTGAATTAGTTACCTTTGGTTGTATTATACAAGATAATGAAAGAATGAAAGAAAGAAATTGAAAGAAATTAAAGAAATTAAAGATGAAAATTAAATTATTCTGGAATAAAATATCAATACTGTTGCTATTAATCCCAATCACAGTATTTGAAGAAATTTTAAACTGATGAATCAAAGTAAACATCACAAAATTACTAGAATTATCTCTTCATTATTTATTAAAAAAGTTAATTTTAAAACTATAATTCATAACAAATAAATTGTTTAATGTTAAAAACAAAATTGCCTTAATTTAACAATTCTTTCAACAGGGCTTCAAACTAGTTTAAAAATTTTGAATGGTATAGAACTTTTCGCTCTATTCATTCACCAAAGAAACCTTGTAGACCTTATAAAAACCATCGACATGGGTTTAGTTTTCTTTTTCAAGTTGAAAAGGAAAACTCTCTTATTTGTTTTATAAAGCTGATAAGTGAGCACGTATAATTTTCAGATTTATAAACTATAGTTTCAATTTTTCTGCTCATTTGCCCAAACTTACAGAAAAGGGAACAATAGAGAAAAACTATACGCAGTTTTTAGAAAGATATTGTTTTTCCTATAAATGAACTACTTCCTGCCTATTCGAATATGCAGGCAGTGTCGAGTCTTCTTTTACATAAATGTTTACTTTTGAACTCGCGTTTTTTTTTTAGTGTGTTGTACTGAGTGTTGAGTCAGTTTTTATATAACTATTTATTTTAATTCGCATATTTTTGAGCATTTGTACTGAGCATTGAGTCAGTTTTCATGTAACTGTTTAGTTTCAATTCGCATCTTTTTGAGTGTTTGTACTAAGTGATGAGTTAATTTTTATAGAACTGTTCTCGAATTATTTTAATTCTCGTATTTTTGAGGATTTGTACTGAGTGTCCAGGCATTTATTTTTAAAATATTTTGTTTTGCAATACAAAAATTCATGAAGTACATATAATACTCTAAGCATGATTTGATTGGAAATGTACCGTTTCTATCTTTAATACATATGTATTCATTAAGAAACAGAAACAAGCTCATAAAAAATGTTCCCATAACTCGTCTGTCTGTGCAGTAATAAACGTTCCTTTTTGAAAAGTATGCACAGTTTTATCCGTGAATTCCATTTAAATTCTTGCATTTTTAACAGTAAAAACTAAATTACAATGCTACATCGTCTATATACATACTTACTAGATCCTACAATACAAATACAAACTATTTATTTGGTTATTTTATTAAAAATTAAACATAAATTCTAAAATAAACCGACTTAAAGATTATTTATTATTTTTCTCAAACTTTTCCAAATAGATTCAATTTATTTTTTTATTTCCAACGAAATAGAGCTCTAAATAAATCAATACAACTCCATCTCCTATAATGTTTTCTTTTCTGCTGCTATTCTCTGAATATTTTGATACTCTGCGAAACGTGCTTCGATACTTGGGAAGACACAAAAATGACGATATATCACTCTCGCACGTATAACCGGCAACCATTTACTCCCCAACCACTATTCCCTTCGCCAAGATGCCTAAATTCTCTCCAAATCTTTGATTCATCGAGGTCATATATTTCGCCAACAGCCTCAATACCACCGCCGTCAATCAGTGTTGTTTGCAGGGTAGTATAACTGTACCCTTTTGATGTATAAGTCTCCCTTATATGTCTATCTAAATAAATAAAGTGGATGGAAACATATATGGAGATAAATATAACCCTTCAAGAAGGTTTTGGCATTCTAGTTTGAAAAGCTACTCGCATTCCATTAAAGCGTCAAGCAAATTGGTCTAAACTGTGGCCTTTGCCAAATATTAAATGAAGGCAACTGTGACGTCATTGGTGAATAAAGCTTTTAAGCGAAGTGCCTTCATTGTTATGGGTTTGTTGAGTCATTATTGAATGGAATGTGTGGAATTAATTATGTGAATTGAATAGTAGAGGCATGACCTTCGAAGCGTGGCATACTAGTTGATGTAATTAATTTCCATACACCCTACCCGTTTGATTGTGTTAAACAGTTCAAAACTATTATTTTAAGTTTTTAAAATCTTTTCAATGCTTTAGATGCGTTTAAATTGGAATTTAAATGACTTACTGATTTAGTAATTAGAACTCCATAATATCGATGTCTGGACAGTAAAGAAATCATTTCGCTATAACTTTATTGCATCACTTTCAAGATAAACAGAAATTGAAATCAAGTTTCTCACATTATTAAGTTAAGGGAAGAATGTCCTACTTACAACAAAATTTCGACTTCTTTTGCTCATTTAATAACAAATAGCAATCGTGCGGGGCAAACCAATTTGGAAAAAATAATTTTACATCTTTTCTTAACTTTGAGGATATATTAGGTTAAGGAAAGAAACTCATAAGTGGAGTTAAATTTTCACTTATTTTGTTTATTTAATAGCAAATAAAGTATAAAACATTAAGTGTAAAACAATTTTAAAAAATGAACTTTGCATCATCTCTTAACTTAGTGGATGTATATTAAGTTAAGAAAAAAGTCACACGTACAATAAAATTTCCTTTTCTTTTGTTCCTTTAATAACAAATACCAATCACTAAGTGAAAAACAATTTGAAAAAATTAACTTTGCATCCTCTCTTAACTTAGTGGATGTACATTAAGTTAAGAAAAAGTCACACGTACAATAAAATTTCCACTTCTTTTGTTCATTTAATAGCAAATACCAATCGTTAAGTATAAAACAATCTGAAAAAATTAACATTGCATCGTCTCTTAACTTAGTGGAAAGAAAAAAGTCACACGTACAATAAAATTTCCACTTCTTTTGTTCCTTTAATAACAAATACTAATCATTGAGTGTGAAACAATTTTAAAAAATTAACATTGCATCCTCTCTTAACTTAGTGGATGCACATTAACTTAAGAAAAAAGTCACACGTCAATAAAATTTTCACTTATTTTACTCATTTAATATCAAATACTAATCGCACAATGCGAAACAATCTAAACAAAAAATATAATTTTGCATTAAAATCCTCTAATTTAGTGTTTATACTTTGTGCAATGAGGAAATTTCCTAACTTTAAATTATTCCGCATTAGTTTAGACAAATTAAGTTTGAAGAAAATTAAATGTCAAATGAATTTTTAACTCATAAATTCAAAATAAAAAATTGAATGTTATTCTACTTATTCATTATAAACTAAGGAGGAAAAACAAAAGCATATGTTTAGAACTTTACAACAGCGCAACACTTTAAAAACATAATTACTAATTTGCATGGATGCCATAATTTATTATATGAATTTATGGACCAAGACAAAGATGAAAAATATTTTTCATGATCTTCTAATCCCTTTAATGAATTTTTACGAGGTAATTTATATCGATTAAGACTAAATACCAAACTCGACGAAAAATTCCTCTCTTGAGTGCTCTAAAACGCATGCAATAGGCTTAATTGCTTTTCTGCTTCAGGAAGGCTAATTACGTCTACTTTTAAAGTCGATACATTGTATATTTGTCTTTTTCTTACGAGTATTGGCTAATAGATAAAAGTAAAGAGACAACTTTTTATTTTAATAATTTTAACTTCTGCAATTTTTTTTATTGTGAAATAAAGATAATGTTATTTATTTGATAACTACGTGTGTTAACTTGAAATAGGTTTGTTTTTTTACTCAAAGATGTACAAAACTGATTCATAGCATATTTTTGAAAGAAAAAGAAAAATCGAAGTCGTGTCCAGTCATGAAATTTATTCCGCATTGCTGAGGCCTTCGTACCGGATTGGCCAATTCACCTGACTGTCCTCTTTGTGACTCCGGTCTACCTTTAACTATTGACACGTGCCCTGCACTACTGAATTTTAATTCCACAGTTGAAAAATATTGTAATGCCCATGCACTAATAGCATAGGTACTATTGCTTAAAACAGTGTGTGGCAAATGCAAAATAAATTTTGAAAAGCACAATAATGCAATATTTAGTAAATACTTTTTATTTTAATAATTTATTCAAAGTATTGGTATTAGAAATGTTCCATTTTCGGTTCGAAAATACCTTTTTTTTATCTAAAGAATAAATAAATTAGGAATCATAAGTTGTGTTTAAATATAATCAGAGGTTTCAAAACTCATCACTGATTATGGAAAATATTGACTTGCGAAACTCCTTTCACTCTTCCATGGAATATTATGGTTCCGTGTAACAACACTTGGAAAACTCTGCTCTAAGCACTCCTCTTTTTTCTTTTCAATTTTTTCTTTGTTAGTCATGGTGGCTCAGGTGATAAAGGATTTGTACAAAAAAAATTCATTTGATTTCAGAAAGCATAATATTTGAAACGTTTTTGCTCACGTAAATTGAATAAATCGAAAAGATGTTGCCACAAGAATACAAAGCTGTATGTAACCATTTTACGCCAACCGTATATAAAGCATATTAAAGTTTGTCTTTCAAAATTTCAAACCTGACAATTTTGAAATTTTTCGACAACTTGTAAATATTTTCTTGAAAAAAGAACACTACTGAACCTAAAAAAAGAACATAAATGATGAAACTTTCTCAAAAAAAGAAATTGTACTATATGAAAATCACCAGCTTTGTTCCCACTGAAAGCAATCTACAATGTTAGGAATTTCTCGAACAAAATGGTTAAATAACAGTATATACATATTTATTGCTTTATCATATTCAACTAATGCAGTCAAATGACCGTAAAAAAAGTTGGTATTCAAACTGTTAACTGTGAGAAAAAAAAGCTTATTAATTATTTACGCCAAATATCACTAAACAACCAGAATTTCGCCAGCGCCAACTAGGCCTTATGAAATCCTTAGTTTGATGCAGCTTGTTATATATTACAGTTGAATGGGATCATCTGATAATCTTATGACTGCCTGAAAGGGGTTCGAATCCCAGTTTTGATGCCCCAATGCCACGTGGCATGGTTCATTTGACAAAACACAACCGCAACCCAACTCCAATAATATAACAATTCCAATGTCCAACTGAATTTCAACTTTACAGTTTTGAAACCAAGCTGGTTGTAAATAATTACAAAACTGTATAATTTTGAATTCACGGTTTTTCGAACATACCATTTGTAAATGGTTTCAAAACAGTAAAGGTAAAGAATTGTTCCTAATCATAAACTTTACGGATGCAGACAGCTGCCGGTTTTTTACCTTATCTTTAAAATGGAAATTTTAACAGTGTAACGGAGATCACATCTCGTGATTGTCAGACTATATCTTTTTACTTTTAAACTAGAGGGAATGAGTCCATTTACTGAAAAGATAATTCATATTTGTCTTACTCAGTATTTTTTATGATCTATAATTCATCGTTTATTTAATTCTAATTGCTAAATTTAAGCCCTAAACATAACTTCTTTTTTTTCTTTAGTGCACGTGCTTTAAAGAAATTTCTAAGCATTTCCCCTTAAATCTTTAAATTAAAAACATCTGCTTTTTGTTTGAGAAAACAATAGGGTATTAAAGATTATATTAGCTCCATTTTATGATAGTGACTTCGTTCAATCTCAGTCAGCCCAGACTAAGTGAGGATGTTTATATTTGAGATAAGATTAAATCTTTAAAGCTGAAAATTCAAAATTGCTTTCGTGCGCAAAAGAATAATACCAAAACATTCGGCAGCTCAGAAAAAAAAAGTATTATCCTTTTTCCATGTTGTTCTGAATGTGAGGATAATCCTTCAAACTTCTATTCAGTTTTAAAGAAAATTCAAGTAAACAACTTGGAGGACTACAAATTGGGGGCTAAGTACAAATTTTGAAGGAACATTTCTTTGTAGTTCATACACAGCAAATTCTTTCACAGAAGCAAGGGATATAAAAAACTCACAATGAATCCTCTATACATCTATTCCCATTTGAAGAAAATGTAAGTAAATAACTTAATAATTTTTACAATGTAAGTTAGACTCTATACTTCGATTCACAATTAAAGTAAATATTAGTAAATAACTTAATAACTTTTAAAATGTAAGATAGAGGTTTTGTATAAACTTTAAAGGCATATTCTTTATAACTCAAACAAAGCAAATTTTCTATTATAACTGGTTTCGGATTTAAGTGTGGGCGATTTAAATATAAGATAGATTTAAAGATAAGGATTTAATAGAATTTTTGCACATTCAAATTTTGATACGTCTTCCAAATGTATTTGTAATTTTAAAATAATTTTTTTTAATATAATTGTCAAAATTGTTTTATTTCGTACTCTTAAAGCACTTATTATAATAACATAAAATGCTAGAGTTCTACGGTGAAAACAATTCTGGTAAATATACCGTAACGAATAGTAATGCATTAATCTTAAAAAAAACATAATTCTGGTTAATGTAACCAAAATGCATCGCATTTGAACAACTTATTGGTAATTTTTACGTTCTTATGCTGATGCTTTAACAGGAATTCCGCTTTTCAAAATTATAGTACTTATTACCACACATTTGCATATACATTACAAATTACATAACTGAAATGTAATTTTTCAGAATAAATGGCTTTTATAATGCTCTAAAGCAATGCTTTCCAACACTCGGGCTACCCATGGCATATTATTTACTGTGGTGTATTTCTTTTATCTTATTGCCATTCGTTTAGAAAAAAAATCAAAATTAAAAATTTATTTAACTGAATAAATGGTGTTAATGACATGCTCTGAGTTATCATGATAAAATTACTAAATTTTTTCACACTTACTAAATTTTATCACATATTACAAAACTATATTTTATTGTTAATCTCTCCAAAATCACTATCAATGACCTTTGGAAAAATTACCGAGCTTTTTGGAGTTGCCAAAGAGTTGGAAACATGGTAAATTTCAACATATTATGGTAGTTTTGACCATACCTTTTTTTCCTTATATATTAGAGTGAAGATAGCAATTTTGAAAATCGTTTCTATCGTCCATTTTCTGAAATGCAGATGTTTAAGCAAAATAAACTTCCTAAACTTTTGAAACGCCAACTCTTGAAACGACATCGCACGGCCTTATTTTAACTTGTAAAAAATAGCAAGAAAAATAAATTTCTTTCCGGCGAGTTTAACTTTTAAATTCTTTTATGCTGTTTTGAAAGCATAATTATATAATTTCATAGCTAATTAAAAATGAACTATATGCAGTAGCGGAAGATTACTTAAATCCTATACCGCAATGGTCTTTTCTTAACTTGCAACGGAGTATAGATTGTTACAAAAAAAGGTTTTCAATCTTTTTTCATTGTTTTAATTATATTGTACAATGCCTATTGGTAGCTGATTATTTTCAGTATTACGTATTCATTATAATTCTATTTAAAACTAATGAAAATTATTTTGTCTTTCAGTATGAAATAAGAAACAAAGATAACATACATTTTGAACTTGTTCAGGATACAACCATTATTAAACGTGGTCTAATATATTAGTATTATATTTTCTAGTATTATATTTCCATTTCATGGTCCAGTATTTTATATTATATTTTCGTATTCGTATATTAGTTCAATTTAGTTTAAAAATAAAAATAAAAACTTTAGCATTGATAGCAATTTAAAAAAAATTGTTCCGTATTACTTAACACATAATTATGAATAAAAAATTCAATAGTAAAAATATTAGCCCTAACATGGACAAAAATATATTTTATAATAGAAATACATTTTTAAGCACTTAGAACCAAAACTTAACCAGTGAAAATCAAAATAGTTACCTATGATATAAAACCAAATAATTGTCACCCAAATTTCTATTTAAAAAGAAATTTATGAAAAATACTATTTTTTTATATTTTTTATTTTTTAAGAAATGTTTTTATTATACGACTGAAATAAAAAATAAAATTACGTCTCAAAAAACTTAACACTGATCCATGATTTATCTTTCCTTTTATTTAAGTTCAGAGATTTAAAATTATATCTCATTCAAATAACTTATTTNATATATATAATCAAAAAGCTTCCAAGATGAGATGCTAATTTATTTTTAAAATAAAATAAACATATATCAATATTTTGAAATGAAATTTCAAAATTATATATTTCACTCTCGATTAAAATCAATCCCCCATTTTTAAAGTCTACAACTTTCGAATATTAAAATACAGTTTTGGAAAAAAAGAAAAGCTTTTTTTTTAAAAAAAATTTCAGTGTAAATCCGACACATCAGGTTTATAAGAATAATTTTAACCACGGTTAACCAAATTTTACCAAAACGTGAGAATTTTAAAGACTTCTAAATCAGATTTTCTTTGCCTGGAGAAAATCTTTTAATGGATTTCTATGCATTGGAGAAAATATTAATGTTTAAAAATGTCTGTCGGATATATTAAAATTGATTTGGAATTATATTTAACTATTTATTCAATGACTAAATATAGTTATGTATGCATTTATGCAAATGTATCCTTAAAAAAATATTGCTTTTTAAAACTGCTTTTTATCTCTTTTAGTTTTCCCACCTCATTACTCATAACTTCCATGTTTTTAAAAAAGAACTGAAGAGGGTTTTTACAATCTGTTTAAATAAAGCTTCCTGCTGTTTTAGATTTATTTAATATTTTATAGTTCGTATACATTACAGAAAATAGTGATACTTAGAAATGTCTGTCGGAGATATTAAAAATTATTTGAAATTGTATTTATCTAGTTATTTAATGACTAAATATACAGTGCACAGAAAAAAAGATATCACTCTGAATAACTTTCGTTCTAATAATGATTGGATTTTCATGTACTAAGTGTTAATCCTATTGCTTTCCGGGGATGACCTCCAATATGCTAATTATTTGTTGCTACTTATTAATTGAATATGTGATCAGATGACACAAAACGTATTTTCCCTGAATAAGAGCATGTTTTGATTTTTCGGGTGAAAGTTTTTTCCACTTAATTTTAATTTCACTTTTTGCATTTTTATCCATTTCTTTAAAAACAAGTGAGAAAATTTCAAAACAATTGCACCCACTCATGAAACCTATTTAACTGAAAACAATTTCATGCAAACAACAGTTTTTAATAATTATTTATTATTTTTTATTATTAATTTTAATTGAGGATAAAAAAAATTTGAATTATTATGAGACATAAATTTCTTATACCATACAATTCTGCGCATTTTTCTGTCTCAAAACTTAAAGTTTCAACTGTTTAGCCAGTAAAAGCAGAGAAAAATTAAAATTAATTATTTAAAAAAAATTGGCGGCCTGCCAATTTTTCAATATTATTCGCTCCCATTTAAATAGTTTAAATGGGTTAAACTATTTAAATGGGGGCAAATAATATTTTAATGCGGTTAACGAGGAACTGAAACGGGTAACGTAAAATTTCGTTTATATTTTTCCCGCTGATAGTCAAATGTTATTCTTTTTTTTAAATTATGAAAAACAGTTTTTCCTTCTAAGCTGTCAGAAAAATTATTTGTTATTTAGCAAAGAGATATGAATAGAACATTACATTCAACGAACGTTGAATTTTATGAAAGCATGTTTCTGATTGAATGTAATTATACATCTGCTTTTCTTAAAATCTTATTTTTAGTAGGCTCATTACATAATTGATAGTATTTCAATAATATACTTAAGCATGCATTGATTTGGAAAAATATATTTATCAATTTCTTCTGTATAATTTTGTAATTGTCAAGCAATTACAACTTAAATGAATATTAAAGCCTTATAAAAGGTATCTTTATATCTTCTTGAATAAAATTGCAATATTAACGATGATTATTTTGGTTCGTGTTTTGATATTTTGTGTCACTACAAGAGAATTGAGTCGCCGAGAAGGTAATCAACATTTTAAAACAACTAAAAATTTCTCAACGTGTTACATATCGTCTTAAGAGTCTTAATCTTAAAATAAAATTTTTAATTACCTCACCGTACGTGCTTTACATGACAATTTCACCAATTATTCAATTATATTGTTTCATTTAGATTTCATTAGCTAATTAATTAGCGTAGACGACTTTTTAAGTTACGAAGTCAGACAAAAAAACGTACTTACTCTAAATAAACATATCTTTTAATTTTATTCGGATTTCTAATCCCCAAAACGCAGTTGGTAGCCGCAATCATGGAAATATAGTCCCAATAGTTATAAAGTGCGCTTATCTAAAATTATTTCATGTAAAATAAAATTTCAGATAAATATTTAAGAATTTTATTAGTTTTTTAATAATTAGTAAAAAAAATTTTAAATTGTAAGGTATACAATTTTTACAGCATTTTAAAAAATACAATTTTAAATGGCACAATAAGAAATTTGAGCAAAACCGGCGAATTCTTGAAAAATCAAATTTTGAAATGTCGCATTCTCAAAATTCAAATTCTTTAGAATTTAAATCATCAAAATTTAATTTGAATAGAGAAAGTATTTAAAATTAGAAGAATGCAAAATTTGACCAATTTCAATCGAATTTCGTTTTTTGCTAATTAAATCGC
The DNA here is from genome assembly GCF_043381705.1 of Parasteatoda tepidariorum. Lineage (NCBI taxonomy): Eukaryota > Metazoa > Arthropoda > Arachnida > Araneae > Theridiidae > Parasteatoda > Parasteatoda tepidariorum. The sequence continues at coordinate 62,477,282 of NC_092208.1, forward strand.
ATTTTTTGAAATGATGTAAAAATCTGTGTGTCTTACTATTAAAAATGTATAATAAATTTAAGAATAAAAATGATAAACATGTACCAAAAGTTATTTTTCCATAAAATTGTCCTTATAACAATAAATTTCAATAATGCGTGAATTTTTATTTTAAATTTGCTTAAAAACTTCTCGAAATATTGCTATATGTGCATAAAGTACCATTAAAAAGTCCGACCGAAAAGTCTTTTGACCGCTCTCCTGTTCAAACTATTAAACCATAACTCCCAGATTGCGGCTATCTCTTATATTTTGCAGGTTAGTAATTCAAATCCGTAGAAAAAAGGATATATTTATTCAGAAAAAGTACGTTTTTGTGCCTGATTTCGTTACTTAAAATCTTGTCTGTACTAAGTAATTACATATTTGAGGTCATCCCCTTAAGAATGAGTCTTAAAACGTGATCATCATTAGATCAAAAGTTAATTAGGGCAGTATGTTTTTGTTTCCACCCTTTCAAACCATTAAGACTAAGCCCAAGAACGTAAAGACTCGGTAATTAGATCAAAAGTTATTTCAGGTGGGGTCCGTTTATGTTTTGAACTGTTTACATGATTGATATTTTCGTGCAAGGAATTATCTAAAACATGAATATTTTTTCTTACTTCATAAACACGAAGAACTAAATATTTTTCACCCAAAACCAATTTGTGATTCAAAAAGTATTGCTGGCGAAGCTTCTGAAAAATTCATGAAATTACAGATAGTTAAAAAAGAAGACAATCATCAAAATAGGAAAGCATATCATTCACATTTTTATTCTTACAATATTTAGATGAATATAATAATTTGAATAACTGAAAATTGCAAAATAATTATCCAGTTCGCAGCGAGGAAAAACGGAAACCATACAAGGAATATTAAAAATTTAGCAACCTTTTTTAAATATGAAAACCAAATGTCGCAAAATAAGTAAGACCAAGCAATATTTTAGACTAAATAAAACAGTAAGAAAATTGCATCTTTCGTCATAAAAATATTTCAGTGACAAAACAAATTGAAAAAAAAACAATCTCGCATTCTCTGTGCATTTAAACATAAAAAGAATAAAAATGAAAAATTTGAAAAAAACTTTGTAGAATAACTGGGAGTTTCAATAATTACAATAAATGTACTATACATTAAAATTCATAAACTTTCAGTGGATTTGAACGAAAATTGTATATGTCATAAGTGTCAAATAAATAATCTATGCAAAATTCCCCCGTCCCCTATTTAAAAACTAATGTTTTTTTAACACTTACTTTTCTATATTTTATAATACATACTTATATTTATCGTCGTAATTATCTTGAAATTACGCTTTAAGCACACTTTAATAATAAACGATTAATTGATTTATCAGTAAAATAGTTCTGCCCCACTGTTTGAAGTGATATGAGATTTACTTTAAATCATTATAATATATTTTATTATTTGTTTTTATTATAAATATGTATTAAATGTTATTGAAAATTTTGAAGTCTTATGAGGTTAAACATTCCAAATAAATTATTTAATTCTTTATTTTCAATCGCTTCTGACTCATATTTTGCTTTTCTATGCAAATAAGTTCGATTTATTCTATATTAATTGCTTAGATAACTTTATATACCATTTGCTACAGGTACCATATGCTATCTTATTGCACAAAAAGGTAGGGGATAAATTATTCTAATTAAACTTTAGTTTTATTGCGATAAAGCTACCACATTATAACAAGCATACTCAAAGGACAGCACAAGCAGAAAAATTTATGAAATGCGACTTTACATTATGCTATGTAATTTATATGTTCCTTGACAAACAGGGTTGAAATAAGGCCTCATCACAAATAATTTTATTCTAATATTTTCTTCAAATAACTGTCATTATTACTAAATAAGAAATATTTAAGAACTAACTTTAGTCTTACGTGTCGTATATAAGGCAAACAAAGCAAATAAACCAAATGGCCATTGAACTTAATATGTTAAACTGCTACTAAAAATTCAATTTTTTTTTAGAAAGTGTATTAAAATATCTCAGTCTTGTTTGTACGGTAATTTGTTTTTATATAGACACGAAAAGGTATTTAATATTTTATATATCTGATCACAAAACTCTAGCTAACTAATTTGGTACTTCGCTGAGATTTTTTTTTCTATTTAATCATTAAAATAGCATTAGTATAAAAACAAAATTTTCTTCATTACCATCTTATATCCATACTTGAAATTGGTCTTGTAATGTCTTTTCAACCTACTTTTAAGAAATTCAGACAATCGCTTATAATTTAACTTCTTTAAATGAATTTTCATAAGGACAATTATATTTTATTCATGTATTTCACCAAATCAAATTACTGCAAAATATTAATTGAAAAATTTCTGAGATTCACAAAAGATGATTAAGATTTTTTAAGCAGATTAGAACAATTGGTTAGCATTATAAATTTTAATTTTATGATAAAAACGAAGTAAAGTTTACTACAGCTAAATAACTGTTACAAAAAGTCAGAATACGTCAGAATATTCCATGAAAATGTAATTTGGCAATTTATTCAAGAATAAATAAAAAGTTTTAAAGAAAGTATTAAAACTAATTGAGCACTATCTGACCAAAAATATTTAGAAAACTCGATGTAATGTAATTTGATTTGAAGGCTCAAGATATAAAAGAGGTAGAAGAGATTTTTCAGGTAATCTGCTAGTGACAATTTGGAGATTCTATAAAAGCTAAAATTCACAGCTGGCGAGGTAATTGTAAGTTGAAAATATTGAGACAATGAAACTGTAAATATTCAAAGTGGCACCCGAACAAAAAATTAGTGAACGCAGTTGTATAATTCTGAAAAAGGTAATCAAGCAAAATCGCTACAGGCTAGTTGATAGAAATAAGTCAGGAGTTTGTGCTAGCTGCAGAACCATTCTTGGATTCCATAGTCGTGTAGGTCACAGGATGAGCATCACTTCCCAGATAGCTTAGTATCGATTGCAATGATGCAAAGTTGCAATGAACCATCACAATCGATGTCGCTTGCAATGAACCATCACATTCGATGTCGATTGTAATGAATCATCACAGAACTGTGGATATCTGGAAAAATGCTCATAAAAATTATGAATCTCACTTTACACTCTAGTAGCCTTATGGAACTGTGTTTTGTGGATGCTGAGGAGGCAGTTTTAAGTGACTGCAGTGTGCTGCCTATAAAATTTGGTTGTGGTGGCATCATGGTTACTTCTTATAGTTTCCCCTGTGTTCTTTAATCTCTGCATTTGAAAGCAAGAACTCTAGTGCAAAATCAAACACTACACAACGGGCGATAAATGACCTAAACTACTAACAATTCAATGCCAACATTTTATAGAAGTTGCTCTAAAGCATATTCCGCATATATTTTTTACCATGTCTATTTCTTGAATAATTTGAACTATTTGAATTTTGAGCTATACTATGCAGAAAATATAGCATTTCTTAACATATTATTCCACAATTCAAACAAGAACAGCTCTGTTGAAAATCTGAGCGATCCAAAAAAAAAGACTTTTAGTAGTTCATAAATAATTAAGATCAGTATATGATATATCCACGTGGGTCAATTGTATTAATTGTTATCAAAAGAATCTGAAATTTTGTTATTTTGTTTCAAGACAGTTACATCTGAATAATTTTGATTAACACACATTTACCCCCATGGATATGGAACCATAGTAAAAGAAATAACCACTTAGTAATACTGCTTAGTTAAAAAATCATTGGCTTATGAAATATATGAATGGAAATAAATTTCGATATATTTCAAACACTGAAAAATAGACGCCCATTCTCAAAACTTACCAGACATGAATTAAAAAAAACAAAAGTGATTTGAAAGATAAAATATAAAGTTGTCAACGCAAAATGGAAAAGTAAGATGAGAAAAAATAGAAATATCACAGCAGCCGAGATAGAAACAAAAATAAAGATGAAAAAACACTGTGGCTGAGAGGGACGAGTCAAAGTAAAATGCATTTCCATGAGCTATGGAAAGTTGATGAGGATCTAATATCATTAACAAGGGATTCAGTACTTATATGAATGAAACAAGATTCCGGGATATCAAGATGAGCTGATATGACTGGAGTGGAAATAATTTTGGCGTTGTCGAAATTGAATTTATCGCCAAGATTCCTTGAAAGTATTTTTGGAAAATATTCCTAATTCTAAATATGTTTAAAGTAAAAGATTGTACAAATTTAAGAGAAATTAATGCGAATGAAATATTCTTAAACTAAGATCTTTTTAAAATGAAAGAGAAGAATTTTGGTGCAAAGTGATCCAATTTTTTTTTAACAACTAGCAAAGAAATAAGATTAGTGTACAATGTATCTGCGTATCTGCATAACATAAATAGACAAAGAAACGTGTATATTGTACATCGAAACTTGAAGAAGGCATTTCTTTTTAAACAGCAATATAACGATTATTTTTCATTAACTCACATTTTATAAAATAAAATTTAAAAAAATAGCCATTATGATAAAATAATAACAATTTAGTAATATCCTTCAACAAGAATAAAATGTAAATGCCTCGTATATAATTAAACTCCTTGTTTTTTGAATCAACAACTTTAATCATTCAACTAAGTGCTTAAAATATATTCCTTGAGGATATTTTTGAAAAATATTCCTAAACCAACATCTATCTAACATAAGAGAACCTGCGAATGAGGAATGTGTTTTCAGATACTTTGCTGAAGTCGGGCCTTAAAATGCTTCCACGTTATTTAACCTGACTGTAAAGAGGGGTAGGGGTTGACCCGAGGATAATCATTCACGTAAGACAACTTTTGCATCTGAGCTTTGCTCTCTTTATTAAATATTCAAGAGGGAAATCTGTTTTTTCGCTCATCAAAACTTTTCTCGGCTAAGCATCAAAATATTTATAAGCTCCGAAGACAGTATAAATCTTCTAAAATGATGAAAAAGCGCTAGTAATGGTGATAAAAGACATCGTGTGTTTTAACGAAAAACTGTGATTTTTTTAGCTGCAATGGGGAATTTTCGTTATTAGATGGTAGAAAAATAACAACTTTTAATTAATAGGTATAAAATTTGTTGCAAGAAAAAAAATTTTTTTTAAAGTTTACAAGTGAAAAGTGGGAAAAGTTAAATACTTGATTTATGTTTATTATTTGTAGAGGGTGGAATAAAAAGAATGAACCACTTAGAATAACTTCTGATCTTAGAATTGGATCTTTACTTTCTAGGACACACTCTTAATGATTCGAGTAGGTGACGTCAAATATGGTAATTAATTAGTACAGACGATATCTTAAATTACAAAATCAGACACAAAAGAGTACTATATCTAATCTTTTTTCGACCTGTTGGGATTAATGATGCCCAAAATATAAAAGGTAGCCTCAATTTGGGAAATATTATTCTAAAAGTTTGGTATGAAAGCCGTGCTCAGCTGGGATCCCTTAATGTTAATTTTATTTTTTGAGTATTTCGCCTTATCTCGAGAACTTTTCAAGCACAAAAATATGAAATTCATTTATCCGAAGATAATTCCTTGCAAAAAATAACTTTTAGTCAAAATATATTACTTTTTTATTAATAAATTTAATAATATCCGAGAAAAACTTGGATTTTAAGACATATAATTATTTACAGCAATTCAAAGAATGTAATTTTAAATGACGGAATACAAAATTTGAACGAAATCTGCCGAATAATTTCTGAGAAATTGAATCTTAAAAAAGTCATGTTAACCCCTCAAACTATTGAGATTGAGTCCTAACAGAACATGAAGTTCCGATCATTGGATCAAACGTTATTCAGGGTGGTCCATTTATTTGCTCACTGTACATTCAAATAATCTGTACTATATATTCAAATAAATCATGGAAATTAAAACAATTCCTCAAGTGATTTTTTTTTTCAAATTTCGAAAAATAATAATGAATGCTTATAAATTCAAGTGTTTATTTGAAAGGATAGCTAATAGGATTCATCAATAATAAGGATAGAATATAGAAATAATATTCACTACTTTTATTCTTTTTAATTTTTTTTCGAGTATAATAAAGATTCCTTATTGAATCATCCTTTCCTTAATTGGATAAAAATAAATATTAATATTGCGTTTTCCTCTCTGGCAACGCAAATGCCGATTAGTTCCATCAAAAAGTCCTCCGCGAAGGTTAAGTTTCTAATAATACTTGATCCTAAATTTTCTTGTCTTTTGGATTGGGTTCAAAATTACAAGCTACGGAGTTGAACATTAGTAGTCATCAACTTAAAATTAGGTCGGCTGTTCAATGATAGTTATAAAATAAAATTAAAAAAATTTGTTCTTCAAAGTTAAGAGATATAAATATCAGAAAAATATTTTTGCGTAATAGGAGCAGGTAAAATAATTTTACGATGCAGATAATAACAAATTATAAATTAAAACATGTAATAAAAGCTTACGAATAAATCAACAAACCGTATACAGTAACTTAACGTCAATAGCAATTTAAAACAACTAATTGAAAATCACTCTATCTTCAAACGAAATTATTTCTGAAATTTAAATTATGGACACAAAAAATGTAAACTTACTGCATAGTTGCTTCGGTTTATAGCTATGAAAAATATTTTCATATATTTTATTACTGATCTTTCTTTTTTCATTTATGCTATTTTACTATCAAAAATGCTTCAAACTTAGTAATTGTTTATGATAATATTTTGAATTACCTTTATTAAAATTGATTATAGTAATTTGAACATTATAATAGATCATGATTTGTCATGACCGCCATGATTTGTCAAAGCTTAACAATGAAATTAAAGTCTACAGATACACAAAAAAAAGACAATTATCGGACAATTTATAAGAGATACACAATAATTATACTGTGCAAACAGTGATAAATATAGTATTGAACTCATGCAATGAAATCGTACAAAAAATAAGCAAAGCGGAAGCATTAATAATAATTTAAAACTAATGTAAGTTTAAAAATGTTAATTATAATGTTTCTTCAATGATAAAAGTTATTTTCTAATTTTTTATTTCTTTAGATTAACAATTCTTGCATTGATACATTTCAATTTTTTTTTATCCATTTTGATATAACCTTTCATATAAACAAAATAGAAATAAATCCTTTTAAAATCTTTCAAAATATCCTTGCGTTTTATAAATATCTTCATCAAAATTAGATTTCATGAGTTATCAAATTAAAGCATTTTTCGCAGACAGTTTCAAATAGGAGAGAAAATTAAATCTTTCTATTAAGAAACTTCGCCACTTGTTATTCTATATTTTAAGCTCGAAAAACTGATTAACACCGCCAAGCTTTGCCAAAGTCTACCGATCAAACAAAAGCGTCAGAGTAGCGGCAATTATCGGAGAACTCATTTACCAAGCGAAAGCTGAAATGAAAGATTTAGATTTTCGAAAGGAAAAGAGGAATTATTGACTTTTCTTCCACATCTATTAATTAAGGGCAGCATTTAATATTGACAAAGTTTTCATGATTAAGTAGGGGTTATCAGTCAAGGGAGACTCGAATTTCCATGAAGATAAGGAAAATGAGTAAATTGTAAAAGAACTAATCAAATATTATTTTATGACTTTGCAAACTATACTGTGAAACATTAACTTTGAAATTTAAACTAACTGACGAAAATGATTAGAAGAATACATTTTGGAGCTAGGCCAATAAGTTAAAGTTATGAATGTTAAATTTATTTTTAACTCTAGAACTCTTCAGGAGATAAAGTTTAAACTATAATACAGTTAAAAAGAATATTTTAATTTCGTTGAATTAATTTGAAAACTCAAAATTTTCCTGAAATAAGGAATATGACCACATTTTAAAATAATTCAATATACATTACACAACATGTTAATAAATTACATTGTTTCATACAAGTTTATAAAATTTGATCTTTATGACAAAAATTACAATGTATTACTCAATGGCAAAATCTATTATCTACTAAGTTTTCGTGGTTAAGTAAGGGTTATCAGTCAAGGGAGACTCAAATTTCCATGGAGATAAGGAAAATGTGTAAATGGTTAAAAAAAAAAAACTAATTAATCACTTCATGACTTTGGAAATTACACTGTGAAACATTAACTTTGAAATTTAAACTAACTGACTGAAATGATTTGAAGAATAAATTTTGAAGCTACGCCGAAAAGTTTAAAATATAAATGCGGCATTTATTTTTAACTCTAAAGCTTTATTATTTTCAGAAATCAAAAATGAAATTATAGTAGTTAAAAAGGGGCTTCAAATTTCGTTGAAATAATTTAAAAACTCAAAATTTCTCGAAAATAAGAAATATGGCCACATTTTAAAATAAGTTATCGTAAATTACAAAACTGTTGAATACAATACAAAATAAATTACTAAAATAAAAGATAAATTTATTAATTAAAAGAATAAATTACAAAATTGCATTATTTAATAGAAGTTTCTAAATTTGAGATTTGTGACAAAATTAACAGTGCATTCCTGAGTGGTAAAATTTAATATTGGCCAAGTTTTCTTGATGAAGCAAGAATTATTAGTCAAGGGGGACTTGAACTTCCATGGAGATAAGGAAAATGAGTAAATTGTAAAAGAACTAATCAAATATTACTTTATTACTTTGCAAACTACACTGTGAAACATTAACTTTGAAATTTGAACTAACTGACGGGAATAGTTTGAAAATAAATTTTGGTGCTGCGCTAATGAGTTTAAAACAGGAATGTTAAATTTATTTTTAATTCTTAGGCTTTTTTTGAGCAAAACAACTATAGTTGTTTAAATCTTGCTTTTAATTTCATTGAATTAATTTAGAAACTTAACGGCTCAGAAGAATAAGAAATATCAACAAATACTACTCAATCGCTTTATAAACTCCTGTTTAGTAGTAGTTCTTAAATTTCAATTTTATGGCAAAGATTTTATGACTTTGGGAATTGATGCCTAGTAAAATGCTCAATTTTTTCCAATCAATTTTTTCCAATAATCACAAAATGTTTAGAGTTGATATTGATTTAAATTCTTAATAGTTTTAGAAGATCAGCTCTTAAACTCGATTTATAAATAAATTATATATTGTGAAAGATTCTGTTAAAAAAACTTCTATCAAGATTCAGAAGTTTTTAAAACATTTACAAAGTGAAGGAAAAGATTAGGTTGTATAATATCTACTAATATAATAATTTTCAGTTCTTTAAAGTGCAGATTAAAAAATGAATTTTGAAATTTAAACAAATTAGCGAAAGTGATTGGAAGAATAAAATTTTTTACCACGCCAGTAAATTTGAAAATTTAAAGTGAAGCGTTAATTTATTTTTTTCGTTCATAGTACTTTCAAAATCTAAAATTTTATACTGTTGTATTTAAAATATAGTTCATTATTTTGTTGGATTATGTTTAGATTTTAAATTTGACGAAAATTTGATGCGACTGTGTGGACTTCGGATTCCTTTTACACTGTGAATTAATTTAATATATATTACTTAATAGCTTTAAAAATTCCACTCTTAATAATTAGGCTTTTTACATTAAAATTATGCTTTTTTAAGCTTGAACTATTTGGCAAAAATTAACTGTTAGGACATACTTTGAAAATATGGCCAATAAAACTAAAAATTTACGCTTAAAATTAAACTAATTTAATTTTTAAACAAACTTTTTACGGCAGATTAAAAAACAATTGTATTGACTTTCCTAAAGTACATTCATATTTCTTAAAAAATGGAAATTAGAAGACTTTAAAATAAGTACTCAAATAATACCTTAAGGTATCCGACTTGTTTAGACTTTTTTTTTTTAAACTTTTGTTTTTAAATATTAACATAAAGTTTAAGAAAAAACTAGTTCATTTGTTATATTATGTGTAAGAACTAATAAAACTAGCAAAATAATATTATTGATATTATTATTTTATTAAGTGGCCATTTTTAGGTAAAAACAAGTTTTTTTTCTTTTTGCGTGTACTAAATTCGGCAGAAAACTTTTTATCCTCAAATCAAACAAGAATCCTTTGAAGATTTTATTTAGAAGGCTACCAACATGTTTTGAACTATTATCTTGAAAGCAACTGCATATACAACGTAGTTAGGGATCAAGTAGTCAAAAAAGCAAATGTTTAAAAAATTATGCACTTGTTTTAGCAAGAAAACATGCACAAAAAAGAAATTCTACTTTTTTCTCTCTGTCTTCAGTTCAAAACATATGTTCTATAATTATAAACACTCATGAAAAAATTTTGACAATTATTTTAAAAAACAACATGAGATACCATGTTTAAGGTGGCGTAAAATGGGAAAAAGTCTGATTTTGAGATAAAAAAAAGCATTTAAAGATTCAAAACTATTAGTCTATCCACTGATATCACCTTGTACAAAAACTGCTATAACTTTTAAAATAATTAGACTACAGACAAAAAGCAGATGATTTTAGAAGGCTAAGAGCACAGGGATTCTAAATTTATAATGAACTGAATTTAAAATCTTTTGCCCAAAATCATGATTTTGCATTAGTGAGATACCTAAAAACATAATAATTTACGCTTTGAAATATCAGCTTTAAAAACTAAACTAGCTGACAAAAATAATAGGCGAATAAATGTTTATTTTATAATTATATGAATTAATTTTGAAAGTGAGTTTAACTTAAACTTTTGAGATATTTCGAAATTAATATATAAAATAATTATTTTTGCAATACAAGATGAAATAAAGAAAGAAAGTTTGAGTAAGTAACAAAAATATTATCAGTCATTAATATTTTTTTGTTTCTTAAATTGCTATTTTGACAAAAGATACAAGAAATTTAAAACCTTTTTCGTTCGATGTAAAAGTCTTGTTAAGTTTTAGTCTTTAAAATTTGAAATTAAATGAGGATAAAAATAATTATTAAATATAAACAAATTAAAAGTAAAATAAAAGCAATTAGATAGTCAAAAAATAAAAATAAATAAAATAAATAGACCTTGCTAAGGTTTATGGTACTTAAATTTCTTTTAAAATTAAGCTACACTAAATAATTATTATTTTCATTTTTATGCCCATAACGTCAAAGAGTTTTCGTTTAAGCCCAAGTTATTTGTCTATAATCTTCTTACGAAAATGCTAACATCTTAATTTAAAAAAAAAAAAAATTCCAAATTATCCATGTTCATCATATTTACTATTTCACCTAACGAATTTCTTTTTCATCTCATTTTTTTCATTAATTATTATTTCTTCACCTTTTTATTGGCGTTAAAAACTAGATGTAATAATTTCTATTCCTCTTTACTCTCTCGACTTTATACTAAAAAAACTTATTACAAGTACTTGCTTTTATTATTTGACGATAATATTTTTTGTCGATTGCAAATAATAAAAGAAAGTTCATACAAATAATAAAAGAATAACGAAAAGAATAATACTTGAATTTAATTATGGTATAACTTGTTTTTATCTCTTCTTTTTTTACTGTGTTCTAGTGTTTTCAGATATTAATTTAAAAAATCATACTCGTTCCTTATAAGATAAAAGAAATTATAATTACCTCTTAATGTAATTCCTTTTGAAGAAATTGCTTCTAAAGATATCGAAGCAACTTTGTTGTTTTCATATCTATAAATTGCTATCAATCTTGTAAATACTGTTTTTATACAAATAGATCTTATATTTTATATACATATTGTTATTGTTATGACAAAAATTCTATTTTAGAAGCTGCTGAAATTGAACTGCATTCGCAAACGCTACGACCTATAGGAGGCGTTGTTGTTTGAGACGAATGACTGCTAGCAGAAAACACGATTAACAGTGCCACTGGAGATTTCTTCAGTGTAGCATGGTAACGTTCCTTCCTTAATGTGTCTTATTAAATTTAAGAAGAAAAATGCTTGATATTTTTTGTTCTGCAAGCGAACACAAAATGGAAACGCTTTCTTTTGAGAAGGAACATCCAAAACACACCGGAAAAATATTTTTAAATAAACGGAAAAAAATATGTATATTCTTATTAGAGTTAAAACCTAATACTGCGAAATCGCTCGATTAAATTTAATGATCTAATGTAAACGGTCTATTTAAACTTCATGTCCCATACTTTTCTGAATCATATTACTTCAGACATTACAATATGAATAAATTTAAAATTTCAATTAAAAATCATTATTTATAAACTAAAAAACATAAATAAAGAATGCTTACGATAAAAAAATTTCAAAATTCCTTACCTTGAAATAAAAAAATTTCATATTGTTTTTTTTTCGTATTAAAGTTCTTAATCAGACGTAGAAAAACTTTCTGCAGAGAATTATTATCAAATTAGATAAAAATATTTTCAAGTAATTTTTTTATTATTATGTAAAACATAACACATACCTGTTTTATAAACTCGGAGAATTACAAAGTGAAATGTTCCTCATTTAAAAATTTTATTCTCAAATAATAAATACATAGAATATTTGTTCATTAATTTTAGATGGGATACCACGCAATAAATTTTATAATTATAAGATCTCGATATGAATTTCAGTAACTTAAAAGCAATGAGCTTATTTCAATCAGAATAGCCGAATTCCAGTTAAAATTAAGCATTCAAAATTTAATAATACTTGCCAAGAAAATGATTAAAATTTATTTTATCAATACAAATTATACTATTTCAAGTAATTCGGATGATTATTTATTGTTTTTCTCCGTATTATATAAATACAGTAATATATACTATTCTATAAAGAAGAAGAATATTCTATAACTATTACAGGTTTGCACTTTCTGCACATTTATTCATTGGAATGAAGTAAGCAATGTGGAATGAAATAACTTCCCTTTAATTTATAGTGAATTGAGGACAAAACAAATGTATTTTACCTTAATACTCACAACTTTAACAGTATGCGATCACGAAATCAGAAGTTATCGGTTGCAAGTTTGTTGATAATGAAAAGGAAAAAATTATAGAGAAATTGTTCTTCAAATGTTGCACGCATTCTGTTTCCGAATGATATACTATGTTCTGTGTCATCTTTTCAAGTTTTTCTGCGTTTTCTTTAGAAGAATTTTACTTCTTATTTACTGCTAAAATAGTGTCTTTCTCTACCAATGATTCTCATAGAACTAAATGAAAAATTAGTTAATAAAAACCTGAAAATATCGTCCCAGCTAGCGTATTTAAGCGTTGCGTTAGCGAATTTCGAAACTTATAAGTTTATGCTCATGAAAATAATTTTAAATTTACAAAATCGAAACAAATAAACAAAATTAGAATGAACATTAGTTAATAAATAGATTATTTTCTTTAAGTCTGTTGGAAAACCGACACGTGCTACTATTATCGTTTGCGCACGTGAATTCTTTTTTATTTAACTATAAATTAAGTAAACGAAAATTAAAAAAGAACTGAACTGAACTGAAATAAATATATATATATATATATATATATATATACTCAAAAAATAACAAATAAATTCATGAGTAATGAATGAAAGTTAGAAAAGCAGACTGCTTCTTTGTGCATCAGAACAGATGATATAAAAATAAAGCCTAAATGGAGAGATTAACTGTTGCTTCAAATGTGAAAAGGTCAATTATTTAAAAACAGTTTTTAATTGCATTCATTAGCATTACAATAGAAAGCTGCAGCAGCTTTAATCGGTTTACTACTGTGTCCTCCGACTGCTGTGTTAAGAGGTTCCTTGTCTTCAAGGCTTGAGTTGTTTTGTATTTAAAATTGCTATAATATGAAATGTGAGTAAGTTACTGCTTCAAACTTAATCACAGGATAGGTTATTTATCGAAAGTAGTCACATAAAATAAATCGAATATAAAGTTTTCTCATTGGTATATCCATTTTGTGACAAGAAGTGAAAATTATGCTAAAGTTAGAGCTGGAAAGGAACGAGTGAAGTGAAAACTAACTAACGAAAATGAACATCGGAAATGTTTGTTCAAACGATAGACTCCATGTTTTTTTTTAATTCAGAACCATTCTTAACTCCATGGTACAAACCACAATGCTGGAAAAAGCTATATCCAGTACAGATATACATACAAATGAGAGTAATTTTATTGTTGTGTAAACTGGATATCACTGGGAGATTTTTCGGTGGGGTTTTTTTCTCTCTATAAAAATAACTTAGAAATTTTTCTCGAGAAAAAATTCCTCGAAAACAAGTTTGTCTCTTTTTTCAAAAAACGTTTTCTAAGTTTAGTTCAAAAATCTGAAAAAATATGACGGAAAACGTTATTGCTTTATGGTTAACAATAAAATAAAAAAGCACACAAAAAACTACAGTACTGTATGGTAATGGCATTTCTAATGAAAAAAATATCATAATTATGCTTAATAAAACCAAAATAAACAGTACTTAAAAAAATCAATTGTTAATTTTCTGTTCATATGATGGCGATTTGCTATAAAATCAGGTTTTGAAAATTTTATTTCTTACTACCACACATTTATTAAAACCATACGATTCTGAAAAATAAATTTAACCAAAGGAATATTTTTAATCCATGCTCTTTGGCATTGATAAAATTACCAAATTGTACAACATTTACCAATTTCTATCACATGTTATAGAACCATTTTTTACTGTTGATTTCACCAAAATCATTATCAGAGTGCTTCGGTAAAAATTAAACAGCAATTTTGCGTAATAAAATTTATGTTTTAAAAGGCGAAACAAAGATGACTTCAAAGCAATCATTAGATTTGGTTAGCGTAGCAGTATTGAGCATTTTAGTATTGAAAAAAGAATTTGAAATTTAAAATTATTTCAGCATGCGTAATTATAGTGTCATGAAAAATAATTTGACATCATACTAGAACACTACTATTCGTTACGTTTATTTAGTCCAGAAAAGAACATACCATTTTCAGTGATTATTTTAAAAAATAATATAATAACATAGTACCGAAAAAACCAATACTTTAATCAAGATTTTATGATATCATAAAAAATAATATAAGATTTTTAATTATACACGCAGGAAAATAAAAAGATAAAACTCTTTTATAAATAATTCCTCAGTCTGAAAAAAGCGCAAGTTCATCGACCCTATAAAAACTATAATTCAATGTTTCAAACCGAAATAAAAAGATTTTAGAAAACTTTTAACCACGTTTCTGCTCCAGAATATCTGTTGTGTAGTCTAGAAACGGTGTGCATTTCTCATAAAATATGGTTTTAAAACTTTAATGACCGCCGTAACTTGGTTGACCGTAATATCACGCCATGAAATAGCTTTAAAAAAAACTTTTATTTTTTATGTTAGATGCCTCCACCTGAGATCAATTTTAACAAATATGTTTACAGGTTTTGGATTTTTTAATGTTTCTTAGTTATGATAGGTTATTTAGTAGAGTTTAGAAAAATTCGTTATCTAAATGTATTCCTTTATTCTTTTTTAAAAAGAATTTTGCGGTATTTTTTTTAGAAGTTGTTTACATCTATAAGCATTTGGGCACTTCCGTCTGTTAGAAATTATGTGTTATTCGGTTCAAGCTAAATTTAGAAAGCGTTTTTGTTTCACTTTTCTGTGTGAATCATTTTCATATAAAAATGAGTGCTTTTTTTTAAAAAAAAAACAGGGTTTTTTTTAGACTTAAACAATTTAGAAACGAGCATTACAATAATTTTTGCACCTTTTTGTTATTTATGTCGTGAAATCTTTTATTTTTTACAGAAACTTAAAATAATTTTTTGACTCTTTTAAAACACTTAAAAAAAATTTAAACAGTCGACTAACTATTAAGCAGTTAATCGATAAATAGCTTTGATTAAATTTTCCACTCCAAGAAATAATTAGTTTTTGTCCACTCAAAAAACAAATCAGCCTTTGTTTTTAGCGAGATTTAAACCTCGGTGAACGCAACTTTGAGGTGGTTTTACTTTACTCATAGTTACAATTAATAATTTTTAATATTTCCACTGAAATGATTTTTTAGTTTAAAGATCTTTTGACTCTTGTAAAGAAATGCTTTTTTTTCAAAATTTTAATATGTAACAAAAGGAAACGACAAAAATATTGATCCAAAAGTTCTACCAAATTGTTCAACTAAGCATTACAGGCGTTCATTGTTACAAGTTGCCTTTTGCTATATCTTTTAAAACACAGTCTTTTAAATCCACATGAAACTCCCTGGAGTTTCTTTTGGACATCAAAATAAACGAGAAGAAAGTAAAATCAAACGAATAAGTGTGACATGACTGAAAGATCGAAATATTTTTGTTGAGGGATTTTAATGATGGGATTAATGATGGAAAAAAATATCAAAAGAAAATGTATTGCTCGCAAACCCATCAGAATATGACTCCTTTCCTTTGTTCTAAAACCGGGTCCTCGAGGTATTAGAAATCAAGTTTTAAATAAGTCAAATATTTTATAAAATACAGTGGAATTTAACAAAGCTAGCGTTGCTTTAAGGAAGTATAAATAAGGCATACCCACAAGGGTGGGACAGGGATTCATGGTGCTTCACAATCTCGGAAACAATGATAAAGGGGCAAATGTGGTCAGCATCTTCCCTGATGATCCACACAAGTTGGTATTCATAGATCTTAAGATAAATCATAACCAATTTAAATGAATGAGTTTTTTTAGTAAAAATTACAAATATTTTCTTCAAAAAGTTAAAAATCAGAATTTATTTTTTATTTGATATCTTTTACAATCCAACAATTTTTTACAATAAGTTATAGGTAAAAATATAGGGGTTTTCTTAAAAATATCTCTGCATAATTTAATAAAAATTTTCTAGTGAAGAAAAAAAATAAAAATTTCTAAATCTCTTGGGAAAAACTTCATTATGCTTCTGTAAAATATTTAAAAAATGAAGAGATAAGATATCATATTTTCAGACAACGAAAGAAGAGAATAATAGCAAAAATGTTAATAACTTTTTTACACTCCATTGTGAGAAAATAGCATAACTTATTTACTGCACCATTAAATTGTTTAAAATTGTTACACATCCTTTACCTAAATTTTGAAAGAGGTTTTGCATATCAATATTGCAACTTAAATTTCAAAACAGAAGCTCTCTGATCGAATAAAAATAACAAAAAAATGTTCCTTTCGTGTCTTCATTTTCTATTTCTATAAAGACAGAAATCATAATGAGTAAAAAATGATACTACTTGTTAACAGAACTGAGATATCAACAAAAGAATCATTATAACTTGGTCAAAAATAATGAGCTTGTTTCAAAGAAAAATGACTATCGAAAACTCAAAGAGCAAACTTTCTGTTAGTTGGTCTCTACAATTTTATTTAATGAGTGTAAAAGAATATTAAATTCTTCTAAATAAATATCGTTAATATTAATTTACTTTCAAAGGCTTTTTAAAAGATTTTTTAGTATTAATATTCTCATGCGTTTAAATTGTCTGGTGATTTAAAAATTTGATTTTCGCTTTGAAATATCCATTAAATATATAAGCATTTAAAAGTTCTAAGCTCTTTATAAAGTAAGAGCCTAATATTCAGCGTTTTTTTTTTTTTTTTTTGCTACTACTGCACTGCACTATTATTTTCATTCCAAAATTATGGTAAAATAATCAGTAGGGGAGAGTGGGGTCAATTGTAACATTTTTAACTTAACTATTTTTAACTAACAAAAAATCCAATATATTATTACTATTAATTGACTTACGAGTAAAGTAGACTATCCTCTACTAGAAAAAAAATAATTCCTTATTTTAAATGTTATTATATTAGTTATTACCAATTTTTGACAGTCGTGCACTTGTTACAATTGTCCCCACTTACGGGGTCAATTGTAACAGTTCATAAATTCAACTAAAACATAGTTAATTATACATATTATCATAGTTGTGATATATTTTTTTATTGATCAAAATAGTAGTGATATTTTAGGAGTAAAAATAATAATGAGCAGAGACCTAAAGGGTTAAACTTTTAACTTTAAGGGGTTAAAAATTTTAATTTATGCTGTGAAAGGTGACAAATAAAATAATGCACATGCAACATAATATAAATGATATAGGAAACTATTGGTGGTTCTTAAAGAGTTAAGTAATGGTTTGTAAACATAAGATTATTTATTTTCAGCTGTTACAATCGTCCCTTTACTTATTGTTACAATCGTCCCCAAGACGCCATTTCAGCTTCATTTGTTACAAACAATGCTAGTTAATTAAAAAAAAACTAATATTTTTTGAGATGTTAATTAAGGTGTCCACTTACATATTCGGCTAATAATTTTTATTTGTTTAAACACAAAATTACTTTGTTACAATATAATATTCTAATACCAAAAAAAGTATTTACGTAGTGTGAAAATATCTTTTGTGATGTAACTCTCTCAAAACTACATAAAAATGGTTGCCAGCAGGGGTGTACATGTAGATTTATTAATTACACCTTGTGCGCCACGTAGGAACCAAATCTAGAACCCGACACACGAAAGTTGTGTTTTACTGAATGAGCAGTGTAATGTGGTTTAATTCGTTCATTTGGTTGTTTCACCTGTTGAAAGAAATTTAAAGTACTAGACGCTTTTTGCTAAGCAGCTTTTTGAAGCTATCATCTATAAGTGAGTATCACATTTTAATAGTCTATTGTGACATATTGGGGAATGCAGGACACAGGAAATTTTTCATGTGTTGAGGAGAATGGAGAAAATATTGGGTTGTCTGGGTTGGAATTCGCCCACGTTGGAAGTCTCATTCTGTCGGTCATAAAATTTTCAGATTAGCCTTCTTGGCCATATCACTTACACAGCTTTAAAAGAACTAAGTGTTTTCATTAGGTGGGCTTAGTTGGTGCGTTGAAACTTCGGTTGTGTAACCGTATTAGGCGAAAGCTGTTAATAAACGGTTTTTGTCACAGTCAACAGTTTGAATACCATCTTATTTACGGTTATTTGGCTGTTTTTTTTAAATATGGTAAAACAACAATTAAGTAAGTTGTTATTTAAACATATTTTCCCTGAATATTTGAGCAGTGTACTATGTAATTTTGTTGACAGAATATTATGAAACTATTACAGAAATTACTAAAAAATTAATTAGTAAAATAATGCCTAAAAGCCTTAAGAAGACTAAATTAAATTTCACCAAACTCATAAAGAAAATTTTTGTGCAAACAAGTTCATACAAACTGCTTTGTTAAAAATATTTCGCTCGGAAATTAAAGTTTATTTCATAAAAATTCAAACACGATTTTTAAAAGACTAAAAAATTTCTTTAATATTTGATAAATAGATTGATTGTTGACTTTTGGTGCAGCCTTGGGTAAGCAAGCAAGAAAATCCGAAAACTTAACTATCAGTTTAATTATAAAATAATTATATCACATATCACACTTTATGAACATATAAACTTCCAATCTTCTGCATTATTGTACTGTTTTTGTATTCTATTTCTGCCAATATTTTTATATTAAATTACTTAGATAATTAATGCTCAATTTTTCAATTTTTATAAAATCTCTATTTTATGCTAAGCAGAATAGAATAAGAATATGCATAGAATTAAAAATGAAATCTCACAGTCTCTATAAAATTCTTAAACAACAATATTCAATAAACCACATTCATTAATTTAGGATTATAAGCAAATTACTTTTCACATTAGTTTAAAAATATATTTCCTTTTATGTTAACAATATTATATAAGTTAAATTAATTTTTTGTTAATTTACATAATATAATCATTAGAAAATGTTTTAGAATTGAGAAAATATATTTTCAGTAATTATAATTATATTTTTGGTAAATAATATTTTAGTTTCAAATTTATTTGCTTTCAATTTCATTTTTATATACTATACAAAATGTTAAAAGGGCAAATGCATTTACGTTTTGAAAACCCTCCGAATTTCCCAAACAGCGTTTTATAATTTTTATAATGTTTGTTTATAGTAAAGTGAATTTTTATAATGTAACGTTTTAAAAATATTTAGATCGAGTTAAGTTTAGAAATAAACATTATTCTTAAATTACATACATCATCTTTCGGGGTTTCTTTTTCGATGAATTCCAGAATCTTACAACTTAATGCAAATCATTCTAAATTACTGCAATTTCTAAAAGGTAATAATGATAATTCTCATGACAACGATGAATTTATAAATGAGTCCCAGAACTTTTCAATACGAGAAAAAGCACGATTCAGCGCATATTATTTTAAATTACTGCAATTTCTAAACAGTAGTAAGCATAAATCTCATGATGATAATGAATAATGGATTTTCCAATGATCCCAAAACTTGAAATAAAAGAAAATTCTCGAATTAAAGCAAATCGTTTTAAATTACTACAATTTTTAAACGGCAACAAAGATAATTTTCTAGATAATTTCCCAATAAGTCCCAGAACTTTACGAACTTTAGTTTAACGCAAATCATTTTAAATTACTGCAACTTCTAAACGGCAACAAAGAATATTCTCATGATAATATTGAATTTCCCAATGAGTCCCAGAACTTAACAAACTTTAGAATAAAAAAATGTACAAGATTTAACGTAAATCATTATTAAATACTGGAATTTCTAAAAGGCAGCAAGGATAATTCTCATGATGATACGGAATTTCCCAACGAGTCCTAGAAACTTACAAATTTTAGAATAAGAGGAAGAGCACGTTTTAAAACAAATCTTTCTAAATTACTGCAATTTCTAAACTGCGACAAAGATAATTCTCCTTGTAATATTAAATTTTCCAATTTGTCCCCGAACTTAACAAACTCTACTATAAGAGAAAAAGCACGATTTAACACAAATCTACTGCAATTTCTAAACAGTAATAGTAGATGATAATAATGATAATATAATATATGATAATAATTAGCAATGGATTTTCCATGATTCCAGAGCCTTAAAATAAAAGAGAATATTCTATTTAAAACATTTTTTTAATTACTACAATTTCTATGCCGTAACGAAGACTTATAAAAGTACCATGAGAAAAATAATTTCAAAAAGTTTAAAATGAACCAAAAGTACGTTATTAAAATTTAAAAATTTTGTAAACACAATTCTCAATGTCTTATTAATGTATCGGCTTATTGACTTGATCTTTTAAAAGCTTATAAATCAATAATTCCTTAATGATATTGATTAAGACATTTAAAAATTCAAGTTTAAAACACTTTAAAATAAATGTTTTAATATTATTAATGCATGATATAATAAGAATTAAAATAAACCTTTTTAAAGTTATAAAAAAAAAAAGTATGTGTCGTGAAATATTTAACAAGTTCATTATAATTGAATTTTGAAACAAAATCAACCAATTATCATGTATTAGACATTGTGTATATTTTTCATTTATAAATTTTCTTAACATATATTTTTTTTAAAAAAATCTGATAAATTTATGAGGATATCATAGTATTTCATTACAATCTATCTTTAAGATTGCAAAACGAGAATCATTCATGATTTTAGTCAGAAATTAAGGAAATTTTGAAATATGTTGTGCTTCTTGATGTCTAAGTCGTAAGACTAACTAAATATTTGAAGTTTAGCTTTACATTTATAACTGTAAAGACTTTTTCACCAAAATTAAAGAACCCCCTTATGAAAAGTAATAACAAAGTTATGAGATACTTTAATATATGAGTTTAGTTTCAAATATAAATGTAATCTTTCTCTCCTTTACTCGCTTACGCAAATTTATTAACTCGTTCATGTAAAGTAATAACAGATTCATGAAACACCCTGAATATTTGAATTCCGTTTCGAATGTTATCTATAAATGTGACATATCTTTCACGTAATCGTAATAACCCTTTCTGACATGAATGTAATAACTTCATTGCGTATCGTAATAACAGATTCCTTAAAAAATAAATATTTTAGTTTGGTTTCAATAATAATTTATAAATGCATCTCGCAAGACTCCACGACAATGTGAAAAAAAATAACAATAGTAAATAAAAAATTACGCTGTGTTTAATGATTTACTGCACTGATCTGCCATTATTGAGCTATTTTATTTCTAAATTTTACTAAAAATTAGAAAACAAATAAAAATATATACTGTGAAAACAGAATTAGAGAAATAGTTGTTGAAAATTATGAAGAAAATTGGGGGACATTGATTTATTTTTGTTTTTAAATATTTATTGCAAAATAAAATTTAATAAAATATTTCTTCTCCTAAATCAAAATTAGTCTTTAAAACTATTCTGCACAGACACTGGGAGCGAAAACAAAAGAACAATTGATGAAAAAATAATGAAATTTTTGAGAAAAAGGATTATACATTTTTTTTTGACAGTTGACTAAGCATTTTGTTTTGTAATGCTCACCCCAGCGATTTAATCTGGAGCTTAAGAAATAAACGGAGCATGAAGAAAACAAAAACAGAACTCAATCCTCCTGCTTTATTCGTAAGCTTTAAAGATATCAAGGGATTATGCACTAAGAATCCCAACTGGTACAAGATTACGAACCAAAAGCTTAACAAATTTAGGTTTATTTCTATGAGACATAAATAAGTTATTTTTATTCAGACTTGAACTTTTAATCCCAAAAGGAAAAAAAGAAACCGAATTATGCTTTAAGAAGGGGATTTCTTTTCTTCGTTAAGACCAATCATATAAAAAGACGTCTGGCACAAATCAGCTTATAGATGTTTGCAACACGCAACTGACAAAACCATAAGCATCCTAAAGCATTTATATAATTAGATACTATCTAAAAAAATAGTTTACCATTAAATCATAATATCGATACCTTAAAATATATCGTGAAAATTTACTGAATTTGATAAAAAGTTAAATTGTAGAATGTTCCGCCCCATTATTCCAAGCTGACCCATAATTTTACCAAGTAAAGTTTTATTAATTAGCGTAGTTGAGATCATTCCTTTAAACTATTAATATTGAGTCCAAATACGTGAAAAGCCGACCATTAAATCAACATTTATTCATTTATTTTATAATCATCCCTAAACAGCTGACCCAATTTTGAGTTTACGAAAACCACTGTTCAACTCCGTAGCCTAGTAATTTTGAACTCAATTCAGAAGACAAGAGAACTCCTCAATAAGGAATGAATTGTCGAATAAAGCGTTGAATCTTATTGTGATTACAAGCTGTTAGCTTTGAAATAACTACCGTACTTTGACAGCAGCCATAAATGTAAAATTCCAGTTACTTTCGATTAAAGCTTGTTCCACAAACCCCAAGCCTATTCTTGATTTAGGTATATTAATTCAATTTTATTTCAGTAGCTGAAATTGCCTTCTACTAACTTAATTACTCACTAACTTACTGAAAAATAAATTTTCATGATGTAGCGTACATGAGCAGATTTTTAATTGATAAATAATTCTCAAGAATATAGTCAATAATACAGTTTTTTTGGTGAATCATCATGAACTCAATTTGAAGAAAAAACCAAAGCGGTACAGACTACAGCGATACTTCTTTCTTAGGAAAAGAGAATAATTTCATGAAAGACAGGCAGAACAGAACTCCAACAAGATCTAGTACCTTAGAGTATTTGATCCACTCCTGTGACAGACATTTCAATGTGCTAAATCCCATCAATATCACCTGTGTTATTGAAATTTCAACCATTGTTTCAAAACTGTCACGTAAACATGGCTATTACCCGACACTTCTAAGTAACCAAATGATTAATGTTGTCCCAAATCAAAAAGTTTTTGGAACGCAATTGTTTTATAATTATCACATTCAAATAAGTGGACTCAAACTAATTTCATAGCAGGACAGTGCGCAATGGATGGAAAAAAAACGAATCACGCTGAATAAATGTTGATTTAATGGTCGGTTTTTCACGTACTTGGACTCAATCTTAATAGTTTAAGGGAATGACCTCAACTGCGCTAATTAATTAGTGCAGACTATAATTTAAATTTCGAAATCGAACGCAAAAATGCACTTTCTCTGAATAAACATACCTGTTTCTTGAGAGATTTAGATTTCTGAACCACAAAATATGAGGGGCCATTTGGGAAATACGATCCCAATAGTTTGGTCAGGAGAGCAGACAGAGGATTGGAGAGATAAATGTTAATTTTACTTTTTGCGTATTTAGTCATATCGCGAGAGTATTTTAAGCAAATCAAGCATCCTTTTTACTCACAATTATAAAATCCTTTAATCTAAATATTAAGTCTATGCTAAAAATAATTTACTTTATAATCACCATTTATTATTTTATTTAATAATGGTAGAAGAATTTTTGAATTTTAAGGTATATAAATTTTACGGTATATGCATTTCAAATAAGGTATATAAATTATAAATGTTAATCGCTTTGAAGAATATATTTTTGTTAGTCAAAATTCAAAATTTGAACGAAATAGGTTGAATAGTTCCTGAGAAATCGAACTTTGAAAGTATTTTTAATTTGCGTCTTCTTCCCTGAATAAAAAATAATAATAACGAGTGAATAACATAGAATAGTAGAGTAATAGTTTACAGGTTTAATTCCTATTACATTGAAAATATACTTGAATAACGTTTTACTTTTGCGTAAATAAAATGTAAAGTAGTTTTGTGCATTCGTTTATTTGTGCATTTGTCAGCTTAGTGCATATGTCAAAAACAAAACCAGATTTATCAGCAAAAAATTTATATAAAATATATTGCTAAGAGTTTAGGATTTTAGGTTATTACTCATTATAATTAGGCCTTGATGATTCTCAAAAATAAGTTTTGGTTAGCTTAGTTTATTAATATTTCTTTTTACCAAGAGCAAAATGAAAGTAATTGTTTCGAACATTACGCAAGTAAGAAAAATAAATTCTTTTCAAATTTCGTGGTTTTTCTTGAAGAAAATCAGTTTTATTTCCTTTTTTTAGTTTTTCCTTTATTTAGTTTTATTTCCTATGAGCTCAAATACAATTGCAAAGCTATATTTTATTGTATCCGTATTTTAAAAAAAAAATTTATTTTGAATATTTTAAATAAAAATACATTTTTGAAATTTATAATAAGATTGCCTATAATCTTTCATTGATAAAAAAAATTTCATTTTCTGCTCTACCTGCATAAATTTTAAATTACAATAATGTTATTTCATTTTATTTTTATATTTAAATTAATTAATAAAACGTAAATCTCTAATCACAAATACCAGCAATAAAAGAAAGTATTTATCATGGTTTAATTTTAATATTCCAAATTTGTGTTCGCATAATTACTATAACAATTAATATAGTTAATGCATATTTACTTTTAGTAATTATTTTCTATCTTAGTCTCTAAAGCAAATCTTTTAAAAATGAATTAGTTATGGGTAAACTAATATCTGTCAAAAGTTATAATTAGAAAAAAGGGAACATACAGCTCTCGAAAATTTATATATTACACAATTTTTTATTTTAATAGACTAGCATATTTTTCTTAATAAAAACATATTCGTGGACAAAAATTCTGTTTTAGTAATAAATTGAAGTCTGTTTTCTTTGTACTAGAAAATTATAATTAAGTGCTTTTGCAATATTCATAATCACTGTTCTGTATGCTAATTTCTCAAAAGGTAATTTCTCAAAGTTATTAAATTAAGATTAAAAGCAAACATTATTTTACAAAATAGAACAGTTCTTTCATATCAAATATATAATTGACAAATGTAAATAAGATAGACTTAACTCTAAAAATGTGATAATTAATTGAGCATTTTTTATTTTATTTATTTATTTACTTACTTATTTATTTACTTACTTATTTATTTATTTACTTACTTATTTATTTATTTATTTACTTATTTATTTATTTATTTGAAGTATTAAAAACTTTCAAAGCTGTTATTAGTTCAAATTGAAACAATAGAAAAAAACAAAGATTTCAAAAACGTAAAAAAACATTCCTTTAAACAGACTAAAAAGTTGAAAAGTGGTTTCACTTTTGCCTGTCTGAAAATGAAAATATTATTTCTAAAAGACGTGAGAGAAAATTTTCGTTTGTGATAGAATGTTGTTTCGAATATAATTTACATTACGTTTTTCATTATGAGTCTGAAAAATTTTTTATTATTTCCTCTTTTCTCATTTTTATTTCATATTGTTATTGTCTTCTTCATGAGAAAGTGGGTGAAATTTAGATTGCGAATTCGATTGTGGTTAATTTCACTTGCGCCAAATTGAACTAAATTGCAACACCATTCGACATAGAAAATAGAGCTCCAATTGAAATTCGAGCACTCGAAATTCAAAAAGTTTTGGAATTTATGACTGGCTATAGGGAAAAATAAACTAGTTTATAATGGTCAGAAACAAATGAATCATTAGATACAAAGCTTCCGTAAAGGTTTGAACATTATAGTTAGTAAATGGTAATTTGTTTAACAATGAAAACTATTTGATGATAAGTCTGCTTCCTGTGACAAGGAAACAGATGAAACTTAAATTGTAATTGGGCATGGAGGATCAATGAAGATCTAAGTGCTTTAACTACTCAGTGTGCTCTAATTAGTCCACAACTAAAGGCACGAAACCAAGTAAATAAAATCCAACAAATGTAAATCCCACATTATTATTGGGTCACAAGTTTTATAAATAAATGTATTATTCTCCTTTTTGAAGTATTTTCTAATTACATCAATAAATTGCTAATATGTATCTTCTTTTTTAATTAAAGAAACTGATTATTAAAGTTCTGTACTTGTATACACAATTATGTAATTTTTATAAAACTTAATAGAAATACTAATTTTAATTCATCATTTCAATTAAATAAATGTTGAAATTGAAGATTATAATTTATCTGCTACTTATCAATTATTGCTTGAAATTTCTCGGATAAAAATGGGTCAATATAAATTTATTTAATTTTTATTTCACCATACAAAAAAAAACTATAAATAATATGGTATACAAATTGTTAATTGTGATAAAATACGTTTATTAAGTGCTTTAACCGAATGCGGTTAAACAGCCTGAATTATATAGCACCAACTAGGCCAGTCTCATAAAGACACTTAGTGCCTTGCAGCTGGATGCATATTATAATCTGGTGAGTTAATCTGCCAATTTTATGACCGACAGCGTTCGTACCACAATATTTCTTCTATTTCCTTCAGCACTTGAAGAGTTTTCAGTGTCCTGCACTCCCCAATTTGTGACCCTGGATTATTAGAATAGGATACTCCCATTTACGCACAGATGGCAGCACTATAAACCTGCTTAACGCAAAAAAAGTCTAGCATTTCTCATCTCGTACGATAGGTGAAATAACCAGATAAACTAATTAAGCACCATTCCATGGTTTATTTGATAAAACACAATTTAACCACAACGTAACACCAATACCCATTACCTAACATAAAGCGCAGTTAAATTTCTTTTTTACGGTTTTTTAACCATGATACTGGTAAACGGTTAATAAACCGTGACTCCTTACCATAAACTTCCCGGTTAATTAGATGGACTAACTACTGCCGGCTATTTTACTCTAATTTTAGAATCGAAATTCTAACATTGCTGACTGACTCTATACCGATATCACAGAAAAAAACATGAATACGATGATCCAGTGATAACACAGCGATAAAAGGTCACTATTATAGTCTAGAATGAAATTTTTTTTTAAAAAAAGAATCCTACATTTCAAAATACTGATCAATCCAATAGTTATTTTAAAATATATCTATGTGGAAATTTTTAAGGAAGACAAAAAATATTCTATCTTGTAGTAAAATTGAATTCCAACACAATTTCGTAAGTGCTCTTTCAAGAATAAGATTTCGCCACATCCGATAAATTTAAATGGATTGCTAGAAAATGAAGTCAAAATCTGTTTACGTCACAACAGTGTTTTTACCTTTTTTTCCTGCCTGCAATCGAATAGATGTTTCTGAAATGTGTTTTATCAGATGTTTTGAAAAAATCAATACCTTACGGAAAAAAATAACATTCTTGGTATCATGTAAAACAAAATTGGAAGTATATTGAATGCATACAAATGAAATAGAAAAGTTAGCTGCTAAAATAGTTAATTTTTTTTTCAATTTGCGAAAACTAAACGTAGACAGTATGTAGTAAACATAAAAATGCATTCAACAACTGCAAGCATTTTTTCATCAAAAGTTGCTTACTATTTATTAATTTTTTTATTTTTATTTTTTAATTATTTACTGTTCTTTAAAAATAAATTTAGTTTTTTAGTTCCGATAACAAGAAAGCGTTTCGCTCAAAACTAAGATGCAAATAATAATAAGTATAATTAATAAATCATAATTCTTAAAAATCATACCAGTTGAATTTTTTATTAAACAAAAACATATCACTTGTAAACCAGACATGAAAATGCTTTTAAAATTGTACATGATACAATATAATAAAAAAATAAAGCATTGTATAATTTAAATTAATAGATTCTTTAATTATAGTTTATTTTAATTATATTTTTAGCAAAAGTAAAAGTAGTATTATTAACAATTTGCGTTATAGGTGATATTTAGGTATCTAACTAGTTGCGGTTTATAATTTTGAAGCAAAAGGTTATGAAATAAAAATTGCATTTAGCCTTATAAATATACATTTAAATTTGCATCACTATACCATGCATGTTAAAACATTACAAAGTATGTTGTTGACATCGCGCAAAACAAAAAAAAATTAAACACTCCAATAACTTTCGATCTGATGATGGGATTTCCACACACTACGACTCTTTCGTACCAGTTCGAGAACTTGACCTCAAAAATACTCATGCGTAAGTGTAGATGATATTTGCAGTTACAAAGATGGACAAAAAATGCTCTTTCTCTAATGGAAAAATATTTTTTTTTCCATGGATTCAAATTTTTGACCTTCAAAACGAGTGTAGTAGCGCAATCTTTAGAATATTGTCCCACTAGTTTGGTCCGAATATTGGTCGAAGTTTTGATCCCTTATGTTAAATTCACCTTTCGCTTATTTCGCCCAATCTCGAGGACTTTTTAAGTTAATAGAAGCAAGATTCGTTTATTGAAAAATGATATCACGTGAAATATAATTTTTAATAATTATTTAACAAATTTTAATGTTTTTATTTAACAATGGTCAGAAATTTTCGAAACGTAGCATACTCTATATTTTACATCATTTTAATGTAATTGTAATTTTAAATGACAAAATTTAATTTTCTTTCCAAAAATCCATAACTTTAGAACAAAAGGAAAAAAACACGACTATCAATTTTATTGCATACACAACTTTTTTCTTAAAAGTTTTCAGTATTTAACTCGAAAATGCTTTCATTTATTGCTTTAATTTAATGCTCCAAAATGCTGCTGCAAATCAAAATAATTTTGAACCTAAAAGAATTTAAAAAAGTCCTGAAATATTTAACTACTGCTGAAAATGACTTCTTAATGTAGAAGAAACTTATCATAATAATTCTAAACAGCCATTATCTTTGTCTTATTTATGTCTCATAGGTATATTAAGATTTTATGACTGATTAAACTTGCTTTAAATCAGACACTCCTGCTTGTCATCCTTCAAGCCTTGTTTTATATTTATATTTTCTTAATTTGTTTTGTGTTTTTTTTATGTGTATGCGTTTTTTAATTATTTTTTATTATTATTTATATTATTATTTTATTTATTATAAAATTATTTCCATAGTCCCTTACATGTATATGACCCAGACTTGTCTCGTCCACACGCGACTCGTTCAATTTATTTCCTCTGCTTTTGATTGCTTCTTATTCTTTTGTTTTGTTTCTTTGCAATGCTTTAATTTGTATTATATTGAATTAAATAAAATAGCCAAAAGAAATTGAGCGCAATTGGTCAAACAATTGGTTGACTTACCAATTTTTTTTAAAAAAACTATACATTTATAATTTGGTTCTTCCACATTCATTTCCTTTATTTTGCACCCTGTACATGCATTGTAAAAAACTGATTATAGTGATCAAAATTTAAAACTAATCACGCAACTCTAGGCTATCAAGGGGATTAGGGAATCATTTTGAAGCTTTAAAAAATATGCATATATTCTTTACTTTCTTTATTTAATACATAAAGAAAATAAATAATCCTTCATAAAATATTTTTCAGATTTTATTAAATTACACGTTGTAATATGCTTAATAAAATACCTGATTAAATTTGCAAATCAAAAGAAAATATTAATATGGATAGAAAGCAAACGATATTTCATGAAATATACAGGTAACAAGAATACTCTATTTGTCTTAAAATAATTAAAGGTCCCTATATTTTTCTTAGATAGTTCTAGATCAATACTTAAAACGAACAAATTTAAATTCTATGGACGTCTTACATTAAAGAAATCTAAACAAATTTAGAAATGTACTATTTCGAATGAAAAAAAGCACTTTCTGAAGGGTATAATTTTATTTCAAATACCAAAACTAACACTTTTAATTTATATGAAATAAAATATCACGAAATATTATTTCAGTTAAAAAATGGAGCAATAAGCTGTATTTTTTGACAGACAAATTAACACAGCAGAATAAAAATAAATAAATAAACACATATTTCATGTTATTCCGTTTTTGTATTTATAAATTCTTCTTCTTCTTCTATTGACATGAAAGCCCTTTGTGGGCCAGAGCCTTCCTCCATTCTGAGAGGCTCTGGATCCTCTCCTTCTTAGAAAAATTACATACTCTAAATTAAATTTTGATATTCTTATGAAAGCATTAATGCACTTGAAAGAAAATGAACAAAGATTTGTGTAACTTTCCAACTTCTTACATATTTTCGTATTTAAAAATTATATACTGTAAATAACATTGTGTAATATGAATGAAAGCATTATTGCATGTAAAAAAGAAAAAACAAAGATTTGTATAATTTTCTTTAAGTATCTATCGGTTTTACTGTTGTTGTTTCTAATACCACTTTCCACACGGGCAAGCCTGCTTGGTGAAACCGAGCAAATTTAGGGCAGAGTGTACATTTCTTGTTTGCCAGTGGCGCCATCTATGGGCAAGAATTCGACTTCTGCCGCACCATACGTATCGCCCGTTTATAGGGCGAACCCATTCATACATTCATTCATTCATCCACAGATCGTAATTTTGACCTGAATCAGAGAACGATCTGTCTCCAATCCAGTATCCCCAGAGGAGAGGACTTTTGCGACTCGACAGATTTAACGTGCATCAGTCACTTTACTACACGGGAAATCTTCGGCTGGCGGGGTTCGANGGACTTTTGCGACTCGACAGATTTAACGTGCATCAGTCACTTTACTACACGGGGAGTCTTCGGCCGGCGGGGTTCGAACCCACGAACTCTCGGACATGGGCCCAGCTCCCTACCGACCAGGCTATTCCGGTCCATCTATTTTACTACCTTCTCAATTTAAAATCCTCATCAAAGCTTTACATTGAAGAAACCTACTGAATATGAAGCTATACTATATCCAATAATCATTCCCTTAAAATCATCAATATAAATCATTCCCTTAAAAGTGCAAAATATTGCACAAGAATTTCGTATTTATAAACTATATACATATTTTTGTATTTATAAATTGCATACAATGAGTTATATTTTGTTATATGAATGAATGCATTATTGCACCGTAAAGAAAATAAACACAGATTTGTGCAATTGTCTTTAATTATCTGTGGGTTTTACTTATCTTCTCAACTTAAAATCCTCATCAAAGTGTTACATTAAAGAAACCTACGGAGCATAAAACTATATCTTTAATAAAAATCATTCTCTCTGGAATGCAAAAGATTGCCCACGAGTACCGAAAGAATCATATGAAACCCTCGCGAAAGTATCACTTCAAAGTTTAAGAGAAAATGGTTTTATAATTTGTCATCTTAACGATTGTAAGATTGTCGACGAAGAGATCCTTAAAATGTCGTAATTAAGTCCTCCTGGATGCTTCAAGGCCAAAAAGCAAAAGACCCATATCTTGCGTAAATATTTGGGACGACGTCGCAATTTAATTTCTGATGTCACAAAATACACATATCTTCTGCCATACGGGGATCAGAAAAGGTTATGAATTTTAATGGTTGAGATAAACTTCATTGAAAATTGCACCGTGAAATGCATTTTGGGCACAATTTAAATCAGAAGAATGTGTCAAAGTCTTAAGTCAAATATTAAATTTAAAGTATTTCAGTGCTTTTAATGATGTTGCATTTGAAGCCCATTTGTCTTGAAACTTATAGCGGAGAGTTGCATACTTTTGTTCAAAAACTTCCGAGTTGTTTCGTTCGTCATTAAATATTTACATAATTGTAACTTTGAGATTATTCGTTCTTAAACAAATATTTTTAGCGGAAATAAAGTTGAAAATCTCAATTTCCATTTCAATTGGGAGCAACATAACTGAATGAGCAGAAAATTACTTGCTAAACTGGTTTGATGGTTTTTCTAAGAAATTTACTCTGTTGATGGATTCCAATTTAGGTTAATTCTACAAGTTTACCATATGCATATATAGTATATAGTATATAAATAGTATCTTACCATATGCAAAAAAAATTAAAGGCATCAGCCATATTTTTTAGAAATTTTAAAGAGTGTAGAAAGATAATATTTTAAATTTGCTGCTATCTTAATAGAGTGCTAAACTGAACCATATTAATTTACTTATTTATCTGGCTTAAACGGTATTGTGCAATGAGAAGAAAGGTATGATCAAATTTACCAGGATATGGTTATATTTAATGTGTATGGGAATACTAAAACCACCGTGCTCTATGGGAGCACTAAAAATCTCGGTACTTTTTACCGAAATACTTTGATAATGATTTTGGTTAAGTTAATCATAAAATATAGCGTTATAACCAGTGATAAAATTTAGCAAATGTGGTAAAATGTTTTCATCATTTATTAGAAAATGGCATAAAAACCATTTATTTGGTTAAATAATTTTTTCAAGTTCTATTTTTGTACTAAATTGTTTGATAATAAGAACTATAATTTAAAAAAATAGAATTTCCACTAAACCAATATTATATGAGTGGAAAAATTACTTAGTGTATGCTTTATAAATACCCTATATTTTGGTTTTAATACCAAAATTATGGGGGTTTTTTTTACCAGAAGTGTCATTAACAAACTGTACTATAATTTTAATTTAGTAACTTACAAGAATTTCTCCTCTTCTCGGTGTGGCTCAACTTGAATGAATAAATGTTTTAATTCGATACCTTGTTAAAATTGCAGTCATTATTGTTCAAGTTATACTTATATTATGGTTCAAAGATTTTCCCGAGTTAGTGAAAGGCTCATTTAATACCTTAATTAGGTTGAAGAGAATATTTGTAATTTTTTATTATTCGAGGGTATTTAATATGCAATATATTTAACTACGAGAATAAGTAAGGTTAATAAAATCACAGGGAATAATATCAGATGGAATAGATGCTATTCCGCTGGAGAAAAAAATTTATAATATATAACCTGCATCAACTGTGTTTTATTATTTAAAGTATCAAGCGAAATGAAGCTTGCATTGGGGTTATTAGAATTAATATTAACAGTACGATGAATTTCGCAAGGGCAGCATTTTATTTTTATTATGTTTAATTTTTCGGTAAAAGTCTATTGATATTTAGTGACATGAAATCAGTACTTAACTACGTGTTAAAATTATAATTTTTGTGTAAGTTTAATAACATTTAAGCAGAATTCATCAAATATTTGTAATTAAATGAAAGCAAAAATAAATTGCTTAAGTTTAGTAACAACAAACCTAATTATTATTGTTTGTTTTGTTGATTTTATCTAGTAAAACTACCATATCTTTAAGAGAACTATCGTACATATACATATTGAACAAAGTGGTACCTTACTTAGTGTGATCACGATTTAAAGAATTCGTTAAATATTTGTAATAAATTAATTAAATGAAAGCTAAAGTCTTATAACAACAAGCATAATTATTATTATTCTTTTTGGTAATCTCATCTACCATAAAATTACCATATATCTAGTAGAATTACCGTCTATCTACACATTTAACAAAATGGCGCCTCACTCTGATAGTGTCATCACGTAACAAAAATTGACGATGTTATCTGTCGATAGGGAGCAAATAAAAAAGAATCAAATTTGCCAAAGTAACACTAGCATACACACGTCTCAGGTGGTATCAAATACCAAAGCGCCCTCTGGGGACACAAAACAAGGCGTCTTGACACCGTACGTGAGGTTAATGACAGCAGAAATCACTTCTGCCGCCCCTTTCCGTGTATTTCCTGAAGCTGTATCTTTGCTTCCGATTTCGATTGTCAATCTTTTGGAGATAGATTGAAAGTTCTCGCCTTACCGCCAAGGATCAGAACGTTTTATTTCTTTTTATTTTTCTTTGTGTCTTACTTTGTTGGTGTTGTTTTCTTCGATCTCGTAGATCGTTGTGTTATGTCCTCCAGTTTGAAAAGTTGTTTAGCTGAAAGAGAGATAAGACATTTACTTGGCGACAAGTTGTAACAGAATAGAACTAAGATAGATTTGTTACTATTCTCAAATAACAGTTGTTAAGTCCATTGTACATAAAACAAAACGAATGATTGCGTGCAGTGTTCATCATAAAAAAAAATACTCATTGTGATTTGAAGTAGCGCAGATTTTTTCAATGGAAATTTTTTTTATTTAATTTTAAAAGCCATTGAGGATAATTTATTGATCAATATGATCGATGGTTTTTATACTCTCGTCTAACATCGATTACAAGTTTCAATTTCAACGTTACAAAGAGTTGCAATTCAGAAAATTTAATCCCAATAGCTTAGTCTGGTAATCGGTAATTTTAATTTCACGTTTTGCTTATTTCGCTATATCTTAAAAACTTTTGAGAAACTGAATGTATGGTATGATCGATCATTGCGGTGGCCAATATATATATAAAGCTTCCTAACTCTCCCTGGAATTGGGTGCACAACGAGATTAAACGAGATCCCACGAGATTAAACCAATAGTCCTCAGTTCAAATCCTACAGGCAGGCCAAGGAACAACACTCTCACACATTCTTTCCTTCACATCACAAAATGCATAGTCTTTATGCATTTTGCACAAAAATGAGTGTGTATTGTTTTAATTAAAATTGGATGGAGTTTTCAATTTCAATTACTATTTATTTCAAAGCTGCTTTGATATATTTTGGCTCA
Organism: Parasteatoda tepidariorum; assembly: GCF_043381705.1. Lineage (NCBI taxonomy): Eukaryota > Metazoa > Arthropoda > Arachnida > Araneae > Theridiidae > Parasteatoda > Parasteatoda tepidariorum. The sequence goes on from NC_092208.1 coordinate 62,512,326, forward strand.
AATTTGATTTTAAAAAAAATTTAATAGTGTGTAAATCACCAATATCTATTTTTTTCGAGCCGGTACTTATGTAAAAGTTTTCTCACGATTTATTTTTGTTTCCTGATTTTTCTTTCAATAGTTCGATGTAATACTCTTTTGTAATTTCTCAACACCGATAGTTGTTGCTATTTATAGTGACCATCACGAATTTCAACTGCTAGTGAGGCTACTAAACGAAACTATAAATATTGACTCACAATAATTATTCTTCAGAATAAATTATTAAACATTTTATTAATGATCAAATGAGACATATGGATGAAAATTTATGCAATTGATGATGGCGATATGGATGTTTTGTATATTCCTTTTTTTACGAATTTTAACTTGCTTGTCTCTTAAAAACATTCTTGAATAAATGAGGAAAGTCTCCATTACCTAAAAGCAAAGCGCGAAAAACTTCAGAATTACAAGAGAACGTCTCTAGATGAAATTCAATTGATGTAAATCATTCAATACAAAGGCTGGCCAGTAAACTCCCGGGTTGCTAATTTCTAATTAATCGGCCATGACTCCCTCGCAATTTGACAACTCGTCTCTTTTTTGGAGATCTTCCTCTTGGATGTAGTTGGCCCCAATTATAACACAAGCTTAAATTTCTTAAGAAATTCGGTCATTAAATGCCAGTGATTATTAGTTTTTGTCAGTGAGAAAGCAAGGGTTTATTAAAATAAATAAAAGATAATTAGAACATAAACTCTAATAGATCTTATATTCAGAATAAAAACAATTAGTTCGTCATACTACATGTGAACGAAATGAAGATTTTTCTGATTTTGCTGAAATTTCATTAAGAAATAGAACGTATAGTTCAAGTGAAACATGAACCCAACAAATTTTGCTCTGCTCTAAGAAAAAAAAAATACTGGGTGATAAAAAATAAAAAATGTTTTAAAAATTATACTGTTGTTTTCTTATAAACTAAAATTTAATAGTTTAAAATTGTATTTTTTTTTAAATTATATGATCTGGGTGAAATATGAAACAAATAACTTTTGTTCTACTCTGTAGTTAATACTATAAGAAAGAAAACGTTTTATTTGTAAAAAAATCTATGAACCTAGATGTTTTTATCATGAGAAAAATTATATATTGATACTATTTAAAAAGAAATATTAGGAACCATAATTGAAAAAATCATTTTGGTGCATTTTATATTCCAAAATTCTCTGTTTAGACTCATCAATTTATTCTCAAGACACTGCATTATAACAATACTATATCAATAAAACTTTATTATACTTTCAGTTTTTTATTCAAAATTCCTTGTTCAAACTTTCAGAAGATAGTATAAAAATATTTTTAAAAATTTGTTCTCATCTTTAATACTTCAATTAGAAAAAGATAATATGTTTAAGGTAAAATGTTAAGATCACTAAAGAAAAGTAGTTATCTTGATTAATTTAGTGGTTTTAAATGTTTATAAATTCTCTCACGGAAAAGAATTAAAAATAAATCAATGTCCCACCTCATATAACCAAACCTCATCGTTTGTAACTATTTAAATTTTTTTTATAACTAAAAGGAAAACATTTCTTCCCAGAGTCCACCTGATGTTGTGACGGATGATTTTGCACATACATTTAATTAACAATTTTGAAATCTAATATTTATCTAAAGTTAAGCATTCCAGTTATTATTAATCAGCACAGGAAATCTGAAATCCAAAGACGGTTTTCTTTATGAAATAACTAAAAAAATTAAGTTTAAGCATTCAGAACACAAATGAAAGTGGAAAAAAATATCATATGCAAACAGATAATATATACAAAATATCAAATACAAACAGATAATAAACGGTAAAATACCCATTGCAGGGTGTATATACAAGAACTTGGGACTACCTAGTGAGCTATTAATGGAAAACTACCATATAGAAACGAAAAAGTAGCGAACGAGTATTTCACAGAAAAACTATTAGCGAAGCGGATTCTGCCACGAAATTTTGCTGCAAGTTCTTTGTCCTTTTTTTAACGAGATTTTTTCTTACAGTGGATTTACAGATTCTTATAGGAGCGACATATTTTTAATGACCAGTAGTAATTATGATTTTAGACTTTACTTTGGAATAAGTTTATGAAAGTTTGCAACAAGTTGCTTTTTTTTTATATAAATAAAATAAAAATTCGAGTTTAAAAAGTTCAGAGACTTGCCAGCTAACTCAACTCTTAAAAAGATGATAGTTCAAGACATTATGTTGTTTTTATTTTTTACAATATAATATTTTCATTTACAAACAAAACATGGAACACAAAGTCCTACATGTCCCAGTAACAAATCATACATCTAGGGGTACTGAATTGGAGATTGATTGTTCTCTGGTTCTGCTCAAAACTACTGTCTGAGGATGAATGAATGAATGGGTCGGCCCAATAAACGGGCAGTGATGTTTGTGTGACTGAATTGTTATTCTTAGTCACAGATGGCGCCACTGAGAATTTAAATAAAAGCACATTCTGCCTTAATTCGCTTGGTGAAGCCAAATTGCGAATACTGCGAGGTATTCGCAAGTTGCATTGGAAACAACAACAGAACCTTGACGTGCTGCGTGGTAAAAACATTTCTGGTAATAAAAAAAAATCATTATATCGGATAAAAAACCGAAATATGTGATATTTAACCTTGAATTGGTAATTTTTTCCGTTCTTTTGGGGATGATTTACCTGATATTCTGGTTTTCCAAATTACAGTTTTTATTACCACACTATTTTGTAAAAATTACATGAATGAAAAATAAATTTAACTGAATAAATAGTTTCGTTCCATGTTGTAATGTATCGTGATAAAATTACCAAATTTTACCACAATTACCAAATTTTATCACATATTACAATATTATTTTTTAATTTTTATCACATATCACATTTTTTTTCACTTACTTGATCAAAAATCATTACCAAAACGCTTCTTTAAAAATTACCGAGCTCTTTCATACTCCCATAGAGCCAAAAAAAACAATTAATATTTCCATATCTAGGTATTTTTTACCATATATTTCTTCTCAGTACATCTGTAATCATTTTGCATATTTGCAATAAATATAACTAGATAGATGTAACTTTATTTGATTATTGATATTTTCTAAGTATCAGATTTTCATAAACAAAGCTCCCTAAAACAAATATCAGAATAATAAAATTCAATAAGCAAATTAAATTATATTTAACTCTTGAAATTTAATAAATTTGTTAACAAATTTAACTGAAAACGTCTTATTCAAAATTTGCCGATTTGTGACATACATGTTTTTTTATAAGTAAAATAAGTAAGAAACATAAATTACATTATGTAGAATTACTTTTCTTAAAACATTTTGCCGCAATAGTTACTTGTCTTTTTGTTCACAAAATGAATAAACATTTCATCCCAAAGGAAATTGCATTCGTTCGGTTAATCGTATTATTTAAAACACTCTATTCATATTTTTCAAAAAGTAAACATTTTTCGGAATGTAAATTATTAAAAGCAAAAACATATTGTGTACCAATTTCAACAACAGAGAAAAGAACCCCAAGCAATACTTTTTAAGTTCATTCAGTTGTAGGATATTATGTTAGAAAATTGCTTTCTCCAGAGATTGGCAAAGCTCGAGACAACTTTTCGAACCTAAACAATATTTTTCTTTTTTTCCGTCTTCATTCTTTTAATTTGGGCAGAAGCAAACATGAGATATTAAAAAAAAATGCTTTTGCTTAAAGAAACATGGGGTACGGAGAAGAAAATCACTAACTTCTTCAGCATTATGGGAGATAGCTAATATACCCGAAGACGATGCACAATTGCAAACAAAAGCATTAAAAAGAAAATGTGTATTTTGTTGCTTCGTTTAAATGAAGTTCCCGGGAGTTTATTTCCCAACTCCACTGGCGACGACGATTCTAAAATGATAAAAGTAATTTATGCAATTTGCTTCAGAACCAGCTGATGTTTTTATTCTATTTTTATATCTAGGACAATGAAAAATTCTTCGAAATATGATTTGAAATGAACAGCTAAAAATGTGCGCTTTGGAAGCGCATGAATGCATGCATGGATTACAAAAGAGAGAGAAGGAAAATGTTCCATATCGGCTTTCAGACGATCATTTCTTATTGCTGATGTTTATGAAATCGATTAGAGTTTTAATGTTTTTGGCGGTCTTAAAAATTAATGGTAAATCAATGCAGGACTATGATTTTTGTAACTGATAGTTAGCATTATTTATGCAAATTCCTCTTAGAATTTCTTTCAATCTTTTTGTTATGTACAGTTTAATGAGTAGTACCATGTATTGATATTTAAATTATGTGTAGTTGTTTGAAAATATATTTTAGATTGATTGCCGACCAAAATTTTAATTATGTTATTATGCTTGTTTTTCTACAAAACAATTGAAATAATAATGTTATTGATTAAGATTTATATCTCTTGCAATACTTCATGCATCATAGAAGTCTCTTCTACATTAATCTTTCTCTTAATTTCTTTCTTTTCTTTTTTTTTCTTTTTTGCTGCAATAAACAATTTTTTGTTTGCTAGACAAATGATGCGATATTTCAAAAAAAAATAATAAAATAAAAAATAAAATACTAAACGGAATAACCCTTGATCAAATGATTGTATTTTCACGTACCGTGAGTTCATGGTTCACGGACGTGACCTCAAATATGTTAAATAATCAGTGCAGACGAGTATCAGTGTTTCAGGTTGACAGGACGAGTATCAGTATTTATAGTCAGTATTTTAGGGTGAGAAATCAAGCATGAATATGTACTTTCTCTAAATAAACAAACTTTTTATTTAGAGGATTTGGATTCCTTACTCTCAAAATATGTGCAGCAGCCGCAATATAGTAAATATAGCCGCAATATGGTTTAGTCAAGGGAAGGATTGAAAGGTAAGGCTTCTTAATGTTAATTTCACTTTTAGCGTATTTCACCATTTTATAAACGAATGGAAAACTTTTTGCACAAAATTATAAAATTCGTGTATCTCAAGTTATTCGTTTATCCAAACCAACTGTTCCATGTTTGGAACACTGACGTCTTAAGTGTTTTATTTTTAAATTTTGTGTGATTCATTGAGTTATGTCGGGGGCGTTTCGTTTAATTGGCGTCATGGTACTTAATCGGTAAAAGTAATGATGTTGAAATAAAAAAAAAGGGTTTCAAATGTGTCCAAGTTTACGTTTTTTCTAATTTGCAGGTGGCTAATAACAGAGTGATAGCGGAAAAGATTATCGCATTACTTGGAAAGTAAAACAAGGTAAACATTCATTCATAATCAGTATTTTTCTTTCTTTTTTGTTGAAATTCTGACTTTTGAAAAAGGAATTCTTTCTGAAAAGGCGATGACTTTCAGGGGGCTGTTTCACTCTTTCTTTTGTTTATTGACAATGATGGAGTTGAAATTTAACATCAAGGAGTTTTTTTTTAATGTGCTCCCAACGATCATACGGAAAAGATTTTTGCTCTTCACAGTTTTTTCATCCTGATTCTTGTGATTTATATTATTTCGTATATAAATTTGTTGTTATCGAATAATGGGTTCTTTTTTATTTATTTAGCTTATTTAAAAAATTTTCTTGCTCTTATAGTACCATGTTTAAGCGATATGGTATGGTTAACGGTACAAGATGCCTTCTTAGACACTGATTCGTATTTAAAAGACGTAGATATTTGTCATCCCTAGCTTGGCGATCAAAGAAATCTAATTGATAAGGAAACCAGGAATTAAAATATTTTAGATTCTGATTTTCCTGTGAAGTTTGCCTGTGCAGTAGGGGAAATCGTTTTGAAAAATAATATTAGAGCTAATGAAGAAAAAATCAAATCCCGGAGTCAAGGGCAAATAAAAAAAAATTGAAAGTGATTGGCCAATTATTATCGAATACAAGATTATCTCGAATCGAATGCAAGAATAAGTAGAATTACTCGTCATATAATCAGTTTAAGCTTAATCAGAAAAGTTAATTTTTAATACATATCCCGAAATTACGTTTTCCAATTTTTACTCTTCTACGTGAATACCAACTACCATTCTGTTCCGGATAAAGATATTTCCCGGAATGCTGCCGAATCAATCGTAACTATTATCAGTAAAAAAATTCCTGTCAAACAGATAAAGAAACAGCGTATAAAACGCATTTTTTTTCACTTTCACTCAGTTTTTTATTTCGTTGTCTTTAAATACTTTTTAGTAATAAACTTATTAAGTTGCATATCTCCATCAACAAGTTGAACTTATCGACGTTTTAATGGTTACTGATGCCCAAGAATGAGTATAACCTTTTAATATTTAAGAAACCAGAAAAATACAGCGAAGTTTGAAATCGAATGCACCTCTCTGTATTTTAACGTGGCACAAATGAGCATTTGTTCAAGCAGATAACGGAAACTATACGAATAACATTGAAATTTAAAAAGTTTTAAAGTTGATATAGTCAATCAAAATTGAATTGAAACTTTGACTAATATTTTTGGGCAATATAAGCATAGATCATTTGATTCCTAATCTTACCTAAAAAAATCTAAGAAAGAGTAAAGGAAGCAAATTAAAGTATGCGTATTCTTGTAAGTATTGTGAGTATTGTTATAGTATTAATATATAAGTATTATTAAAATTTACTATTTTATTTAATCCCCTTGAAATTAAAATTAATTCAAAAAAATTTCATTGTGCGTTGTGATTCAATTTTTTATTTGATGCAAAAATTTACACTTCATCATATTTTACAAAAAACTGCAAAATTCTTTAATCAATAAATTTTATTTAAATTTCTGGACTTAAAATTATATGTGCAACATTAAACCAATCCCAGTTAGAATAATACAATATTATGATTATGAACAAATTCCCCCTGCTCACTGGCCTGGTCAACACCCCGAACTGCTATTGCAGTTTCTTTTGGATAGGTACGTAACTCAAGATCACTTCGCCTGTTCATTGTAACTCATTGTAATTGATGTTTTAGTCTAGATTTGTGTATTTGCTGAGACTTTTGTGTATTTGCTTTCATTAAATAAAGTAAAATATGCAACCAATCTTAGTTAGAATAATACAATATTATGATTATGAACAAATTTCCCCTGCTCACTGGCCTGGTCAACACCCCGAACTACTATTGCAGTTTCTTTTGGATAGGTACGTAATTCAAGATCACTTCGCCTGTTCATTGTAACTCATTGTAATTGATGCTTTAGTCTAGATTTCTGTATTTGCTGAGACTTTTGTGTATTTTCTTTCATTAAATAAAGTAAAATATGCAACCAATCTTAGTTAGAGTAATACAATATTATGATTATGAACAAATTCCCCCTGCTCACTGGCCTGGTCAACACCCCGAACTGCTATTTAACGTAATTCAAGATCACTTCGCCTGTTCATTGTAACTCATTGTAATTGATGTTTTAGTCTAGATTTGTGTATTTGCTGAGACTTTTGTGTATTTGCTTTCATTAAATAAAGTAAAATATGTAAGATATAACAAGCTTTTGATTTTAGCATATAAATTACGCTTCAATTTATTTATACTTCAAATTTACTTGGAAATTGCATAAATTACGCTTCAATTTATATGTATTTCAAATTTACTTGGAAATTGCATAAATTACGCTTCAATTTATATATATTTCATATTTACTTGGAAATTACATTTGCACTCTCACACATAGAAGGCAGCACCACAGAGCTACTTATATAGTATTTTCCCTCTATCACAATCAACGGAAACAGTAGGTAAACGTATTAAGCCACATTCCTCTTGATATCCATCAACCACAACCTAACAAAAATTCTAATATAACATATCTCTAAAGTTCAATTGAAATTCATTTCTATGTTTTGCAACCACGCTAGTTTTAAAAGAACTCTAAGGAAATGCTCTTAAGCATAAGCTTTACGGTAAATTGAATGCAGACTGCTGTACATTATTTCACCTTAATTTTAAATTTAAAATTCTAACAGTGTGAAAAAATTAATTTATTGAACTTCTCTATATTCACAAATATAAATGTCGATGTCTGAAAACATAACATTTTTTTGTCATTTGTTCTGAAATAAATTCGTAAAATTTATAAAAACCAAAGAGAAAGTTAAATTATCGAGAGAGAAAAAACAATGTAACAAAGCAAGATAGGAATAGAGATTACATATCAGAGTTAAAAAATAATAGGTTGACTCAATTAGCGAATTATTTATGGTGATATCTCTCAATTGGCTACTGGAAAGGCAAAACAACTTGAAGACAGCCTGCAGTGTAACTATAGTGTATCTATAGTGTACAGTGTATAGTGAACATAAAACAGAATGGTTTTGAAATAAACTAACTTTCCTGTAGAGCTTTTGATTAATCAATCGGAATAAATAAATTTTATTAATACAAGAAGTATCACAAATATAATGTACATTTGATCCCAAAAAGTTAACTCTGTTTCTGAAATAAAGTAAAAGTTTTATGTTTAAGTTGTACACTTACCAAAAACATAAAAGTTTTAATTAAAATATTTTTAGTATTTTGGCTAGCATTTAAAAATATTTCAGCATATTAAATTTTGCATTTTTACGAAAAGTTTCATTGAAACACTTATTTAAATTATTTTTTTTTTAATTCTCAATCAGTCTGTTATATTTAAATGTAAACAATATAATTGTAATGCATTTCAATTTTTCAGTACTAAAAATTTATTATAAAACTATTTTTATGATTTTCAATTTTTATTTTTTGTCTACCAGATAAATCAGTAGTCTAGCAAATAGTTAGAAACAAACAGATTCATAAATTTTCTTGAATAGTTAATATAAATTTATTAATAATTTAGCTTTTAAAAGCGAGTCTGTTTATAACAGAAGTAATTCTATAAGGAAAATCAAGCTGAGAACATTTATTATCTATTTTTGTTGTCGATTGAAAATAAAAAATAAGCTTTACAATTTCGATATTTCTTATTTATTAAGCTTCAACCGAATTCTATCTAAAAAGGAAAAATAAAGCAATCATGAAATGAAGAAAAAAATTATCTAAACTAAATTCAACACTTAATACGTATAACCAATAAAAAAAACTCTTATTTGGGGCGAAAAAGTTTGATAGTTTAAAGACTCGGAGATGTGAAAATCCTAAATTAGTTTACCACATCAGCTGCTAAATGGCTGGATTGTGATGAAAATAGGAGTCATTTCTCCTAATTGAATAAATCTAGAGATGCAATTAACGGTTTAAATAACTTTGCTGTCGCCAATTTAATTTGTTTAATTTCTGTAAAAAAAAACTCCTATAGTTTAATAAATAAAAAATGCATGTGATTTGAGAAATATGTTAATACAACTAAAATTTATTTAAAAGTTTACATTGCATATCTGCATTTTGTTATGAATAACTTTTACAAAAAATATATTTGTTGCATAAAAAGAAATCCAAAAACTGCAAACACAAATGGTTAGTTAGAAATTCAAGTAAATTATTATTATTTTAATGAAATGAAAACTTATGCGGACCTAATTTAAATTCATTTATTATGTTGTGGATAAAAATTTCTTATTTCCATCAACAATAAATTTAATTAGGGAGCTCTGCCTTCAAACCCCATATCTAGAGAATTAATAATCTTTACCCGTAAGAAAAATATACACCGAAGAGCCATTACATTATGACCACCCTGCTAATAACATGTAGGACCACCTTCAGCCCTCGAAACTGCTAGCACTAGCCGTGGCATTGATTCCACAAGGTGCTGATAGGTAGTCTGAGGTATCTGGTATCAAGCGCTCACCAACTGGTCCTGCAATTCCCTGACATTGAGAGGGGTAGCGTGGCAGCACGAATTTGGTTTTCCAAGTAGGACCACAGATGCTCTATTGGATTAAGGTCAGGTGAATTTGAGGGCCAAGACATGACTTGAAAGTCACTGGAATGTTCTTCGAACCAATCCTTGACTATTCGACCCTTATGACATGGTGCATTATCCTGTTGGTAAACACCATCCCCCACAAGAAAAACTGTTGCCATGAATCGGTGAACCTGGTCTGCAACTATATTCAAGTAGCTTACAGACGTCAGGGATTGTTCTATGAGGATTATGGGTCCTAATGTGCCCCATGAAAGCATTGTTTCTGGGCGAGAAACCATGAAGACCTGGGCGAGCCCATTGTAACAGATGGAGGGTGGTCATAATGTAATGACTCTTCGATGTATACGTTTTTACAGAGTATTCAAAGAACGAACACTTTTTGTCTATTTTTCTAGTTTAGAACATCATTTACATGAACTTTTTTAATTCATTCAAAAGGATTTATCCGAACCATAAAGAAACCGTAAAAATTTCATCACGCTTTAAAAAGTCATTCAGTCATTGCATTCTTATTTATCCCACTAACAATATTGGTGGCTACATAAATAAACCTATGAAACTGAAGCGGTAAATTATTACTTGATTAAAAACTTCAATCATTTATGGCTCAAAAATTTAGAAATTGGAGATAACACTCGACATTTTTCAAGCTCTCAAAAATAGGCAACCATTTTCAAGAATTGCCAAACGTCAATGAGAAGAAGCAAAAGAGATTTGAAATATGAAACGCAAAATTGCCAACGAAAATGGAAAAATAAAGAAGACGTAAAACAAGAAAGACCAAGTAGAGAAAAAAGATGAAAAACACAATAAGAAAAACCACAGTAGCCGAGAGGGGCAGATCAGAGTAAAATGCACGCCACATCACGCGCTATGGAATGGTGGTGAGGAACTAATGTTGTTTAAAAAAGAATCAGCGTTTATCTGAATAAAACAAGATTCTAGGGCATCAAGAGGAGCTGATGTGACTGGGGCGGAAACTGGTTGATGGTGGCTTGGTTTTCCACCTCAATCCAGAATTATTACAATAATCAATTTTTAATAATGTATAACAACTTGTTTTTTTTCAATTTTTAACAGTATTTAACAACTTAATTTTAATAATTTTAATAGTATTCAACGTGTTATAACTCGTTTTATTTAAAATTGGATTAATTTTTCAATGGGATAAAACCTGTACAAATTATTCCCGAAATTGATGCATTTTGATTTTTATAAAATAAATATATTTTCAAAGTTCAAATTTTTTGATATTTTTTTTTACATTTATTTGACATCTTCCCTATGATCAAGTAGAAATTATAAGTTGGAAAAATATTTTGGCATTAATAGAGTAAGTAAAAAATCTTAGAAGATTAAATATTATGACAGTGAAAAATTAAAACATTTATCTTCAAATGTAAATGAGTAAATTTAACAACTTGATTTTAACAATTTTACTAGTATTTAACGTGAGTATTTAACGTGTTATAACTTGTTTTATTTAAAATTGGATTAATTTTTCAATGGGATAAAACCTGTACAAATTATTCCCGAAATTGGTGCATTTTCATTTTTATAAAAGAAAAATATTTTTAAAGTTCAAATTTTTGGATATTTTTTTTACATTTATTTGACATCTTCCCTATAACCAAGTAGAATCATATGTTGGAAAAAATATTTTGGCATTAAAAGAGTAAATAAAAAATCTTAGAAGATTAAATATTATAACAGTGAAAAATTAAAACGTTCATCTTCAAATGTAAATGAGGCCTTCTTTGTCGTTTCCTTTCAGCTATTTTGAAGCAACGTACATATTACGTTAAGAAAATCACCTAGAAAATTTTCTACGTTTTATTAAAAATAGCATTTTAAGTAAAAAAATCTTATAAGCCTGAATATTACAATTATAAAATATAAAAACCTTACTGATTAATCTGATAAAAGAATAATCTTATAAATATGAAATCAAAAACAGTTAATTGCATAGTCTGTATGTTATTTTTTTCCTTTCACTGATAATTTTTAGTATCAGCATAACTGAATAGAATCTTTCTTTTTTTTCTCATTTCAGTTATTATCTTTTTAATAATGTTTTCAATGTTATTGTTTTCAAAGAATTTTAATCTCTTTTTTCTATACGAATTTCAATAGACTGCTTACTCCTTTCGTTATAAGAAATCATCATTTTCTCTTAGAATAAATAACAGGCTAAAATTCTTTTAAGAAAGAATTACGAAATATCATTTGGTGGTAAAAATGAAATCCATTGATGTTAAAATTCCGGGTACTTTTAAGTTTTGGAAAGATGAAACGAAATTTTGAGAATAAGCTTTTTCCAGCAGTTGAAAAGTGAAATATTCAATTCGTCTGAAATTTTCAATTTTAGTGCGGCGTAAGCTAACAATACATATTTTGCGTTGTATAACTCTGTATTTTTTTCTGTTAGAAAGAAATTTCAATATCTACTAGAGAGGTTTTTTTCCCCTATTTACTTCCCAATTGAAGTGTTATTTCTGTTTTCATCTTATTTCCTTATTTTAAAAATATGAGATAATGAGTTTAAGCATTATTATTTCTTGGATTTTTAACTTAACCAGTTCTTTATATTCCAGACTAAAGATAGGTGTTTTATCCATTTTTTTATTAAATAATATCATTTAAAATGCTGGGATATCTGCTTTTTAAAACTTAAATTGGTTGAAAATTATGATATTCACTGCTGTTTTACATAATTTACAACTATGTATAGATGTTCAGTAAGAGAATCGGTTATGAATGTAACTCTCTTTCAGTTGCTTAGCAAGCTGGTTAAAGTGACCACCCACCCGGTCACTGACTGCTACCTGTGATGCTTGACTTCGGTGATCTGCTGGGAACCATGTCTTACAATAGGCGCATTACGGAACTCAGGAAAATCTTCTTATCATCTCCAATGCGATATTAGAATTCTAGATAGTCGGAAAATGATTAAAGTGATAAAAGGTAGTAGAACAATGCTTCTATGTTTTATAATCAATAATGTGAAAAAAAATCCAAGTATCCCCTACATTTGTCCAGGCATTTTATTTCTTATATGTATTTTTCTTCGATTCTACGAATTTTCTTAAGTGAAACGTTTTGTGAGAATGTCAAACTGTGAATGTGGAAGGATTTCGTGATACATATGTGAAATAAAATCAATCACTTCTGGCAGCTGATTTCTGGTGAATTATGACCATGATAATATAGTTATTTCTTCAAATAAATGACCTAAATAAATGACACAAATAAATATAAAATTATTCATTTATAACACTTCTTAACAAAGAGACACTATTTTAAATTAAAACAAAATGTAAGAGCGAGTCATTTATAATAGCAGAACAAGTACTGCTATTGTAAATGAATATTTTTATATGTTTTCCACTGTTCAAGTTGCTTCATAAATTCTTTACTAATTAAATACCTGATTTCTGTTTTTTGCAATCTGAAGCGAACTAAATCCATGTTTTTTAAAAGGAAAAGCATTTTTTCTCTTGAACTATTAATTTAAACAAGCGCCGTTATTTAATTACTGAAACTGGCATCTTATATGAGTTTTTTTCAAGTCCAATACCATATATTAACTCCTCATACACTGTTATTAATTACTCGGAAAATTGAGTAAGTAACAATTTATTTAATTGTTATTTTACCATATTCAAACAAAGCAGTGAAATAACCATAAGTAAAATGGTATTTAAGCTGCTGACCATGAGGAAAATCGTTTATTAACTGCTTTCACAACTTTTAAATAACCAAAATTTTATTTTTATCTTGTCTAAAAGTCAGTCTTATAATAATGAGATTAAAATATTTACTACTTAAAAAGCACGCAATCACTGAATTCTGGAAAATTTTTGGAAAGAGACTTGATTTTTTACACGTATCTGATAAAAGCGAATGAAAACCCTTAACATTGCAAGAAATTATCCGAAATTAATTTACAGTGAAATTTGTATCTTTTTTCACAGGTTTTTTTTCTTTTACAAATTATCCAAAAATTCAACCTACTTTTCTTCTAAATATCTAAAATGTATTTACTGTAACTCATTAGATTCTTTAAGTTTTAATTTTGTTCCTTACTCACAATAGTTAAACTGAATGAAATATCAACTACGTCTAAACTAACCTTGCCCATGACGCATTCGTAGTTAGTTATTCCAATTAATTACAGTCAATTCCAATTAATTATTATGTCATACCTGCCAACTCTTCCGGATTTTTCAGAAGATTTTATTTTCATATTTAAAGTGGTAGTAATTATATACTCTTTTTTCTTTTATAATCTTAATTTTTAAATGATATTGATCACCACTATTCTTACAAAAATTAAGCACATATATTAATATGCGTTACTGTCATGGTTGTCAACTTAAGTTTTCTCAAATACAACGTATTTGTTTGCTTAAAATTGAAGTTTTGATTCCATTTTAATACCACTGGGAAAAATAATAATGGAAGGGATTAAAAGTTGGCAGGTATGGTATGTATCTTGTTGAGGAACTCAATATGCTAGATATAGAAGCTGTCTTGTAACTAAAGTATATTCAATAGTTCTAGAGACCATAAGAAATTAGAGACTATTCCTGATTGAATATTCCATGCTTTTTGGCAAACAGTGATTAAAAAAATAGATATTATTAAATAACTCTATGATCACATTAAAAAGTTATATTTAAATAAGCAACCTCACTCATCCATGCATTAATAAATAATGTAAAATTTATTTACACAACCTTGTAGTAATTGCAGTAATGTTCTTGAAAAACTTTTATTAATTTACTATATCACTGGTCTTGCTTGATTAAAAAACCTCATTTGCTTCAACACTTTAAATATTGGAAATAGCAGTTGACATGTTTCAAGCAGTCAAAAAGAGGCACCCGTTTTTAAGACTTGCCAGAGAAGAAGCAAAAGTGATTCAAAATATAAAATATGAAACGTAAAATTGCCAACGAAAAATGAAAAAAAATAAGGTAAGAAACTGTTTCAGTTTCTTGGGAATGTATATTTAATACAACACAGATCGTTTTGCAAACGTGCATTTTTGGGAGAATTGGACTGCTTTTAATTGAAATTCCTTAATTTTTGGACAAATCACATGGAATTCTGTGGGAAAAACTAAATCTGCAAACGAATTAAAGTTCTCTTATGCACATGTCCACTGCCTATGCTTGGTGTGGATTGTGTTTGGCACTATCAAATTCATCTTTTGAAAATATTTCGCTCGTGTATATTTTCATATTTTTAATCCGATGTGTACTTTTCGTGATATTTAACAGTTTACAAACATTTTGAGCACCTAGTATGCAATTTAAAGAAAACATTTTCAACAAAAAAGAGAGTAAATTTTTAAAAAATTATAAAATAAAATATCTCCGAAGTTTAATTTTTGCTCAGGAGGGACACCGTTAAAAATAAAGTGGGCTCAACATTTCAGAAAATTGTGTACAGAAATATTATAGGAAGGAAAATAAATAAATACAAAAGAAAATGCGTAGCTTGGCGATTATTTCCAAAAGAACTGTTCGATTTAACAATGAAGGGAATTGAGTTGTTCTGTAAAAACGAAACGCATTGATGCGGCAGAAATCAGGCAATCTAATAATAAAAAATGTATTGAAAAAACGGCAGTAAAATAAAATAAGAGAGCGATAAAATCTGGTGCCAAGTTATAGCAAAAGGGGGAGGAGTTTTGAAAAAAAATACAAAAAAGGCACACTCAAAAACAAAAATGATATTTCCTTTCCACGTTTTTCACGCCTTTTTTCAGACAAAGCGTTATTTTTATTATACTTTTTCGTAAGAAACTGGGAATCGTAATTTATACGAATTCTCTGTTAAAGGAGAAAAAATATCTGCTAACGGAAAACAGAGGGATTTTTTTCCCTCCTAACGCCTCCTTTCGTCTGTGAAATTCGGAAGTTCCTGTTAAATGCGGCCAGACTTCTACTTTTATGTAGTTTGCACGGAGTTATGCGAAATAATGATTTTAAAGTAGAAGATAAACACTATTGGAATTTTTCTCTGCTCCGGTGAAATAAAAAGGAGCTTTTATTTTTCCTTTCTTGGATCTTAAGTGATGGTTTTATTATTTTTTTAGCTATGTCTTTCGAATAAAAAGAGTTAAATTTTTAGGGCACTTATTGTTGAGAAATAAAACAAATTAAAAGTTCTTCTGGTAATATTTTTTTCAAATAAAACTTCGGATCATATTATGAGTTTTAAACAACGTTTTTTTTTATGTAAAATTATATCTTGACATAAAATGCAAAGGAAATAAAAATTACGATTTTTAAAATATTTCGCCAAAGAAGATTTTATTTTAAAACTGCTTTAAAATATTTACATACGTAATGCCTCTCATAAATTTTCAATTTAAAGCTTATTTATAAACGGTTTATAAATATCTGCATGTAGAATATTATTAAAATACTTTGCTAAAGATTTAATTTTTCAATTGTTTTTAATGTTTTCTATGCGAGTAGATATGGGCATTTTCCATTTAAACTTGTATTTATAGATGATTCATAAATAAATCTAGAGGTTATAAAGCTTTTTCAGACCTTTTCTTCATTTGAAAATTCTACTAAAGAACATTATTCTTTAAAAATTATTCTTAAAAAAAAATATTATTTTAAAAATTATTTTTTTTAAATATTATTCTTTAAAAATTTCTTCTTTAAATTTCCGCAGTATTTGCCAGAAATGTGTTAAATGTTTTAAATAATATATAATTTTGCTTTAATTATTTTTTCATTTTGCATTTTGGAAATACTTGAAATTCGGATCAACGTTTATTGACAGAAATTAAAGAATCAGGCTTTGACTTTTAAGTTTTATGAAATTTCTCCTCTTTAAATAAAACAAATACTTACAATGAATAAAATAAATAATGCTTTTAAAGTTTTTTTAAAATAAAATACCTCTTTTGAAGTAATAAATCATCATTTAAAATATTCTTTAATGACCTTTCTTTTATTAGATTTTCATTTTTTATTCTGAGAGGAAAAAATTTATATAGATTGGAATTGAAATATCGATGGCAGTTGCTGCAATTTGAAATTTTGATTAGCAGCATTTCTTCAGTCTCTTAGGTGTTTTCTTGACAATTCATAAAAATATGCAAGATATTTTTAGAATATTAATAATTTGGTTTAAATGGACAATATAAAAACCCAATTACAGTATTAATTATAAACTATTTAAATCATTAATGGTTTTAAAGCTTTTTTATAACTACATATTGTTAGAGAATCAGCCTCCTTTGAAGTAATGACTAATACGTATTTTCATGAAAAATTCCTTTTTCTGCCTTTTTTCTAAGAAATAACTAGCCAATTTCTTTTTTTTTCCAAAGGTAAAGCTGAATTTCTTTAATTTCAAAATATAACGATGGGCGTTTAACGATTCTCAAAAAATGGATTCCTAACAACAAAAGACTAATCAAGATTTAAGTTTTAGCTTTTTAAAAGTTATTTCATTCATTATTAAGGTTTTTAATAAAAAATAACCTGTACTTAAATATATTTATTTACTTAAAATTATTAAAAGTAACTTTAAGAAAATCCTTTTTTAAAAAAATTTAAAACCTTTCGAATACATTATTTTAATAATTTCCAAATTACTTACATTACAAAGTATGCACCAATATTACAAAAACTCTAAAGATCAATCGATTGATTGATAGGATAATATCAGATAAGAGGTTAAGAATAAAGAAAAATAGATTATGAATCAATAAAAATTATTGCTAACAAAACATTAATGTGAACGTAAACTTTCAAAGTCAAGCAAAATATATTTCATATATTTTTCGATCCCTATTTAATGACATTTTGAGTCAGGCCACTGTAAAAAATTTCTGTTAAAATCTAAAAAAGCTATTGTTACCGTAAAATATTGCACTGTGATTTTTACAGTAATATTTATTTAGTTAGAGTAATCCAGTAATTTTGAGTTAATTATTACTGCAAAAATTACAATTTACCATACATCTGCAGTTTGCTCCAGTAAAAATTGATTTTACGGTAAAAAGTACCGGCACTCAGGCAGCAGGTACTTTTTTTACCTTAGTTCTGGATTTTTTTTATAATGTAGGAAAACAACAGGACACCACTGTTTTTTTTTAAATACATTAATTGGGTGGATCCTAGAATAGCCCACCTCTTGGTGACTTTTTGAAATTTTGCCAAGTAAGTTTTGATATCTCTACAAACTAGGTTTACAGAAGATATTTCGGGGAGATTATTCTGAATGTTTGATTACACCACCAACATTCTAAACCTGATTGGTTATTTAATATGTATACCTACGCAAAAGGTGGATTTTGTTGGAAAAAAGGAAAAAGGGTATATTTTTTCTTCATTTATGCTTCATATCTCTTGCCGTTAAAATCCTCCTTATTATTTCATTTTCGAACAGTTATTTTTAATATTACAGTCCATTAATTGAATGCTTGTTAAATTTTTGGATTTTTTTCGAGATAACGTAGGAAACTTCTACGCCCAAGGAACAATGAGAAATTATAACTTATGCATATTTTTTTTTAATATAAATAAAACGATTTTCATGAATTCATATTGTGTAATACGATATTTAAGACATAGATACATATTAATTTTAAGTACCGGGTGTGATACAGTACAGTAAAATTACTTCATAACAGTAGTCAAAAACATTATACTTTGTATTTTTATAATATGTCAGACATGAAGTAAGTAATAAGAAAAATAACATTTTCAATTATTCGTTTCAATTGAATCACGTAAGCTAACATTGTAGCCAATAATTCATTGTTAAATTGTTACAAAGTCTACGATTTTGATACTTTAACTAAACAAAACTCAATTGACAATAAATTTCTTAAAAAGAACTCTTTTTATAAAAAAGAAAATTTAAAAATGAGTCGATTTTCAACAATGAAAAACTTTCAAATTTCCAGAAAAATAAATTATTTCTTGAACCGTTTATGACAATAATGACGTTTTTATTGCTTTCAATGATAATGTCGTTTTTATTACATTTTTTTTTAAAGAATTTTATTTACTTTTGAAAAGTTTTCCATGTTACTATCATACAAAAAATTATTCCGATTCTACAAAAATAACTGCTACATTTTCAAAATAAATATAATCTTATTGCAAATTATCATCAGTCTAAAATTAAAAAAAATATTTAGTTGTTGCTTATGTGTAAAAAAGGAAACGAAAAAAGCAAATTATTTCTCCATTAGAAAACTACTTGCAATAAATATTCAATATCCATAAATATATTTGAAAGTAATTGCTATTGCGCGCATTCTTTTTCCACTTCTGTAAATCTTACGGGAAGGAAAAAAAATTATGAATTTATTTACATTTTCTTTTCTAAAGACGAACTAGAATGCGAAAAAAATCTTCTCAGGTTTATTAGCTTCGCTTTTATTGTCTTTTGTTTAAAGAAAATGGTCTCCCATCTTTCTTTTATTTATTTACTTTTTAATTAAAGAACAATTAGAACTTTCCAGATATTTTGATTTTGGAAGATTTTTTTAGTGATTAATTGCTGAAATCTAATTTATTTTTAGTTATTACGTTACTTAGCTAGCCGGTAATGTGTTGTAAAATAATAATCAATGATAAATCCGTAATCAATTTGCCTTACAAAAAATATTTATTTAATAAAATTTTTTGCAATTGAAAGGAACTAAATCTTTACTTATGAAAAACATAAAGCAGTTATACTTTAACATTTGTTTTCATAAAATAAGTATGTTTTATCATGTATTGTTTTTAAACTCAGAAAAAGTAGTCATTGAAATATGAAACTCAACTGGGAACTTGCAACTCAAAAAGACGATCATGTTGTATCCAATCCCAATCCCAGTTGGGATAGCGGAGCTATACCAGATCCATGAGGCCGTGAGCCTTCAAAAAATCGAGGAAAAGGAGAGGTCTCTCAAGAACCTTTTCCATGGTGAAATTCAGACAATCAAGTAGATGGTGAGGACTAGCCTCGCTGGAGTTGCACTTTTTGCAAGATGGAAAAAGTTTAATTTGTCCACTGAACGTGAGGCTCTTAGTATGCCCACTGACAAATCTACAGGTAGCGGTTTGGTCAGCACATGTACCCTGAAGGTCAAGGGCTCCTCCAGGACACTTGCGGGGATACCAATTGTTACCCGGTGGAACAAGCCAAGCTTTATTAACTTTAGATTTGCGGATAGAAAATAATTCAGAGTAAGTGAGGGTCGTGTTTGGAGAGGCTGGGAGGGAAGTACCTTCTTTTGCCAACTGATCAGCACGTTCGTTGCCAAAAAGACAAAAGACGATCATGGATACACAGACCTCAGTGCCAGCTGATGGTTTACGAACAAGAATGCGTGTCAATATTCTGATGTTTGCGATGGCTAAGGTCCGAATAAGATTCTCCACATAAGCTAGACATAAACTAAGGGAATGGAAATAATAGATGTTAGCATAAACAAATGTCACGTTTCAAAAGCCAATCAGAATTAATACACACTCTGACGTCACTTCCAGGTATCTAATTATAGATTTACATTTTCATCCTTTCCAGAAAATGTATCTACGTCAAAAATGCTATTTTAATGTTTTTAGTTCTAAAAGTAAATAACTAATTTATCGTTATTGACTAACAATACGAAATCATGAATGACACTAAAATACATTTAACGATACAATTAATAAAGCTTAAATAATTCCAGTTTCTTATTTATCATTAATTATTGCCCTTTTTGGCAGCTTTATGTAATAACAGTTTTTAAGAGTTCATCCCTGATTAATCTGATGATGAAGATTATCTGTATTTATTTATCTCCTGATAAAGATGATTATCTGTATTTAGAATCATTCTTTATGATGTTTTTGCTCGAGGCCAACTCATGATATTTAAAATTTATTACTATCGAGCAATTTTCTTCTGTGCCCCTTTCGTGGGGCCATAAAAAACTTGTTACCACAGTGCTTATAATAGGTATCTTGGAATCTATATTAGTTTGCTTGGCATCTATTAAAATAACAGTAATTATCATAATACCAGTTGACCCTATTACACCGAAAACAATTAAGCACCTTTGGTGCTAGTAATTGCAAGGAGAATTTATAAGGTTCTCCAAAATGATTAATTACCTTTTCATTTATTAATTTTTTTTTAGTACTTTTTAGTACCTACGTCAGCTTTCTGGTACCCATTAAAAAATTTCTTGTTATCCTTCACATTTCTTAATATCTATTACTAAAATTAATTAATCATAATTAATGAATTAATTAATTAATCACATGGCATTCTTTATAAGCTGATCCCCTAAGTGATTAAGTATATTTTCTCTGTTAACTATGCTTCTTAGTACACGAATTACCTATTTATTTATTAGTTTATTTAATTCTAATAAAAAAGCTTTAATTACCATAATGTCAGTAATACTTGTTACCAAAATGAATAAAGAATCATTGACTTCTATAATAATATCGTGAATTTTTACGATTCCACTCTCAAAGAATAAATACATTTTCTCCATTCATTTTGTTTTTCCGTACATGAATTTTTTATTTTATTTACAGTTGATTTTACAGTTGAAAATCTGTTTTAAAAACGTTACTATAAAAAAAATAAACGCGTGGTTTCTGATAACTTTAGGAATGCCATGGCGTTGAATGGAACGGTGCTATAATCGTCATATGCAGTCAACGTTGATCATTGAGTTATCGGATATAACTTAAAATAATTTAAATATTAACAGATATCTTGATCTTCAACTGGTTATTGAAGCATGGCATTTGTTTACGTTAGCAACTGTTCTTTCCATTTCATTTCGAGTAAGCCAAACCCGTCGAGTATCAATTTTCTTAAGTGACACATTCTATATTCTTTTACAAAGATTTCATTTATTTCACTATATATTTCTTACTTAACGCAAAAACCTGCACGAGTCCATGTAGAACATAAGCAAACTAATTAGTAATCGAAGTTGCCAGGTATACGAAACAAAAATATATCACGGTTACAGTAAAATACTCAGACAAATACTTAATCTAAGTTAAGTTAAAGACACAGATGACAAAGAATTATATTTCAACAAATTCTATGTGCGATCCAGCGTTGTAATACGGTAACTTCCCATCAATTAACATTCTAACTTACGTGGATTAACTTACCTCAACCATAACATGCCGCCTTATTTAGAAGCTATCAGATGGTTCTCATAGGTCACGTGTTGGTGCATCAAGCCACGTGTCATGGGTCACGTGTTGGTGTATCAGGTCACGCGTCATAGGTCACGTATCTGTGCATCAGTGATCATCTTTTCGAGTTGCAAGTACCCAATTGGAGGTATAATCTCCCTTTTCATCAATTGCCCAAATTTTAAAGCGATAGCACAATCGGTTTTAAAGTTATAAGCTAGACGAAGACAATAGAATTCTTTTATTATTATAGAAATTTTATTTTAACCGAATTGTTTGCATGGAAAAATTAATTAAAACCTATATACATGCCTTAACTTTCATATTTATTGAATCATCATCATAAACGTCTATTTGATATATTAACCATACATTTAACACTCCTTTAAAAAAAAACTTCCGTTTTATCGCCCCATAAAAATTTATCTACCTTAAAAACTATTGGTTTACTTTCGAAAGTTAAAACAAGAAAGCTTCCCCACAACGTTTGCTTTGCTGTAGTAAAGTTAACGGAGAAACCAAATAATAAAATCGGAAAAGACCGAGAATGCGCAAGATGGCACGTACTCGTCAGTTCATATTTTTATTACTTTCTCAAATCTGAGAGCTATAGTAATAATAAACAATAGTAAGTGCTTAAAAGAAAAAAAAAGCTTTAAAAATGCTGACTTTGCTTAAAGAGGCATGTGAGCTGGAAATATAGTGAGGTAAAAAATGACTCACGTACACTAAAAAGAATTTGTTGAAAAAATACGCAGATTTAGTGCGATATTTTGGTTTTTGCTAATTTAATATCCCAAAGCGCACACTATTGAGTTTCGCAATTGGGTTTTTTATGTTATTTATGCGTTATTTAATCTTTAAAAAAAACGAATGTGAAACACAACTAGTGAGTTTAAAATGAATTTTAAAATTTTTAAATTTGATCCAATCATTTTTTTCTCAACGAATTTAATTTTTTTCCTTCTTTTTCGGTAAAAAAGAATGTCATTAACTTATATCATGTTTTTCCAGGCATATATTCACTTTTCGAAAAATACGCATTTTATTTTTCTTCTTTGTGCTGAAGATTAAAAAAATGCAAAAAGGATTACTACAATCACTTAAGAGGATGCTAAATTAGAGGAGAAACTTATCACATTTTGCTGACAATTAACAGTTTGAGTACTAACTCTTTTACGGTTATTCAATTTTTTGGCAGAATATAGGAAAATAACAATTAAATATACTGTTGATTAACCATTTTTTTCGTAAATTTTTCCGAATTCTGACTTACAACGTAAGGAAAGCCGAAAAGCGAGAGAAAAGTCATTGTTACCTAATAATTATTAAATACAACAATTATTTTCCTGCTACACAAATCATAAGAGGACGCTTAACGGTGGAAAAACTCTTTATATCAAATCCTCTATAATAAAAAGAGCATTTGACGTGAAGTTTCAAATATATTTTACCATGAACCAAAGTTAATCATGAAATTCCAAATTCTGGTATCCAATCATGACAGGATTATTTACAATTACGCAGTGTGAAAATTATCTTTAAAGAATTTTCAGTCATTTTGATATTTTGAAAACATTTTTTTCAGAATTTGAAACTAAATCTTCTATTCATGGTTTGCCTGATCTCATTTTTCTCTAAACCTTAAACTTTAATAAACCAATGGAGTTGAAACCGAATTTCTCATGAAAAGTTTCTCTCTGGGTATTATGTCCCTTTAACATTTTGAGCAAGTTTTGTTAGTATAAAAGATGGAAAAAAATACATCAAATCTGAAAAAATTGACTGTAAGAAATTAGTCCAAACTGTAAGAAATTAGTAAAGGAAAAGTTTTGTAACAGCTACGCTTCTTTTAATATGCTTTTCTGTCTTTCTTTGGTTCAGATGACGGTTGAAAATCGTCTAAATAATACTGTCCCGCATCATATTAATGAAAGTTCATATGACAACGAATGTATACAAAATACTAACAGGGGATAGGGATCTCGCCTTTCAATGAGGTGAACCGGGTTCAAATACCAGCTATGATTGATTGATACGAATCTCGCACCCGTCTCACATCGACCACAGTACTGACTTAAGAATATCCTCAATGGTAGACGAAGCATGTGTTAGAGTCCCCTTACCTTCATGCTAACCATGGAAGATTTTCGTGATTTGTGTCTCCATGTAACGCAAATGAGGATTAGTTCGATCAAAAAATCCACCACGAAGTAAAAATCTCTCCCAATACTTAATCCAGGAGTTCCCTTGTCTCCTGGATTGGCTTCAAACTTACAGGACCAGGGCTTTGAACATTAGTAGTCGTGAATCCAAAATTGAGTCTGGTGTTCAACGATGATTATTACAAAATAATATATTTCTTCATATTAGATACTATTAAAAATTTTATGCTACCACTGAAAATCAATAATTCAAGATTGAGTTCTGGATTTAAGATTTTACCCCCGCCCCCCTTCCTAAACGGAGTAATAGCGCAACTATTTTAGAAATTACAATTACGACTCCATTAAAATTGTATTTTTAATTTTTTATATTACCGGAAAAACTTATTACCATAGTAACTATAATACTCATCTATATTGGTACAATCCTAACTATTAATAGCGCAGTAGCGGAGTAATAGCGCAACTATTTTAGAAATTACAATTACGACTCCATTAAAATAGTATTTTTAATTTTTTATAGAACCAGAAAAACCTATTACCATAGAAACTATAATACTTAACTATATTAGTACAAACCGTAACTATTGCCATAGTACCTAATATATATTACCACAGAAACAGTATACGAATTTCCACTAATAAAGCACCTCTAGTGAAAATAATAGATTGACATTCATTGCGATTACCCGAGATAGATTAACATCAAAATTTCATTGATCAAAACGAAATTACACATTTCATGAATAATTTTTGCCAAAATCCCTTTCTTTCTCGTTGGAAAGTAATTTCTCGATAACAGTAATAAACTGCAGCTTAAGAGGTCTATTAAACCCTTGGAACACTCCCTCAATGTTTCAGTGGTAGTGTTCCAAACTCATTTCTCTTCCACGACTTGTATTTATTAGTTTCAATAAAAAAAAACAGAAGAACTTACATATATAAAGAATGAAACATAGTTTATTGGCTAATAAATTTTTACTAAGAGTGCAAAAAAGAAAGCTAAATAATTGTAATCGCTGCCACAACACAATGAAATCAGCGATATTTTCTGAGTTATTATCCCAAATCGCTAAAGCCATAGAATTGGAGACATTTTTTATCAGACACAAAAGAAAGAAAGTAGCAATACAGAAAACTATCACTCAAGAATATACATATATATTCAAAAACGCTGCAAACATTTTTCTGATGTGTGGTCTGTCAGGAATTGTAGCAGGATAAAGGAAATTTCGAGCATTTGTTATTTTTCTCACTACAAAAAAGTGAAGAAATTTTAAAATACTATTCTCGATATCAGTATCTGAGCTTTTTCCTTGACATTTGAATTTTCTCCAAAAGCAATAACCTTCTTTTTTTCTGATGTATTAAAGGAAAGAAATATTTGCCAGTCTTGTATTTGCATCTCGTTTTATAAAAGCATATTGCAACCACTTTTTTTCATGTAAAGCTAAGTTCAACCTGAGCATTAAATTTCCACAACGAATAGAAAAGAACGACCTGGTTTGTTAATTTCTGAGTTTAACTTTCTTCGTAATTTGCTTTGTTTCTTATATTATTTGTTGTCATGATTATTTGTATCTGTCAATTATTTAAATAATGTTATTCATTTCTGTACTGTTACATATTATTTACTTTGTTATTGTGAAATGTTTTATGAAAATCTAAAAAGAGTATTTAGTTTTTAGTTTGAATATATTATTGATTTGTTAGTGTTAATTACAAATGTACGAATGTATTTTGAATGTATAGTAAATTCTCATTCAACATTAATCTAAATTCAAATAAAGCGTTTATTCACATCAAATAAAGCGTTTATTAGTGAAGTTATATCACAACAGATATTACATTGTTAGAATTTCTATTCTTATATAACGGTAAAATAACCGACAGCTATTCGATTAACCGCAAAGCTTACGGTTTATAAAATCTTTTACCTTTACAGTTTTACAACTGTTTACAACTAGTCTGATTGTAAAATCATGAATACAAAACTATACGGTTTTTTAACCATTTGCAACTAAAATGCTTTCAAAACCATAAGAAAGATATTTAACTGGATAGATATTTAACTGGTTTTACTTAAGGTAATGGGCATTAGAGAGTGCAGGACATAAGTTGGGGAGTGAAGGACACTGGAAACTCTTCATGTGTTGAAGGCTAAAGAAAATATATTCTGGAGTAAGAAAAAATATTCTGGTAAAGAAAATATGTTCTGGACATAAGAGGTAGGTTTTACGTTAGGTAATGGGCATTAGAGAGTGCGGGACATAAATTGGGGAGTGAAGGACACAGGAAGCTTTCATGTGTTGAAGGTTAAAGAAAAT
This sequence comes from Parasteatoda tepidariorum, assembly GCF_043381705.1. Taxonomy (NCBI): domain Eukaryota; kingdom Metazoa; phylum Arthropoda; class Arachnida; order Araneae; family Theridiidae; genus Parasteatoda; species Parasteatoda tepidariorum. The sequence goes on from NC_092208.1 coordinate 62,538,875, forward strand.
ATATTCTGGAGTAAGAAAAAATATTCTGGTAAAGAAAAAATATTATGGATATAAGAGGTAGGTTTTACGTTAGGTAATGGGCATTAGAGAGTGCAGGACATAAATTGGGGAGTGAAGAACACTGGAAGCTTTTCATGTGTTGAAGGTTAAAGAAAATATATTCTGGAGTAAGAAAAAATATTCTGGTAAAGAAGAAATATTCTGGATATAAGAGGTAAGATTTACGTTAGGTAATGGGCATTAGAGAGTGCAGGACATAAATTGGGGAGTGAAGGACGCTGGAAGCTTTTTATGTGTTGAAGGTTAAAGAAAATATGTTCTGGAGTAAGAAAAAATATTCTGGATATAAGAGGTAGGTTTTACGTTAGGTAATGGGCATTAGAGAGTGCTGGACATAAATTGGGGAGTGAAGGACACTGGAAGCTTTTCATGTGTTGAAGGTTAAAGAAAATATATTCTGGAGTAAGAAAAAATATTCTGGTAAAGAAAAAATGTTCTGGACATAAGAGGTAGGTTTTACGTTAGGTAATGGGCATTAGAGAGTGCAGGACATAAATTGGGGAGTGAAGGACACTGGAAGCTTCTAGTAAAGAAAAAATATTCTGGATATAAGAGGTAGGTTTTACGTTAGGTAATGGGCATTAGAGAGTGCAAGACATAAATTTGGGAGTGAAGGACACTGGAAGCTTTTCATGTGTTGAAGGTTAAAGAAAATATATTCTGGATATAAGAGGTAGGTTTTACGTTAGGTAATGGGCATTAGAGAGTGCAGGACATAAATTGGGGAGTGAAGGACACTGGAAGCTTTTCATGTGTTGAAGGTTAAAGAAAATATATTCTGGAGTAAGAAAAAATATTCTGGTAAAGAAAAAATATTCTGGATATAAGAGGTAGATTTTACGTTAGGTAATGGGCATTAGAGAGTGCAGGACATAAATTGGGGAGTGAAGGACGCTGGAAGCTCTTCTTGTGTTGAGGGCTAAAGAAAAAATATTCTGGTGTCAGAGCAAGGACTCTAACCCCAGTAATATCGGTCATGAGACTGGCGAATTAGTCTACTCATCTAAATATGTATATAGTTACAAAGAACTAAGTGACTTCATTAGAAAGGTGTGTTGGTTGTAAGCGTAAATGTTTTCTAATTACAATCAACACTAAAACAAGTATCTCATAGAACAAACTCTTTTTACTATCACAAAAGTACACAAAGAATATATATAAAACAAATATGTTGCCAACAAAAGAATAATGTAAGAAATAATAAAATAAATAATATAATAAATAATCACTGCGTCTGCGTTCACGCAGCTGCGTCTGGAATCACTGCATCTGCGTTCACGCACTTGCGTCTGGAACATCCTCCCCACCCTGATCGAACAGGTCGGGAGATTTCTACTAGATGCTGCAGGTTGTGAAGGTATGGTTGTAATTCTTTTACCGGTAAGAAAATGGGATGGTGTTAATGATTCTTCAGGATCATCATTTCCTTGTTCATAAACTAACGGTCGACTATTTAATGCGGCTTCGCTTTATCTCTGCGAAGGCAATTTTTTATACTATGGCCACGATTAGTACGCAGGAAGCATCTACCAGAGGTTTTTAATTTTTGGATTCGAGTATCGATATCAGTTATATTCGTACAATCTTGCGGCCAGTGACCGTTAATTTCACAGAAGGGGCAAAATGGAGATGGTTTTTTAGTCTGGTTAATCTTTTTAGAATTCACATGCAANTATATATAAAACAAATATGTTGCCAACAAAAGAATAATGTAAGAAATAATAAAATACATAATATAATAAATAATCACTGCGTCTGCGTTCACGCAGTTGCGTCTGGAATCACTGCATCTGCGTTCACGCACTTGCGTCTGGAACAAAGGGCTTAGTTGTTGCGATAAAATCCTGACAGTTTAACCGCATTTCGTCGGTTTGAAACTAAACCGTAGTAATTCAAGAAAGTCGAAAAATGAGATATTTGGGTCATTTTGTGTAAACAAAATCACCCTTTTAGAGAAACAACGTGTTATCTTCATAGTTGCATAAAATTAATTTAGAGGGCAGATAAATCGTTATCGCATTGGCGCGATTCGCCATCTTGGCTTTAGGGAATAGTGTAGCAGTGTGCCAGTTGCAACAAAACCTTGGAGGAGATAACGTCGCTTTGAAACTAAACCGTGGTAACTCAGAAAAGCAAGTTTTTCAGGAGAGCGATTTTTTCCCTACACTGTTGTATGTCAAAATTTGAAATGAAATATGTAAAATTTGGGAAGATATTTTGAAGAACATCTTTGTATTTTGAAATAACTCTCCACTTTTTATAAATTTGTTTTAGAGAAAAGTGTTGCAACTCAAAGTACTTTAACTTATTTCGAAATTACCACAAAATTAGAAAGGCTACAAGAATCAGGCCTGGTTCATTGAAAAATGTAAAGAAACAGGGTTTTTTGAATGTAAACTATTTTGCAATAATCGTCATAGCTTCGAGTCAACTTGCGGTGGAAATTCCTGAAAAGTTGAAAATCGCTCTCCTGAGAAACTTGCTTTTTTGTGTTACCAAGGTTTAGTTTCAAAGTGACTATTTGGTGAAAGCAGTTAATAAATTGTTTTTCTCTCAGATAAAAGTTTGATAACCATCTTATTTATGGTCATTTGGCAGTTTTGCTTAAATATGGTAAAATAACAATAATATAAATTGTTAATTAACAATTTTTTTTCCGAGAAACTTCTAACAGTGTAGATATAAACATGACGTGTCAACTTAAGCAATGTATAATCTTTATTATATTTTTATTTTTTCGTCTTATATTTTAAATATTTAGTTGGTGTTATTTTTAAGATATTGTTAGATATTAATTACACATTATGAAAAGATTATTGTTACATATGTATTACATACATGTTACAATTACTTATTATTGACAGATTTTATGAAATGTTCATTGAAAATTTAAAAATAAATGTTGAACTTTCAATTTCCCTGCTTAAGTAATTCGTTGGTGTTAATAACTGTTTAAATTGTTTTCAGATTCCATTCCCGTTTTCATGTTTGTTTAGAAGTTAAATATTCTAAATGTGTTTGTTTTACCAAAACCTTTATACTAAATGTTACCAAATGAATGCTTAAATCTAGTAAAACATAATAATATTTTTCTTTAAAAAATGTTAAAAGATTGCTGCTTTGCTATGTTTTATTTTTATTTAATCTAAAAAAGTGAATGAAAGAGGAATAATAGAGTGTAATAAATATTTGTTACTATTTTTCTTAAATATATTACATTCATTATAAAATGTTCAGCTTTCAAATCATTTTACATCATATATATTTTTTATTAGTTGGCTTTTTTCTTTAGTTTGCAGAAGACAAAAATAAAATAACTGCAGCAAATACAGCAAAAATATGTTTAGAAATATATTCGACAAAAATATATTCAAGAACAAACACCTCGTAAGCAAAATTTTTATTGACGTTAGTGTTGTCGTATATTTTCTTTAAAAAAATTTAATATATTTTGTAAAATGTATATTATTTAGCATATAAACGTAGAAATAAAGAGGATAAACTCAATTTCTCGAATGAAATCTTTTGAATTTGAATCGTGGAAAAATAAAGAATAGTGCTCTTTTAAATGTGCATGCTTTTAATAACCAAGTAGATAACTTCAAATATGTGTATTCTATAAAAAAAAAGTTATCCTATAGTTATCTTATAAGCCAAGTCATATTTGAAATCATCGTATAAATTTTTGTTCAATGTTTAAATATTAAAAACTGTTTATTTCAGCAAAAATAATGAAAACCCTAACGAAACTTCAATCAAGCTTTTTAAACTACTAAATATAATCAATTTTAATTAAGCTCTGGTAATTTTCTGAGTTATTTTATATCGCATTCTCAAATTACAAAAGCAATGAGACTTAAGCCTAATTTTCCAATAACCTTATCAATCAATATAAATCTTCTTAGATTTTTTAGTTAAATCAGTTTAATCCAATAATTACATTCCTCATTCGCTTATTCATTTCAGTTCACTAATTTAAGCAAAAGTCAGTCTAAGTATAAGATTGCTTCAACATTCTGACCAAGATTGGAACGTAAATTAAATTTTTAATTGAGGAAGTAATTAACGGTTAAACTCCCTTTCATTTGCTTTGGAACTTATGCATAAATTCATTTCTATTATCTTAGCAATCGTTAAGAAATCTTTTAAATAAAAGATAATTAAAAATATTTCATTCATGAAATGTTTAATGAATCAGATCTCTTTGTAGGATACATTAAAACTTTCAATAAAAAATGAGCCATTCAGAAACTTCTGACTTCAGCTATTTACTGATAATAACTTAAGCTTAGAAAGTAAGTTTAAATTACTTTAAAGCGCATTTTGTTGAAATTTTAGCTATTTGTAAATAATATGAACATATTATCAATGAGGCTGAAAAGCTGTAAACTCTGAAATTAATAGATAAGATTCAGAAGTATAACAAAATCTTGCGGGGCAATACAAGGAGAAAAAAAAATTCTCGTAAAGTTACTGCACAGTGTATTAGTAACATTTCTGATTAAAAAAAATTAAAAAAACAACCAAATTCTGGTAATAAAAACCACACTATACGGTATTTAAACCTTTCATTTGGTACTTTTTCCGTTTATATGGTAACTGTTTCCTAGAAATTCTGGTTCAAATTTATTGTTGCTATTCAAAATTATAGTTCTTATTACCACAAATTTAGTAAAAAAATACAAAACTGAAGAATAAATTTAACCGATTAAATGGTTATTATGCCAATGTCTAAGGTATCATGATAAAATTACTAAATTTTACTACATCTACTAAATTTTGTTTCATTTTATAAAACCTTATTTATTGTCAACTATATCAAAATTAATATCAAAAAGCTTCGATAAGAATTACCGAGTTTTTGGTGTTCTCATAGAGGCAGAAACACGGTAAATTTTGTCATATTCTGATAATTTTCACCACACTTTTAACTCAGTGTACTACATTGCACCAATCTGATGTAAAATATTGTAATTGTGATACCTGAGTCAGTCATTTGGTCCTGAGTGACCATTTACAAAAAGAAACTGATAATAACTTAGATTTAAAAAATAAGATCATAGTATTCTGCAGATCAAATTTTTTATATAGTTAGCTGAATGTCAATATTATGATCATATAATTCAACGAGGTTTAAAAGTTATAAGCTCTGTTATAAGTTCATTGAATAAGAATATCATTGTGCTACTTGAATATGAAAATATTTTAGGTTAACTTAACACCAAAACTGGTGGAAACTAATTTACGCAAGAAAGCATTATAGATAAACACCACAGATTCTTCCTTAGTGCTTGATGTTCGATACACTGGCGATATTGCTTTTCGTGTAAAAGTATTTGTCCTCATTTTTTGTGTTTAGTAGCAGTAAAATGTTTAATAATAATAAGGTTATGGTGCACATAACAGTTAGTAAAGTTAGATTCAAGATGCAATTCAAAGTAAGAATGGTTAGTTTACTAAGCATACATACACTAAATCTTAAAATAAAATTTATTTGTAAATTAAATATACTAATACTTCAGAGAAACTATTATGACGAATTTGATTTAGGTCTTATAGACCAGAAGTGGAAAGGAATTAAGTATTATTAATTTATTTAAAATACAATTGACATATGTTAAAAAAAATTAAAATAACTATCCTTATTGCATAAATAAACACATGCATTTATTTTGTAAGCGAATTTTTACACCTGAAGATGAACAGCAGAGTGTAAAACTGCAACAAAGTCGTAGAAATTTCTTACTCGATGGTAAACAATCTACTAAGGCTAATAAGAAAACACCAAGATTGTTTGTTTTTTTTTTCAGATACGAAAATAATTCACGAATGGTGTTAATGCTCACGAGTTCAGTATGGACATTCTTTATTATTGGTTTTTTGATTTAACAACAATTTTTAAAGTGTATATGAGAATTCGATATGATGATAGCTTAAATAAAGTGTTCTTTTCATGCATTTTTCTATTTTTTGCTCCCCCTCTCCATCAAAAAATATCTACTTAAAAAATTCTTAATTCTTGATTCCTTAAAAAAATCAAAAAGCCAAACAACAGCATTTTTTTACAAAGGAGTTTAACTTCGCAAAATTATCAGAACAAAATTACACGGAGAATTTTAAGAAAAAAATTAATTAAAATGAAGTTATTGAATTAAACATCTCATAAAGGTTTTACATAAAAATGTCTTACTGTAAAGTGTTATAATTATGAATATATCTCATAAAAATACTTTTAGGAATGCGGATGAATGATTAAAAACAACTTTTGGGCTTAGTTCAGTCAAATATCGCAATCAGTACTTAAAAAATAAGATTTTTTTTTAAAAAGGAATATCCAGAAAATAATTATTTTTACGAGCGTAAGATTAATTGGAATGAAAGATAAAAACTAAGGCTGAGAGACAAACTTTTTCTCGGAAAAAAAATTTTTTATGCTAAAAGCTTTCAAATAAATAAGTAATGCTTCTGATATCAAAAAATATTTCATGTGTAAGCAATATTTGGAATAGATATTGACTGCGGATAGAAAGATGGCATCCTCTAAATGCAATTCTTTAATGGTGGAAATGAGAGAAAAAAAACCATTGGTTTTATAAATTATAATTTTTTTCTACCTAAGTAAAGTTTTTTATGAAAAATGTTTATTTCAGAAATGAAAATAAAAGAATATTTGAAAAAAGAAGTTAATAAAATTACTCTTCATCGAGAATATCGATTATTTTTTATTTCGAAAGTTCTTTTTTTTTTAATTTTCACCGCGAATTACTTTGGAATAAAGATTAAATGAATCATTATTTTTCTTACTTTTTAAATAAATTATGCTTTTCTTTTATTCTCTAACAGCAAATAAAGAATACAATGCTTCTTTTTTATTTAAACAAAAGTACACTTTCTAAATAAAAAAAGTATTATAAACACGTTTATATAATTTAAAATATTTTTATTACATCAATAGCCTAAGATAAAACAATTTTTAATGTGGCAATTTCATAATATTTACAAAGCATAAAGGCATGTCAAGATATCCAAATCTTTCATATAAATTAATAGCTGAAACATATCACTCAGAGAAAAAAATTCTTTAAAAAGTACAGTACCATTTGATAATGACATTTCTGGCAAAAAAAACACTATAATGTTCAATATTTAAACCATTTATTGGGTACTTTTTTCTTTTCATATGGCAACAATTTACCGAAAGTTCTAGTTTTCAAAATAATAAAACTTAAAAGTAATTAACTTGCATACTTCAATCCTTTCATTTTCCACCCTGTATTTTCGTTCAATTTCTTGAGAGAAAAGAAACAAAAATCGGTGTCAACTAATTTTAGTTCAAAATTAGTGACTTTTTAACAGTTAAAACAGCTGGAACCAAAGCGACAAATTACCATACATTTAGTAATAATTACAAAACTGAAAAATAAATTTACAAAATGTTAGCAAATTTTACCTCATTTCCCATGCAGCAGAGATAAGTATAAATTACGTGAAAATAACGTTAAAATGCCACAAGGTTTAGAGCAAAAAAACGTTTATTTAAAACGTTTTATTTCCGTTTCGAGTGGTAGTCTCGAATTAGGTAAAAAAGCGTTTATATTTGGGCTGTTTTTAACGTAAAAATGACGGATTTTTGCCGTTATTTTGACTAAGGTGAATTTCGTAACCAATTTTTAACGTATTTTTTACGTTTTTTTCACCAAACTATTTACGTATATTTTTGGTTCTATAAATTCGTTATTTTCACCAAGAATATTTACGTGTTTTTAACGCTTATTTTTATTAAAATAACGTACATTTTACGTTATTTTAACCAAAATACAAACGTATTTTATNAACCAAAAAATAAAACAATACAAATAGAAAACATGAAACAATGATATCGACTGCATATCAGTCCCACAGTGGATTGATCATGAGACACGATTCTCAGTATAACACCGAAGTTAAGCATCACTGGTTGCTATTAGTGTGCTGGTGGGTGACCACTTTGATCAGGATGGGAAGAGACAGAGGGTATGCGGTATCTGTCCTTATTAAACTGCTCTACCGTAAAGTGCTCGACTTCTCACGCGGGTTGTTTGTCCACCAAAGCGGGGGAGTCATCCCTTTAGCAGGGGATCAAAATTGCCATGGCATGTCTTCGAATCATCCTCAGGGATGTTTCCCAATCCGTTACCAATAGCTCATCGCGCAGCACTAGTGCCACTACTCTACTGCATAATAGACAATCGAAATGATTTTATGAATATCTCTTAATTTCATTCATAGGTGGTACCATGGAACGTGCGGTTATTTTGTATACATGATCTTATAGCGTTTGTGAGTATAGCAGCCGTCTGCTGACTCACTTTAAAAACAATTTTGAGAGCTAGTGAGAAGAAAAATGCTTAGAGTCATAAGCACTAAATCATAAGCACAGTAAAGATAACTAAACTGAAGCTGTGTAGGAAATAAGGTTTAGAAAAAAGTGATTTTTTTTTCCTTAAAAATAAAAGCATATAAAATTCTAAGTTTTTAAAGAAAAATATTAGAAAAAATTTCCAAGCTATTAGAATTGAGTTATAAAAAATAAACATGCTTAAATTACAAAACTTATTAATATTTTTTTAAAATTATGTGTTATCTAATTTGTGCAAAATGCATTCCTTTTTTTATTAAAAAGTATCTTCATCACAGGTCACTGTCAAATTCAAACTATCGTTGCATTTTGCTTAGAAGAAAATCATTTTTCAACTTAAAACGCCCTTGTCAGTTAGAAATCTATTTTTCCAAACATTAAAAGTAAAGCAGTATGTCCAACTTAAAATTGTATTTTCTTTTAAGTAGTCAAACAAATTATAAATCTTATAAATTTGAGACTTGAAATTACGAGAGTGTGTAGGGGAGAGTGGGGTCAATTGCAACATTTTTTACTCAACTATTTTTAACTAACAAGAAATCCAATATATTATTAGTATTAATTGACAGACGAGTAAAGTAGACTATCCTCTACTAGAAAAAAAATTAAATACCTGATTTTAAATATTATTATATTAGTTATTAACAATTTTTGACAGTCGTGCACTTGTTACAATTGTCCCCACTTACGGGGTCAATTGTAACAGTTCATAAATTCAACTAAAACATAGTTAATTATACATATTATCATAGTTGTGATATATTTTTTTATTGATCAAAATAGTAGTGATATTTCAGGAGTAAAAATAGTAATGAGCGGAGACCTAAAGGGTTAAACTCTTAACTTTAAGGGGTTAAAAATTTTAATTTATGCTGTGACAGGTGACAAGAAAAATAATGCACATGCAACATAATATAAATGATATAGGAAACTATTGGTGGTTCTTAAAGAGTTAAGTAATGGTTTGTAAACATAAGATTATTTATTTTCAGCTGTTACAATCATCCCTTTACTTATTGTTACAATCATCCCCAAGACGCCATTTCACTTCATTTGTTAAAAAAAATTCTAGTTAATTAACAAAACTAATCTTCTTTTTCTTGAAATGTTAATTAAGGTGTCCACTTACATATTCGGTTAATAATTTTTATTTGTTTAAACAAAATTACTTTGTTACAGTATAATATTCTAATACCAAAAAAAGTACTTACGTAGCGTGAAAATATCTTTTGTGATGTAACTCTTTCAAAAGTACATAAAAATGGTGTACATGTAGATTTATTAAATATACCTTGTGCGCCACCGAGGAACCAAATTTAGAACCCGACACTCGAAATTTTTGACTGTTACAATGGTACCCTGTTACAATTGACCCCACTCTCCCCTAGAGAATTGCCATGAGAGTAAGAGGGGAAAATTAGCGGTTTAATAAAAAATAAATAGTTTACATGCTGAAAAAATATAAAGAACATGCTAAAAATTCTATGTAGACCACTATGATGGCTGAAGAAATTTAACTTACTGAATGGGCCATCAATAGTTTTATTATATAGATCGTTATCAAAATATTTTCTTTATAGATGAGATTTATATTAATTTGTAATAAGTAATGTAGAAAATGAATACGTTTTAGATCACTTTTAACAAAGATTTCAATTACAAATTTTATAGGCTATATATAATTGCAGAACACACTGTGTAAACCATCAAACCCTTTTTACTGGATATTTTTGCAATTGAATTGTTTATTAGCCTCAATATTACTTGGCTTTTATTGATTCAATAAATAAAAATAACAAATCCAAACTCAATCGATATCAGGAAGCATTTTTTTTAATTAATCCCCCATAACGTTTTTTTTTATTTATTTCCCCACTCTCATAAGTTTAATGGTAAAAACCAACACCAACATCGTAAAAAAAAACGCCACTCAATTCTAGGAACAAAGAGAGCAAAGTTATGTCGTGAATTTAATAACGCTCTACCTGTCAGGTTTATTAACTCTTAGCAAATAACGTTAAAAAAAAACTTCTATAAAGCCCAGTTTTTTCTGAGACACTCTGGGCTTTTTTTTTTTTTTTTTTTTTTTTTTTTTTTTTTTTTTTTTGCCGTTCTTCCCCTGCGTATGCGCTTGATTTAACCTCAATCTTTATTGGATTATAACTGGTCTTTAGTCTGATAGACACACAAAGGAAAAGTTCAAAAAGAAAAAAATTCTCGCAGAAATCAATTAAGTAAACCCATTTATCGCCAAGTAATAAGGGTTTTGCAACGACAAGAGACAACGTCATTTTCCATCAAAGTAAATATTTTTCCTGAATTTCTCCCTGTGACACATTCTTGCCGTTGTGCTTAATCTAGACTTTTGTGAAATGTATGAAATTTAATTTGTTTTCATTTACTGCTAACAAACCTTCCCATAACTACTTTTCAAATTTTTGAATAAAACGGCCTTTTGAATCCTAATAAAATAATGTCTAAATAGCCTTATGAAGCTAAAAACATCTTTGAACATCCTTCATGGGAAGCAAGTTTCAGTTGAATTCAGGATAGAATTAAATTTTCTTTTGTTCCCAGTGTTATTCTCTTGAAAAATTTATTTTATAGTGCAAACCGGGTTTTTTTATGATATTTAATGAATAAAACGGCTTTTTTTATTATGTGATGATTTGATCATTTTTATCTTATTCACTGTAAACTTTAAAAAATTCATTGTAAAATTTTACGAAACAAAAATTATGATAAACCGTAATTTCACAGTAATATTTTTTGTAAAGACGCTGAATCACTGAAATTAAATAAATATTACTGTGAAAAAAATTCACAGTAAAATTTTACGAAACAAAAAGTTTGATAAACCGTAATTTCACAGTAATATTTTTTGTAAGGACGCTGAATCACTGAAATTAAATAAATATTACTGTGAAAACTATGATATATAATTTGACAGTAAAATAGATTTTACAGATGGTGCACTCAGTTTTCCAGTTCTTTTTATCTTATTTGAATAGGAATTTTTTACAGTTTACATCGAATAAGAAAAAAATGATCAAACCATTACATAATATAAGAAAACCTGGATTATTTATTAAAACTGGTATATACAATAAAATAAATTTTTCGATATTCTTTTTGAAACAGTACATAAGATATTTATTTTTGACAGTTGTTTCTTGGTCTGAAATTACTTTTTTGATGTCATGCTTTTACCTATTTTTGTTAGAAATCTATAATTCTGTAAGTTGTCACGTTGCTGTGAAATTGTGTCGCATAAAATTTAATTATTTTCTGTTATGTCATTGAAATGGGATTTAATAAAAGGTTTAAATATGACTTCTTTATGGTTTATGAATGACTGTATACACTTTACCACATTAATTATGCTGCTACATTAATTGGAAGTTAAATACGCTCTGTAAAAGGAAACAGATTTTTGCATTTTTTTGCAAACTCTGCATAATAATAGTACTAATATTCTGTTTTTCTTTTTGTTAACATAAAATAATAAATTATATTTGAAAGCAGATTTAGAGAAAAATATATTGCTCCATCATTTTTCATTTTAATGAATACTTTTCTAAAAAAATAATGAATGAAATGAAAAAATAAGAAACAAAGATAAAAGAAAGAAAAAAAATGTTAGCAAGAAAAAAAATTTATGCTTTCAACCTAATTTCTTATAACTATAGGAGAATTTTTAATTATTGACCTAATTTTCCCTACCTTCATAAACTGTATTCATTTTCTCCTGTATGTTGTCAACGTATAGTTGATCATTTAGTTTCATTAAACTTTTTATCCACACTAAATCCGCATTTAATTTCATAAAATTTGTTCTACTCACTTCTATCTTCCATATTATATACATCATTGCTTCCATATTATATGTTTATAAAATTGAAAAACATATTAAGTAGGGAAAAAAGTACATGTATTATGTTATCAAGAAAATTATAATTAATTTTTGAAACAAATATAATGTTTATTCTTAACTAATCATGCGTCTGAACATAATACAAGAAACTAATTCTCATATAAATATAAAACTATTCTAAAGTTAACGTTCGAAATATCAAAATGAAAGTATAATCAAAATACAATCAATTCGCAAACAAATAATAAATGTGTCAGAAATTAAGAGATCAGAATTATCTCTTAAGAAGAAATCGAAAAATTTAAGAAAATTAATTTAAGAAAAAAGGAAATTTAAGAAAAAAAGTAATACGCATTAGCAAGATATGACTATTTCAGTGTACGATCAAAATTCTTCAAAAAGCTGATGTAAATACTGCAAAAGTTATTCAGATTTAAATTTATTACAGTTTTTTTAGTATATATTTTTTCTCTTTTAAGAAAACTCACTTATTCCGAAAACTTCAGTGCTTCGCACACATCTATAGTTTCACAATCTAGAATAAATCCAGGAATAAAGCCCCCTCTTGAAATTCTTATTATATTATGTCAACGCAAACTTCCCCACAGTCATTGAATTTTCCAAAACTGTTGACCCATCCTGGCCCGGGATAGTGTTCAATTCTAAAAAGCGAGCTGGAGTGGTCAATTTCCTTCAAAAGAATGGAACCTCATCGCATTCCATTTATTCCATGGATGAAATGAACTTGAAAAATATTTCTCCCATTTTTATTTATAGGATCGCATAAATATACTTTTTCGTACATATTCTATCGCTTAGTGTTCTGAAGCCTCATATATGACCGGAAGAAACGTCTGTAAATATCTTTCACTTATATTCAAGATAAAACGAAATGTTACCGTACTTATATCTCTGACATCATAAAACTGTCTCATATGCAGTAGATCATTGAAGTTATGACTCACAAATCTTTCTTGCAGATGTTGTTTATAAGTGTCCCAGAAATTTTTGCATTTAAAAGTCATACATTTTCTGCTGTCAAAATTTGACTTAATGAAAATTAATATTATTCTATTTTATTGTAACTTCAATTCCACAATATAGAAATATACTTTAATTCACCAAAACTCTAAAAAATTCTGTTAACTTTGCAAGTAAATATTATTGTGAAATCTATCCCCTATAGTACTATTCAACATTTACTATAGTTTGCATAGTAGTACTTATAAAAAATAAATTTTAGCTTTCTTTTCATTCAATATAACATTCCAACCGGTTCAGTAAGATTGTTAGTTTGGTTTTAAAACCATTTCATGAATGTGATTGGATGGTTTAAGGAGAGAATAGATTATCGGCTTCAAATCTAAGAGTGCGCATACATATACACTGAGTGGCCAAATTATTATGACCACCTCAGAGTTTTATGCAAATGAGTTATTGCGTCACAGCACTGCCGCTAGAGGGCAAGATAACTATAACACGGGAATGCTGGACAAGTGAGTCATCAGTTATACTGTGTTGCTTGCTCAGATATGGGAAAGAAAAGTGATTTAACTGAATTTCAACGTGGAATGATTGTGGGTGCGAGATGTGTCGGAACGAGTATCAGCAAAACGGCTGCACTTGTGGAGTGTTCTAGAGCAGCAGTTGTTAATGTGTACAAAGAATGGACAATCAAGCAAAAAACCGGGTCTCAACGTCAGACTTGTGGTCGTCATAGGGTACTTAATGCTCGATCAGAGAGAAGGCTGGCCAGGGTTGTGCAGCGCAACAGAATAGCAACAGTGTGACAAATTGCAAGTGATCTTAATCAAGGAGCAACTGTGAACGTCTCTGAACGGACTGTTCGACGCAAATTGCGCCGTATAGGGGCGCAATGCGCCGTACTGAAGGGGTGGTCATAATAATTTGGCCACTCAGTGTATTTTTCCGTATTCTATCGCTTTGTTCTGAAGCTTTATCAATGACCGAAAGATACATCTGTAACTATCGTTCACTTATATTCACGATCAAACGAAATGTTACCATACTTTTATCTCTGTCATCATAAGACTGTCTCGTATGCAGTAGATTATTGAAATTATGACTCACAAATCTTGGAGATGTTTATATGTGTCTCAGAAATTTTTATACCAAGCATAAATAATTTTCTTATGTTGAAATATTTAATACACATCAACATTACTTTTAATATTATGTATAATTTCAGACTATTTTAAATTCTGCAATGTAAGAAACATTCTTTAGTTCTCCCACACTGCAAAAAACTCTTCTCGTGTGTGAAACTTTATAGGTAAATAATGTTGTAAAATGTATTCTCTACAACATCATCTAATTTTCATGCAAATTATACCAGAATAATAATGCATATACAAAAAGGCCATTGTTGCTTTCTTTTTTCTTCCATATGACATTTCAACCATTTTTTAGCATTGTTTGCTATCAGTTTGTTTTATTTTATAAATTATTTTACAACCAGCATTGAACAGCAGATCCAATTCTGAGTTCATAACTATCAAGGAGGTTCAAAACTGTAACCTTATAATTTCCTTCCATTGAGGTGAACCGGGTTCGAATCCCAGTGATGACTGGTCGATACGAATTCCACACCGACCATAGTGCTGAGGTAAAATATCCTCAGTGGTAGACGGATCATGGGTCAGAGTCCCCTTGCCGTCAAGCTAACCGTAAGAGATTTTGGTGGTCTTCCTTTTCATGTGACGCAAATGCTGGTTATTTCCATCACAAAGTTCTCCACAAAGGCAAATTTCTCCCAATACTTGATCCAGGAGTTTCCCTTCCTTCTGGATTGGGTTCAACATTACAAGGTAACGCAGTTGAACGTTAGTAGTCGTAAACCAAAAAAATTGGGTCGGTTGTTCAACGATGGTTATAATATAAAATAAAAAAATCAGGCTCCTGAGATCCGCGTTGGCTCAGGGGATAGAGCGTTCGTCTTCCAATGAGGTGAACCGAGTTCGAATCAAAGCGAAAGCAGATCGACATAAATTCCACATACGGCTTGGAATGACGACAGTGCTGATGAGAAATATCCTCAGTGGTAGACGGATCATGAGTTAGAGTCCCCTTGCCGTCTAGTTAACCGTGGGAAGTTCTCGTGGTCTTCCTCGCCAGGTAAGGCAAATGCGGGTTAGTTTCATCAAAAAGTCCTCCATGAAGGCAAATTTCTCTCAATACTTTATCCAGGAGTTTCCTTGCTTTCTGGACTGGATTTAAAATTACAAGGCTACGGAGTTGAACAATAGTAGTCGTAAAATCGAAAATTAAGTCGGCTGTTCAACGACAGTTATAAAATAAAAAATGAAGCTACTGTATCAAGCATAAAGACAAACTAGACTTTGTTGAAGATTTTTTTGATCGAATTAAATCACATTTGTATTATAAAGAGAGGAAGACTATGAAAACATCTATGGTTAGCTCGACGGTAAGGGAATTATAACCCATGAGCTGCTTACAGCGGAAAATATATTAAGTTAGCACTTTGGTAGATGCAAAGCGGGAGCAGAATTCGTATCAACCAGCCACCGCAGGAATTTGAACCGGGAAGCCTTATTTAGATGAATTGTGTTCTCATTACTAATTAAAACAAGTTTTAAAATAGCTATAGACGTGAAGAATATGCTGTCCAAAAAATTAAACATATTATTAGGACGAAACGCTAACGATGGCTAGCAATTTTTAAGATATGTTGTTTAATGTAATCAATTTATATGTGAAGAAATGAAACGTAGTTTTTTTATGCTCAGTCATCATCATCTTAAAAAAATATGTATCATACATTAAATTTTGTCCTGTTTTTCAGATTATAATCATTCCTGGGATTCAATGTTCACATCTTATAAATTACATTTTTATATAAGCTCTATTATTTCGGTCATATTTAACAGAAACGTAAACCATTTTATAGCCGTGAAAGACATTTACACTTTATTTAAATTAGCATTTTTTCTATAATTACACTTAATCTCAAGGTTAAAAAAAATTATATCTTAAAAACTCTTAGTATAAGGTGAAATTTGCATAACTTCTGGGTGCTATGCAAACACTCAGAAGTTTGTCAATTTTTACCTAAGTGATTTGGTAATGATTTTGATAAAATTTACAATAAAATATGGTTTTAATAAAAAAATTTAAATATGGCAATTTTATCTTGATACTTTAGAACTTGGCATAAAAACTATTTATTCGGTTAATTTTACTTTTCAGTTTTGTATTTTTTACTAAATGTGAGGTAATAAGAACTGTAATTTTGAAAAACCAGAATTTCCGGTAAACCGTTTCTATATGACAGGTTACCACATGAAAAATTAACAAATGTATGGTTTAAATACCGTATATTTTGGTTTTATTTACCAGAATTATGGGTTTTTTTCAGCAGAAATGTCATCCCCATACACTTTGATGATGTCACTAACTTTTCTCAGTGCAGTAAGAGAGAAATATAGAACAACTATTCCATTAAAATAACCGAGATTTGCAGAACTTTCCAAATTTTTCATCAACTTAATGTCTCAAGTATGCATTGTTATGGCTTAGTTTAGCGTTTCAGGCTACAGAAATTTAAGGATTAGTGTTCCTTTTAACAATACCCGTGTGTATAATTAAAAAAAAAAGGTAGATTTTACTCTACCATTAAAACAGTGGAAATAACAAGCATCGACTAGACAAACTAACTGGATAGAGTAAGAGATAAATTTTTCTTATTATACAATTTAGTTTTAAGGACACAAGTTAAATTCCCTCAGCTTTCTAAGAAAGGATAGAGCAGCTTCCGTAGTCAGCAGCTTTTATTCCGTTTAACTAGTTCAAGCGTGAAATAAAAATCACTTCGTAAAAGACACTACGCCCAAAAGGAGAATCCAGCATAGTCTTGTTATTTTAAAGGCCATGTTACGGGAAATTGCTTTTAGATCTCCTGAAAGCTCGACTAATGAAGAGTGAGTGGCTGAAAACAGAGGACAAATAAATACGGCCACTCATCAAATGGAGGAACGGTCCCAGGCGGGATGTTGCATTAAGGTCCTGGATGGAAATTTATTTCTAGTCGCATATATTCTGTTTATCAAATTTGTGGTTAATGGCAGTACTTTACTGGAGAATTTCGACTCTTTCTGATTGGTGCTTTATTTAATCAGGTGACAGGACTGAAAATTTTGGAAAAATAACGAAAAGAACAAATCTAATAACACGCATTTTAGATAACTATTCGAAGTTCAACGAAAAAGTCATTTTAGATTATTTTTCTTGACTTTTCAGATACATTTAGTTCATTAGTTTTATGATTGTAAATATATCTATCTATCTATCTATCTATTCTATCTATCTATTTATTCTATCTATCTATCTATCTATCTATCTATCTATCTATTCTATCTATCAT
>NC_092208.1:62557680-62623851 GCF_043381705.1 Parasteatoda tepidariorum
TTTCTTTGATAATTTAAATAATTTTTCTATGTGCTAATCCATATCGTGCAAATCCGCGGCTAAAATTATTTGCAAAGCAGGCAATTTATGTTTCTCTTTTCTATTTTATATTTTTTCTTAAATAGACATCTATCTTCTGAAACTATTTATGATCAATTTTTAAAATTATCCAGTATAATATTACCTTGCGCACATCCATTTCGGGCCCATCCTTGGTAACTAACAAATCAAAGCTCAGAATAACAAATCACTTCAGCAGTGCAGTAAAACGACACTTTAAAACCCTATTGTTACACTCAATTTGCGCTTTTGTTTTCATATTTTGTAATCTGGCAATCTTTCTGCGAAAAAAACATCTTTAAATCATTCTTGAAAAATTTTCCGTCCATGTAAGTTGATCTGATTTTGCTACTCGCTTTATAGTCCCTTTTTACTGTTTTTTCTTTTTATTTTACTTTATTTTCTGTTTTTACGTGTTATTTTTACTTTTTGTGATCTATTTAATGTGTTGTAATTTTTATTAAAAAAAATTTTGAGTGCTCCTCACACTATTGTATTAATATATTTTGCTTTGGCTTTATTGATACAATATCAGAAGGCACTCTGTTTTGCGGATATAATCGTGTGGGCTGATTAAAAGATTATATCTTTTTTTCCTGTTTTTTAATTAAAATTTCATCAATTTTTTTTTCTTTTTTTTAATAAACTGTTGTTTGTTATTTTTTTACTTATTATTTCCCCCCCCCTTTTTTTTCATATGTCTATAATTTTTCTTTGTTTTATTCTTCATTTTGAACTTGCACTCTTGGACCACGTAAGTATATTTTTAAGCGAGTTGTATAAGCAGAAAAAATTAAGCAGAAAGAAAAAGCAATGTGGTACTTTTTAAGTCTGGGGTAAGTTTAGCATGTAGTCTCTTAATCAAATTTGTGTTTAATGACAGTAATTGCTACAGAATTTCGACAGTTTCTGATGGTACTTTACTTAATCAGGTGACAGGATGGAAAATTTTGACAAAATAACGATAAGACAAAATCCAAAAACACATATTCGGATTCTATTATTAGAATTTCGTATTTTCGGACTATTTGAAATTTTGGAAATTTCAAACTATTTGAATTTCGGAAAGAAAGTAATTTATTATTATTATAAATATGGAAATAAGAAGAAGCAAGGTAATTTTTATCGGATAATTTTAGTGATGATTTTGCAAAAATTTCAACAAAATATAGTTAGATAATATGTGTTTAAATTTGGTAAATATAGTAGCATTTGAAAATTTTATAGTGATACTTTAGAACATGGCATAAAAACTATATATACTATTGACTTAAACTAATTACTTTTCAGTTTTGATTTTTTTAAAACGTGAAAAAATAAGGTCTAAAATTTTAAAAACCAGAATTTTTGGCAAACTGTTACCATGTGAAAGAAA
This sequence comes from Parasteatoda tepidariorum, assembly GCF_043381705.1. Taxonomy (NCBI): domain Eukaryota; kingdom Metazoa; phylum Arthropoda; class Arachnida; order Araneae; family Theridiidae; genus Parasteatoda; species Parasteatoda tepidariorum. The sequence goes on from NC_092208.1 coordinate 62,559,116, forward strand.
GACTATCAAATGCACGTTTTAAATACTGTTTTAGTTTTATTAATCAGAATTTTGGTTTTTCTTAACTAGAATACCTGATATGTCATTATTATACAGTACGGCAATTTTAACAGAATTTTTTCCTCCGTGCAATAATATTGAAATTGTTAGCTCATAGAATCACGTTTGAATCTTCTTATTTAAAATTCTAAACATTTACTGTTTATTTTTGTAGCTTAGGACTTTTCCATAGTATGCGCATGCGCCAGGGGTGTTTCTATGTCCTGAAAATATGATTTTTAAAGACAGAAAATGCGATCGATTATTTGTTCAATTTGTCTTTAAATTTAATATTATTCGAAAAAGTATCAATATAATAATTTGTAACCAATTCAGCATGTCAAAAACATTAGCAAGAACGAAAAAAATTGCATATTGTAGTTAGTTTGTTTTTTGTTTTCTTTTACCAAGAACTAAACATAAGGTGTTAATAATCTTTAAGCTTTTGAAAAGGAATACGTGCGTGTCTATACTTAAATTGCATGCTTGCCTGAAGGAATAAATTAATAAAATAAAAATATCCCAAATTATATTCATAAATTAAAAGAAAAATACTTATAAGAGTTATATTTAAAGAAAATTTTAAAAAATGTATTTGCTATGGCTCAATATCACTTTTTAAATTAACTATAGACTTATTTTTAAAGAAAGAATCAAGGTTTTTTATTATATATATAGTTTTTAAAACTTAATGAAACTTCTAAAGGAAAGCTTTTGTCTTCCAAATTTTCTTCCAGTAAGCTTCACATTTTATTCGGATGAATTAACTTTAAAAAACTTCCGAGTATGCTTATAAACCCTAATTATTTTTATGTTGCTTCCAAGTTTGGTAATTTTATACAAAAAAAGCATTAATCATTTCGTGCAAGTTATACTTTAAACCAGAAAAAAACCTTATGCTTCCATATTTTTAAACATTCGATTTTGTCAACACTTTATTCTCAAATATGGAATATTAAAGTTATATTTTAATCTCAGTTCAACATCAGAAAAACAGAGTCGTGTTTTTTTTAATATAAATTCTTTTTTAATTATGAAATTACTGTACTAAATTTTACAGTAATAACAGTAAAATCACTCTAACTAAATATAAATATTACTATAAAAATTAAAATATACTATTATACGGAAAAATGGATTTTACGGATGATGTACCACAAGTGCCGGTATGATAATTCGATATGAAATTTTTTACAGAGTAGGGGAGAGTGGGGTCAATTGTAACATTTTTTACTTAACTATTTTTAACTAACAAAAAATCCAATATATTATTAGCATTAATTGACAGACGAGTAAAGTAGACTATCCTCTACAAGAAAATAAATAAATACCTTATTTCAAATGTTATAATATTAGTTATTAATAATTTCTGACAGTCGTCCACTTGTTACAATTGTCCCCACTTACTGGGTCAATTGTAACAGTTCATAAATTCAACTAAAACATAGTTAATTATACATATTATCATAGTTGTGATATATATTTTTTTATTGATCAAAATAGTAGTGATATTTTAGGAGTAAAAATAATAATGAGCAGAGACCTAAGGGGTTAAACTTTTAACTTTAAGGGGTTAAAAATTTTGATTTAAGCTGTGAAAGGTGACAAATAAAATAATTCACATGCAACATAATATAAATGATATAGAAAACTATTGGTGGTTCTTAAAGAGTTAAGTAATGGTTTGTAAGCATAAGAATGGGACCTAAAGGGTTAAACAACTGCAAATGAAATTACGAATTTTATTTTCAGCTGTTACAATCATCCCTTTACTTATTGTAACAATCGTCCCCAAGACGCCATTTCAGCTTCATTTGTTAAAAACAATTCTAGTTAATTAACAAGACTAATCTTTTTTTTTCTTGAAATGTTAATTAAGGTGTCCACTTACATGTTCGGTTAATAATTTTTATTTGTTTAAACAAAATTACATTGTTACAATATAATATTCTAATACCAAAAAAAGTACTTACGTAGCGTGAAAATATCTTTTGGGATGTAACTCTTTCAAAAGTTCATAAAAATGGTTGCCAGCAGGGGTGCAATTGTAGATTTATTAAATACACCTTGTGCGCCACCTAGGAACCAAATCTAGAACTCGACGCTCGAAATTTTTGCTCTGTTACAATCGTACCCTGTTACAATTGACCCCACTCTCCCCTACATAGCATGTATTATTTTTAATCTATTTGCATCAAAGAGCCGTGTATAAGAAATTGCTGAATTTGCAAAATGCCTATCTATCTTTACTACAATTATGTAAAAGTTGTTATGAATACAATTGCTATTAATGAAAATGCTTTAAATCATTATAGAGAACATTAAGGCATTTAAAATTATTAATTGAAATGAAAAATAACATTCTAAATCCGACTTAAAATGAAGTCAAGCAGAAAATATTTAAGTACTAAAAATAGTTAGACAAACAATAATAAAATTTACTTTTAAAGGCTAACAGAAGCAAATTAAAGTAGCTTGCTGCATTTATACGATTATCGTATTTTTGCATACAATCTAGATAGCAAAAGTATTTCTACAATCGAATAAGTCGGACATCATTTCCAAGAATTGAAAAGAGAAATATCTAATAAATTCGAAAGGAAATGAGAGATACACTCACTCCAACAAGTAAACCATTATTTTCAAAATGTCATGGGTTCATTTCCCAGCAATGAATCTAGTTCAAATTGATCATGCTGGCTCCCTATTTAAAATTGACTAAATTGGTTTTAAAAAATCTATAAGTTATTCAGACATGAATTTGTACTTTTGAAAAGTGTATTGCCCATATTTCAATAGAAAACCGTATTGAAATAAACCCTGTTGTTGTTGTTGCTGTTACCTACACCAGGTCCAAAAGACCCCGTCACCTGAGAACATCGAAAATCTTTTGATTAATTAACAGAAAAAGTGCCAATGGACCAAGGACCAGAAATAAAACCTACATTGCAAATAATTATGCTATAATATGTTTTGCATAGTGTCCATTCTCATGTTAGTCTGAAATATACTTATTTAGTATTTATTATATACTTATCAGTATACTTATCAAGTATTTTCAGAAAATTAAAACTTTAAATTGCAAAATAAAACTAGTTTCAAATCAATAGAACTTTAAAAACATGCATAAAAAATTCAAAAAGTATTACACGCACGTATATGTTAGTGTCAGGTATCTCTGGACTGCGTGCCTTAAATTTTTTAAATTTTTCTCAAAACATTTTTTGACTTAAACGGGAACTTCGTTGCATGTTGTTTCCGAATTTAAAATCAAATTCAGTATCAAATTTATCATTCGTTTTAAAATAAAATAAAAATTTCGCAGTATCTATCTCCATAAAAGCACAATAAATGCTCGCGGCAATGCTTTATTTGCACATAATAAGATGATTTAATTTTCTATATATATTTTAAGTCTTATATAAATATTTTTAGGAAAAGAGTTCACTTATATTCAATTAGAAGCCAGTTTTAAATGAATCCCACATTGCAAAAAAGTTTAAAAATTTCTGATAGTGCCTTCTCTAATGTTAGCATTAAATATGCTCTGAGATTTGAGTGTCTTTGATTAAATAAAATTTAACAAAAAAGGAACGATAAATATTTCTAGGCATAGAACAAATTTAAAGAGTTAATGCTTGGAGGAAATAATTCTGCTAAAATTACCGTAATGTATAATGACATTTAGCGTTATAAACATAAATAAATAAATAAATAAACATAATTTTGGTCAATTATACTAAAATATATTGCATTTAAACCATTCATTTGATAATTTTCTTGCTAATATGGAAACGGTTTACGAAAAAGTTCTGGCTTTTAAAATTATAGCTCTTATTACCAAGCATTTAGTAAAAGTTACACAACTGAAAAAAATTTAACTGAACCAATGGTTTTTATGCAATTCTCTAAGGTATCATGATAAAATTACTAATGTTACAACATTTGCCAAATTTTATCACATATTATATAACCCCGTATTGTATTGTCAATTTTATCAAAATCATTAACAAACAGCTTTGGTAAAAATTAAGAAACCTTTAGTGTTCACATAATGCCAGAAACAGTGTAAATTTTACCACATTCTGGACATTTTGACCATATTTTTTACTCATTGCGTTCTAAATGCACTGAACTCAATAAAATAACTTTATAAATAACTTAATACCTAATAAAATTTATTTTTAATATTTTCTGTAAATATTTCTAAGCCTATATGAAGACCTTTCGGAGTGATAAGCATCTCTGAGCTGCAAATCGTGATGAGAATCGTCTCTGAACTTCATATGGCAAAAAAAGTTTTCGATGAATTTAAAAAGGCTTAAGATCCTCGAATGAGAGGAAGATATGTTAGCATGAGACCACGTGTTGAATTTGAATTTTAATTTATATGATCAAAAAAGTCATGATCTCATGAGTCCCACAGACATATCGTTAAGAGGTCGTGGGTTCATTGCTCGAACGTTATTAGTGTGCTACGAATTAGGAATCTTTATTATTCTGTTTTGAAAAAGTTGTGAATGCTTTACTAGAATTTTCTACTTCGGAAATATATCCAATATTTGTGGTGTGCGGGATTTATTATATCTTTTCCTTAGTAGAAATAAAAGACATTCCTGCTATAGCCCGTCCCCAATTTTCTAGCCCATTGAAGTTTAACGACCCGCTCTCCTGTTATGCATTTTCTTAAATAAAATAAAACTTTATTCTTGATTTTTTTTTAGTTCAGGTAACAAATTTTAAAAGAAATAAAGGCTTACAATGTAATTGCATCTACAAAATCTCCAAAAAAGAAAACGAGTCCTTAAAAACCCCTAGATTGTAAATTAGCAACCCGTTCTAAACCAGAAGGAGGTTAAGATTCCACAATTTCCTTTCCATGATGTAGGAATAAGATGCTAGAAATTCTAGTGTAAGAAACAACCAGATTGTATCTTAGTGAGAAACTGAGCATAGTTCGATGCGAAGGTTACGAGTTCATCCATTTTACTGCCATCGTTCACTCAGAGTTAACAAGTTGTAAGAAAAGGGTCGGGGCACGTTCCTCTATCATATTCAGAAGTCTTAGTATACTATTTTAAAGCATTATTAATGCTTTAAATAGACATTTCTACTTTTAAAATATGTTCAATATTTAGGTATAAAATATTAATAAAATATTCAGTGCTTTTAAAATTATTACAGCATGCAAGTTTTACGATATTTTAGCTCATTGTACCGGTAACAATTCTTTTTTTTAGTAGATAAAATGCGTGCTTAATTAATTCAATACTATGGAATGTAACAAAAAAAGGAATAGAATAAATATATTTATTTAGCATATTTTTCTGCTATATCTATAATTATCATGTTTGTATTTTCTATAACATTTAGAAAATGTATTTTTACATAATTAAATATTTGAATAATTAAAGAATCCATAACACAAAACAAACAAATATTGCAATGAAGGAATGTAATTAAATAAATTAGACCTGTCTTAGAAAAGTAACAAATTTTCTAATCTGAAACAAAATGACAAAAAATTTAAAATTAATTGCGATTTATGAATATACTATTTATTTCAACGATTTGTTTTCCTTTTGTTTTTAAAATTGTTTAATTATTATTGCAATTCCAATAACAAAAATTACTGAGATTAATTTTTTAGTAAAATTTAAGGTGACAATATAAATAATTAATCCTTCTGGAATTTTCTACATATTTCTATCTTTTTTTCTAAAGATCAATAAGATTCTACAGTTGTAAAACCATTTTTTGAAAATATGTCATATGTTTAAATTTTGCCAATTACTTACACTGGAAGATAAATAATGATAAGATAAATCCAGATTAAATGCCTTCATTAATTTTTATTTCGTTTGCAGTTTTCAAAATTATTTAGCAAACAGCAAATCGAGAATGGGAAGATTACTAATTAGTTGGAATCATGCTCATCAAATATCAACTAATAACGGAATTAAATGTTTATTTATTTTTACTTTTTTGACTTAGATTGAGATCCAAATATAATCGTCGGAAAACGCATTGTTAATTTACAAATTATTCAGTATATCTTAGTTTTTGATCTGATGTCTAATTAACTGTAATTGTGGTTGGTTTGTAAATCATCGAAATAAATTGAAGGAAAAGAAATCCTAAATTAGAGAATTTAAAGAACTGTTATATTTGCTAAATGATAAGAAAATATGCTTAAAATTTAGCTAAATAAATGCGTATCGTTTCATTGATTAGAAGTAAATACATTTTCATTGGATTACATTCAGTGGTGTATTATAATTAATAAACTTTGCAACAAATGACAATGTCTAGTCAAATTATGTGGATAATCTTTCAGTAACTCTTAGACATTTAATTGAATTAAATGCTACTTTTAATTAAATCTTCCCTTTATGTCTTTCACTCTTTATTATACCAGAAAGCATTTTAACAAGGCATAATTTAATACTTTAAGTCTTAACAATTAATTAAATATGTCTTTCAGAGGGATAGGTTCTAGTTAAAACTTTATTCAAATACATTGTTTATCATAATTACTGTTAGATTACATTTTAAAGTTCTCACACTTACTAGAATAACTATATTACATTTTTTTTTCTTAAAGCAGTTAATAAATTAATTGTTCCAGTAAACTAAATTGGATGATTTATATAAATATAATGAATATATAAAAATAAAGCATACTTGCAATAGCTAAGTGTGGCCCGGAGGGTCATGGAGGTCAAGATTCAACAATTTCGTGACCAACAGCATAGTGGTGGTAATTTTCTCATTATTGCGCGCACACCACTTTTAATTTCGAGATGAGCAGTCATCCGTTAATTTTTCGTTTGGTAGGCTTCAAACCATACGCGGGGATCGAGCTCCATTGCCCCAAAGCTAAAATTTAGTGTCCTTACCACTGAGCCATCAAACCTCATAATAAAAATAAATAAACAAAATTTTATATTGTTTATTACATGTATTTTCATTACTTCATAGGAATTACATTTTTTCCTCCTAATAATTCTAAAACCGTATTTCAACCTGCACTCTCTTCAGCTCAATAAACGAATTTATCCTTTTTGAAAAAAACGGAAATGAAGTACAAAGAGAGAAATAATTTTATTTTATTCCTTTTAAGCAGAAAAAGTTATGCAGTACATATAATACAAATTTTAATTAATTGGAGCAAATTAAGTAATGTTAATAAGACAAGAGTAATAAAAATTATTTTTAAAATATTGAAAATGACATACTTCTTTTTAAATTTTCCGAGTTTATTCTGTAAAACAAATAATATAAAATGTAATTTTCTACATTTAACGCATAGCAACATTTATTTTAAAATAATGGAAATTTCCAATGAAAATAATTCTATTTCTTAATCAAATACGTTTCCCCACCCGCATAAAAACTTAAATTCAATTTATTAATTTATTTCCACGTAACTTTCTTCGCTTAACAAATATTGAATTTGTTATGTTTACTTTTTGCTTTCGTTTTATTTTATATTCAAACTTTTTTACTGCATCTGGAAAATGTACCACTTTGCTTTAGTATTTGTTAATATTTACTTTAACAATTGGAAATATATTCAAAACCTAATGCATTCACTACCATTATAGTCATTTTAAAAGAAAACATTTCTCGTAAATTTTTGTACTTTAAACGAAAAATACATATTCTTTAATTAATAAATTGATTTGATTAATAACATAAAACAAACTGAAACATTGACAAGAAATTTGAAAACGTCTTGTTCTTGTTTTTGCTGTTTCGTTATTTTGTAACTGAATTTATGATGCATAAGTATAAAAAATATTTTAGTGGCTGTCTCATTTCAAAATTTGATACATTTATTTGGTACTATTTAACAATTTAAATTTATTTAATTACCTGTAACTACAAGGATAAATTTAATTTTGTGTTCAGTGTTAGAAAAAACCAACCACTCTGAATAACTTTTCCTCTAATGATCGGATTTTCATTTTCTAAGACTCAATCTCAATGTTTCGAGTGGAGGACCTCAAATATGCTAAATAATAAGTGTTGACGATATTTTAAGTTACGAAATCAGACACAAAAACATACTTTCTCTGAATAAACATACAATTTTTTTGAATGATTTGGATTTCTGACCCCAANGAGTTGTAAATTAAATAGTGGCAACTTAACCTTGAAACTCACAGAAGGGCGGGCATGCGCAAATAGGATATGGGAGCGGTGAGGTGGCGCTGTTGTCGATGTGTAGAGTGCTACTTACAGATCTGCTTAGAAGGGTAGTTGTTGTGTGGCGTTCAAGTAAGGAGTTTCGTTTCCATCGCTCTAAAGCATGTTTTCAAAAGGCTTAATGACGAAAAAGACGAGATGCTTGAACCCATCGCACTATTGTCTAATACGGTAAAGCATTTGCGCCACAGCCTTTCACTAATCCTCGATAGCATTCTGTTGCATTTTTGCCACGGGCAACCTCGATTTTAAGCGACGACTGCTGAAAACATGCTTTAGAGCGATGGAAACGAAACTCCTGACTTTAACGCCGCACAACAACTACCCTTCTAAGCAGATCGACTGTTTTTTGCACTCTACACATCGACAACAGCTCCACTTCACCGTTCCCATATCCTATTTGCGCATGCCCGCCCTTCTGTGAGTTTAAAGGTTAAATTGCCACTATTTAATTTACAGCCCTCGTATATATATATATATATACAGGAAAATGTTTCCCTAATCAAGATCCAGGGGTTTGGTTTTTTTTAAGGGCGAGCACTTGGGATCTATTGTCCCATTGGCATCATACGCCAGGACTGCTACTCTCTTCTCGTTACACAATGGGCACCTGTGGAGCAGCGTCGCCCACGTCACACAACCACAAGCCCGTTTATAGGGAGGGTCACATTCACACAATCACACACACAGAGGAGAAAGGACATAGAACACAGGGAAAGAAAAAGAAACATCCATGGCCTAAGCGGGATTCGAACCCGCAACCATCGACTCAGCAGTCAGGCACGCTAACCACTCGGCCACCTGGTCGGCCCAGCCGTAATTTTATAAGCATGAAAAATCTACGTGAAATAGGTCTGTCCTATCTCTTATCCAGAAATTTTGAAAGGTAATTTGCTTCAAGAAAATCTTTAACGTTATGAAAAAATATTTTAATAAACATATTAAACCAATGAAAGATTTTGTTTTCTCTCTGAAGAATAATGATGTATGTAAGTTTCAAGGTCTTATAATTAACTTTTCTTTTATTACTTTACACTTCAATATTCTTTGTTTCGATCTTGTAAAATCTGAAATGTTTAAAATTTCCCCAAATAAAAAAAAAAATTACTATTTCGTTATTAACTTTCAAAACCCTATTTTCGATAAGATAAACTTGATCTTATCGAAAGTAGATCAATAAGATCAACAAATATTTTCGATAACCTAATATTTTTGAAAATTTAAGAAATTTGTTTCCTTTAAAATATTTTAACATAGTTAAAAGCTTTAAATATAATAAATATCTTAGTTGAACTATGTTTAATTATAATGATATTTACAAAATTTTAGGGAGGATTAAAATATCCGAATATGAATATCACTGTGAAGAAGAGAAATACTTTTATTTTGTTGATAAACATCATAAACTTATTACTAATGGAAATTTAAATATTATCGAAGAGCTTAGGAACTTAATGATAAAAGGCTTAAAATTTAGACCCATTTACCATAGATCAATTAATCAAATTCTACTTTCTTAATGATCTCTATAGTTTTTGTTTAAAAGTACTAAATAGATTTTCTTTACCTTTAGGTATGTTAACAGAATGGAAATGGGTTGTTTATTATTACTTTAATAACTTCGTTTTCAATAAAAAGGAAAATTAAAATAACTGTAACTATTCGACAAATTTTTCTAAAATTGTTCTATTTTCTATTCCCATAAACAAAGCTAACAATAATTATTTAATCTTCTGTAGCAAATTGTATGTTTAACTTTTAAGTAAGGAGTTGAGAAATAGTAAGAATGTTAAGCTTAGTAATTTATATGTTACCGGCAAAGTATGAAATCCGGCATTGTATAGAATGACTAGGCATTGTATAGAATGCCTAAAATTAGCCGGCAAAGTATGAAAAGATTTATATTTCACACATTGCCTAGGCATTCTATAGAATGTCAAATAACAAACCGGCAAAGTATAAAATACATCTCCGATTCGTCAAAATGTCATTCAAAAATGACAAATTCAAAACGTCATCCGATTTTATATTAATTTATTCGGGGATATAATTACATTTATTCGTTATTTTAATATTTACTGACGAAAGATTACATTTATTCGATATTTTAATACTTACTGGCGATAGATTAGAAGAAACTTCAGTGTTTGGAGTATCGGGCAAATATATACCGGGCAATGGCACTTGACCTTAAAAATATATCAGTGTAGGGTATACCGGGAAAATGTATACCGGGTAATGGCACTTGACCTTAAGAAAACATCAGTGAAGGGTATACCGGGCAAATGTATACCAGCAGTGGCACTGAACCTCTAAAAGAACCTCAGTGTAGGCTAAACCGGGCAATGGCACTGAACCTTAAAAAAACATCAGTGTAGGGTATACCGGGCAAATGTATACCGGGCAGTAACACTTGACCTTAAAAAACATCAGTGTAGGGTATACCGGGCAGTAGCACTTAACTAGACCTAGTATATATTTCGGACATTTACCAAAGGCCTAGTCATACTAGGTCCAGTTAAGTGTCATTACCCGGTATACATTTGCCCGGTATACCCTACACTAATGCTTTTTTAAGGTCAAGTGCCATTGCCCGGTATACCCTACACTGATGTTTTTTAAGGTTCAGTGCCATTGCCCGGTATACGTTTGCCCGGTTTACCCTACACTGATGTTTTTTTAAGGTCAAGTGCCACTGCCCGGTATACACTACACTGATGTTTTTTTTTAAGATTAAGTGCCACTGCCCGGTATGCATTTGCCCGGTATATCCTACACTGATGTTTTTTTAAGGTTCAGTGCCACTGCCCGGTATACATTTGCCCGGTATACCCTACACTGATGTTTTTTTAAGATCAAGTGCCATTGTCCGGTTATAATTGCCCGATAATCCAAACACTGATGTTTCTTCTAATCTATCGTCAGTAAGTATTAAAATATCGAATAAATGTAATTATATCCACGAATAAATTAATATGAAATCAGATGTAATAAATATTTCGGACATTCACCAAAGCGACTATGTGATTGTCAACATTCACCGGTGAAAGTCAACAATCACCAATTTCGCTCATTCACAATAACATGCACATCATTTACATAATAACCTCATCAGGACGTTTATTTCATACTTTGCCTAAATAGCATCCGGCATTGTATAGAATGCCTAGGCATTCTATACAATGCCTAGGCAAAGTATGTAATACTTCTCACATTTCATACTTTGCCTAAAAACATCAGGCATTCTATACAATGCCGGCGTTTCGTACTTCGCCGGTAACATTTTCAAATACATTAGAATATCATCATTACAAATAGGTTTTCTTTACCTTTAGGTATGTTAACAGAATGGAAATGGGCTGTTTATTATTACTTTAATAACTTCGTTTTCAAGAATAAGGAAAATTAAAGTAACAGTAACTATTCGACAAATTTTTCTAAAATTGCTCTATTTTCTATTCCCATAAACAAAGCTAACAATAGTTATTTAATCTTCAGTAGCAAATTGTATGTTTAACTTTTAAATAAGGAGTTGAGAAATAGTAATTAATGTTAAGCTTAGTAATTTATATAATAACATTATTATTAAAAAAATTTTAGCTTTATATAAGAGGTTAAAAATTAAATTTAATAATATATAATTTCCATACTTGATAATTACTTCGAATTCCTTTTGAATTAATTCTATGATTTTAAAAATACCCTAATATTTTTATTGAAATTGATGGAATACGACAAGGATCTAATTTTTCATCTCCCTTAGCTTACTTATTTTTGCCCTATTATGAAAAAAATTATATTCTTAATATTAAATTTGTTTTTAGATTTATTGATGATGTAATTATCTTTAATTTTCAAGATTATACAATTTTATTAAAAAATAAGTACACCGAGGAATTAATCTTGCTTCGTAATCATGATGATAATTTTAAATTTTTGGATTTGGGTATTATAATAGAAGAAAAACTGCTTTTAATATAAATTTAACTAATTACTTGAAATTCTAATGATTCCAAAAACATCTATTTAAATACAATTTTTTATCTAATGAATGAAATTAATAGAATTTGTAATAATGTTTATTTATCGAAAAAAAAATAGACGAACTCTTTTAAAAATAGACGAATTTATTGAATTGTTATAATTATTAATAAATTTATTGAAATATTCTTTGTTAACTAAAATTATATTTTCACTACGTACAAATCTAATTCGGGTAAATCAGTGGCTAAAAATCTTCCAATATGTAATAAAGAATTTTTTAAAGTAAAACAAATTTCCTTAAATGTTAATAAATATCTCTAAAGTCATCAATACTAAAATTTTATGTTTGACATTCTACCTTATTAGTTATAAACTCTGAATTATCTAGTTTAATATTATAATCTTGTACAGATCCAGTTTCTGGTCAATCCAAGGAATCTAAAATAATAAATCAAACGCGCTTTTGTACTTCAGTATAAGCAAGCCATTAAATGATTCCATCATCCTCTATATGGGGATTCTCACGAAACATGACAATTCACTGTTTCTTGCTCCAAGATCTAATACTATAATACTAAAAGAACTTTTTTTTTAAAAAAAAAATTTATAAATAGCATTGCTGTTAGCATTTTAAAATGACTTTGCACTAGCATTCACTGTTTTGCATACTTATAAAATTCAATTGAATATCAAAATGCCATTTTCCTGGCCTGTCCTAAACAATATTTCCAATAATAACTAGCTTCAAAACTTCCCATGCATTTTTCAAAATTTAATTTTTTTATCTTATCCTATGTAAGCATTTCTAGAATATACGCAGAGGGTATTGTTTTCTAAAACTTCGTTTAAAATATTTTTTCTGCCAATAATTTGTTTGTCCCATGAAAATCTGTCATTTTTCTGACTACTTTTATTTAGTGATTTATAACCAAAATAGATAACGCCAGGAATCAATATCTCATGTTAATAGATTGATTAGATACCCTCCTATCTGAACATGTCTTGTTGCATGAATAAAGAGCCAATTTCCTGGCTCAAAATCTATTTCAAAAAATTTTTCAAGGTGAGTAGGTTTTTATGCTGTCATTTTTCCGGCTTCTTGAAATCATTAGTAATAAAAACTACATAGATTTATCTGAGTTATTTTAAGAAATGCTGTTTTCTGCAGAATATAAACGTCTTCGGTCAAAATATTAAATTGAAGCAAAGTTATATCAGCAACAAAATTTTTTGTTGCTGATATAACTCAGTTGTTTCTTTCTACAGTGGATAAAAAGAATTAATTTAACCAATTTATGGTCCATCTAACATAAAAGCTTAAGTTCAGTTACTTACTATTAACTTAAAATGACTGTTTTTTAAACTTCTAAGGTAATATGTCATTTTCCTGGCATTCAAGATTTGGTGAATTTCTATTTTATTTTTTTTCTCGAGCAAATGTCAATAAACTATACTGCTGTCTATAAGATATTAATAAATGTAGCTGAAGAAGTATACAAAAAAAAATTTTAGATTATTTCGAAGACTATAAATTTGAAGAAATTTTTTGGTCCGAATTGTCATGTTTCGTGAGAATCACCCATATACGCTTCTATTTTTCACATTTTGTAATGTGGCTGATAAGTGTAAGTACATAAGACTTCGCAACACGCTTCATATATATATATATACATTTTAAGTTTTATTCGGTATTCTTTTTAATTTTTATTTCTATTTTTTGCTTGATATGTTTTATTTAGCATCTTCTGCTTAATTTGTTCTATTTTGGCTTTAAATTGTTTTGGTGTTCTTTACACTATTTTATTGATATATATTGCTTTGACTATATTAATGCAATATTAGAATGCACTCTTTTTTGCGGTTATGATCGTGTGAGCTACGCACGATATTTTCTTTCATTTGTTCTCCAGCTTTAATTTTTTAATTTTTTAATATTTTTTAAAAATATTTTTTTTCTTCTTCTTTCTTAAAAAACCTTTACATTTTTTTCATGTTTTCTCTATAGTTTTAACTAACTCCTATTTTGAGTGCTTCAGTTATGTCGATTGTTATTTCTGTATATTTCTGAAGCAAGTAAAGTATTTTAATCAGTTAATGTATTGCAGGGTCTTCATGATTGTTTTCAAACATTTCAAAAAAATATATTCGTTTTTTTATAACATAAGAGTCTTCAGAAACAGAACAAGAAAATTTTTTATTTAAATATACAATTTACAAAACAAAAATCTTCTTTAAATAGTAAAAATCAATTAATCAGAATAAATTGTTCCCCCACACTTTTATTACCCTTTTATAGACTCTAAAACTCCTCCTATTTGACGTAGAATGTCTTTCCGCAAACCTTAACGACTAAAAAAGTATTAGGGATCAAACAATGAATCAGCGTTTATTGCAAAAGCTAATGTAATCTCCAATACGCAATTTATAATGAGGTTGATGTTATCTTAACAATTTTTACAATTTTACAACGTCGATTGAGTGTTTTTACTTCATTAATAAAAATATTCAACAGCAAATGTTTAATAGCTTAAAAAAATGTTCACAAATCACGTATATTTTTTTAAATTGCCATTAAAATAGTGTCTCAAGCTGTAAGACTCAAATGACTGCAAAATGATAACAAATTCAGAGCATTTGAAACTTATGTTATGTACTAAAATATTTTTTAATTCATAAAACTCATGTTGATTTACTCTACAAAATGTAATACTGCCCCTTATCAAAAACCATAACTAAAATACTTATTTTTAATTCCTAAAACGTTTCATAAACATTACGAAAATGTTTCAAATGCAATTAAGTAAAGCAATTTTTTTGTCTTTTATTTATTGAAATTTGAACTAATAAATTAGACGGGAAAAAATTCTGATAAAATTACCGCCCTGTATGGTAACGACATTTTTGGTAAAAAAAAAAAGTAAATAATAATTCTGGTAATATAAACCAAAATATACAGCATTTAAATCCTTCTTCTTCTAAAATTCTTTCGTTCATGTGGCAATGGTTTACTGGAAATTCTGGTTTTCAAAATTATATTTCTCATTTCCACATATTTAGTATACTATGCAAAACTGGAAAGTAAATTTAACCAGCGAAATACATGGTTTTTCTGTCATGCTGTAAGAATTCAAGATAAAATTTACAAATTTAGCTACATTTATATAATTTAATGCATATAATAAAGCCATATTTTATTTTTAATTTTACCAAAATTCATTACCGAAATACTTCAATAAAAATTACCGAGATTTTTGTTGTTCCCATAGAGCCAGAAACAATGTAAAATTTTCTTTATTCCAGTTGTTTTGGACATCTTTTGTTTCTCATTGTAGAAAAATATAAATTAGATATAAAATATCGATTAACATTTGCAATAGTAAACTATCAGCTACCCAATGGGAGACATAATAGCGAACTGTCGGCTTCGCAATGGGAGGCGTAATAATAAACTATCGGCTACGCAATGGGGTACGTAATAGTGAACTATCGACTACATAACGGAAGACGTAATAGTGAATTATCGGCTGCGCAATCGGAGATATAATAGTGAACCATCGGCTACGCAGTAGTAAACTTATTAATATTGGAGTGTTTTACGCCAAACGTTTAAAAAAACGTTGCGTTTTCGTTAGACGTGTTACGTTTTAAAAAAAATTCTAATTAATGTAATATAATTTTTAACCTTCCATTTCCTATAATTTTAAAAAAATTACACTTAAAAAAATTGCTGATCAAAAATATGGTAAAAATTACCAGCACTCAGTGTCTTATTACTTTTCACCAGAAAATTTTACGAATCAAAAAATTTGATATACCGTATGTTTAACAGTAATATTTAAAACACTAAAATTAATTAATAATTGGAATTAAATATACGTTACTGAAAGACTAATTCTAAAATTTTATTTCAAAAATGGATTTTACCGTTAAGTCGATTTACGAATGATAAGAGTGCCAGTTCTTTTTATCATAATTTGATCCAAAATTCTGCTCAGTGTACATTAGTATTCAAAAATATAAATTAATACGAACAAAAAATTAAGATATTCTTAAAGGATATGAGAAATATTACATAGTCAGAAACTTTGGGATTCTGTGAACAGGAATTCTGCAGCAATTTCTTAAGCACACAACATTAAGAAAACAACTTTAATTTGGGACCAATTTGAACCATATTATAGGGCAAATTAATCCTTCTTGAAATTAATTACAAAATAGCATGGCTTAAAATGAACGAAAGCATGGTTCGCTTACCCAGTGTATTAAGTTTATAGCTAATTCTTACCATAATAGAACAATATAGAACCATATTATTATAGCAAGTTAAAGCAAGTTAATCCGTTTTTAACTCAATCACAAAATTACGTTGTTCAGAATAAACGGATACATGGCTTTACCTAATACCTTTTTAAGTTTACAACTCATTCCCTGGGTATTATGCCTCAACGTTGAATTTATTTTATAGTTAACTTTGATCTGATTTTTCTGAGAGTGCAAATAAGTAATTAGTTTCAGAGTATTGATAAAAATCATCGTGAAAGAAGTACCACAAAATGAATTTTATAAGTTTGTTTACATGTCGATAAAATGCACTGTAAAATGGCTTCATCAATGATTTAAAAGAATTTTTTAACTTTCGATTTCTATACGTAATTAATAAAAAATTTAATTAATACATCTAAAATGGATAAATGAATATTTTTAAAAACTACTGTACGTGGATAGATTGTCAATGTATAGTAGATTTAAAACTTAAAAATTTCAATGAAGTAGGTTTAAACCTACACAGAAATAGTTTGCAATTTCATCACCATTATTATAATTTTACGCATATTCATTTTTTATTACTTAACAAATTACATATTATTTAAGCAAATATAATTTTTAGCTGTTTTCTACAAACTTTTAATATCAGTTGTTAGCAAAGCAAGTAGCTTCCTTAAATCTGGGTAGAAAAAATGACCTTTTTAATGTTTGTAATTCATGAAGGCATTACTTTGCCACATGGCACATATCCAAATCATCATTGCTCCACCCCCAATGGCTACTGTTGGCATGTCTCCAGATCATGAAATATTACCATCTTTAATCTTCATGGGGAGCTCAATAGTCAATTTTTCTTTTGTTAATCGATATACGTATAAAAAGACAACCATCTTTTGCAAGAAGACTAAATAAAGCTAAAACCTGTTTCGTTTAAAAAAAATCTAACAGGTTGAAGAGGTTAAAGAGGTACTGGATGACTTGGAATAATAAGATAATCTATTATGATAGAAGATACTGTAGATGTTATAATGCATTTTATATGTATTTTCTTTTTGAACTTGACATATGTAGGGGAGAGTGGGGTCAATTGTAACATTTTTTACTTAACTATTTTTAACTAACAAAAAATCCAATATATTATTAGTATTAATCGACAGACGAGTAAAGTAGACTATCCTCTACTAGAAAAAAAAATTAATACCTTATTTTAAATGTTTTTAATAGATATTTTTTATGTATA
The DNA here is from genome assembly GCF_043381705.1 of Parasteatoda tepidariorum. Lineage (NCBI taxonomy): Eukaryota > Metazoa > Arthropoda > Arachnida > Araneae > Theridiidae > Parasteatoda > Parasteatoda tepidariorum. Next base: position 62,576,856 of record NC_092208.1, read on the forward strand.
TTAGATTAACGAATTTCTTAGATATTTCTTTTTTCAATTCTTGGAACTGATGTCCAACTCATTCGATTATTAAAAATACCTTTGCTTTATAGATTGTATGCAAAAATACAATAATCGTATAAATGCAGCAAGCAACTTTAATTTGCTTTTGTTAGCTTGAAAAATAAATTTTACTACTGTTTGTTTAACTATTTTAGTAGGGGAGAGGGGGGTCAATTGTAAAATTTTTTACTTAATTATTTTTAACTAACAAAAAATCCAATATATTATTAGTAATAATTGACAGACGACTAAAGTAGACAATCCTCTATTAGAATAAATATATATACCTTATTTTAAATATTATTGTATTAGTTATTAACAATTTTCGACAGTCGTGCACTTGTTACGATTGTCCCCACTTACGGGGTCAATTGTAACAGTTCATAAATTCAACTAAAACATAGCCTAGTTACATATGAAGTTTTTAAACTTGTATATTTCGACAAAAAAATAGACGAAAAATGTCATTTTAAAAAATAAATCTGCAGCTTTAGGAGCAAAACTAATTTCATATTTGAAATCCGACAATCGGATTAGGTAAGATCAAGTATTTGTATAAATGCAAGAAATTTTTTTTCCCCATTGTTATCATTCAACCAATAAAAATGGTTGATTTAACTTCTTTACATTATTACGGTTTGTGGTGCAATATACATTTATGAAAACAATATTTAAGGAAAATTATTTCAAAACGTATTTGAGGAAAAGTACTTTTAAACTTTTTTTGACATAACTTTTTAAAGTTAAAGTGGTTCTCATAATAAGAAACTATTCACTAACCTTAAACATATTAATAATATATTTGGCATCATATTAAAATGTTAAAATTNAATATCTTTTGTGATGTAACTCTTTCAAAAGTACATAAAAATGGTTGCCATCAGGGGTGTACATGTAGATTTATTAAATACACCTTGTGCGCCACCTAGGAACCAAATCTAGAACCTGACACTCGAAATTTTTGCTCTGTTACAATCGTACCCTGTTACAATTGACTCCACTCTCCCCAACTTATTTACATTAAAGATACACAGGTTATATTTTATAAACCGATCAGCATTCATTTCCGATTAGATATAGATATGAGAATCATTAAAATTAATATAATTGTTTTTTAATATGCATACAAAGTGTGCCCACAAATTGATCGGAATCTGTTAGTAATGGATTTTATATATAGAATAAACTTATCACTACTTGATTCAAAATTTTGCTGTAAAATAATATGTCCTACTATATCTCAATTTTTAAAATAAATGTTCTGATACGGAATCAGAATTCAATATTTTAACTGCAATAGAAATAAACAATGTTTAGAGATATATTTTCAATCAAGGCTTTATGATCATTCAATATTACATGAGATAATGTATATTACAAATTATATGTAATTTTGATTTCAGTTTGGTATTTTTTTAATAAATGTCTGGAATTTCGAAAATCAGAGTTTACGGTAAGCCTTTACAATATGAACGGAAAAAATACCAAATGAATGGTTTAAATACCATATATTTTTGGTTTCATAAACCAGAATTATAGTTTTTTTACCATAAATATCATTACCGTACGGTACGGTAATTTTAGCAGAATTTTTTCTCCAAGTGTTATAAACTGAGTGTTTAATTCTAATATATTCATATAAGTTGTTTAATCTTGAAAAACATTTAAAAAATTTCAAAAAGGTTAGTTTCAACGTTTATCTTACAAAATATTCTCTATATAAAATAATTCCATGTTCACTTTCAGAGTGAAAGGTTAAGTTGAGTATTTCAGGAAAATTCAATTAAAAAGTAACAGATAAATTAAGTTTTTAATGTTTAGATATGTAACTATGAGAACTTCCAAAAGAAAAAAAAATGACTTCAATGTAACTGTACAAAACTGAATGAACGGAAAATAAAATATTATAGAAACTAACTTAAGTGAAATTGCAAAATAAAATTGTAATAAAATAATTGCAATGAATATGACTTAGAAAACTTGGTATTGTGATTATTTTCACTACCATAAACATTCACATACTCCATTTTTCATTTCAAAGTAAGGCAACACACATTCAGCAAAATATAACGATAATTTATTTTAAAATTAGTTTTTACAACAGAAATGTCATTTGTGCATTTTGTTACAATAAGCTTACTCTCATTCCCATAACTATTAATATGAAATAATATAATGGGTAAGCATATGATTATGGTAAATAATAGCCACTAACTAATCCAATGTCATTCGAAACTATGTTCATGGGTACACTTTTTATTCTTAACAATGAGTAAAAGATAACGTTAACTATAACAACTGCCTTGAGACCTATATCCAGTTTCTTCTCAATTGTAATTTTCCTCATTGAGTAAAATATTTTGCGTTTTCCGGAACAAAATGATTATGCAAAGCAGATGAAGGCTCTGCTGCAAATGGCAAAACTCCTCCGAAGGTCTATGGTTTGCAGTTGGTATTTGGAAGAATAGCTGTTGCATGCATTTTGCTCATATGTCTCAGGGGCATATTATTCTGTCGTGAGAAGTGAAGTATTTTCGTGTTTTGCATTTTACTGAATATTAAAACTGACTTAATAAGATGGTTTAATCTGTTCTTACGTAATGTAATGAGATATCGTGATCCTGCTGAAATTTGGAAATTTTATTCTATGTCAGAGACCACTGAAAGGAAAACTTAAGAATGTGTTAGTATTTAACTGAATTCAGAAATATTTGAATTGATTCAGCATCTCAGCACAATTTTATTTTTAGTGATAGATAAGTTTTTGTTATAATCTTTAAACTTGTATATTGGCATTGTACTGGATTTACTACTAATGGGTTTCATATTTTTTGGCCTTCTGTTGAGGCTCATTTCCATGTTATTTTTTATCAATATCTGAAAACAGATTTACTAGATTCTTATTGCATTCGTACCGGAACGCTTTCTTTTATATTAAACTTTGGTTTATTTCTATCAAAACTTCTTACAAATTAAAACAATTGTTATTGTTGATCTTTAATAAATTTACATATATTTTTTTAAATATGTTTAAATTTCTCTTCTTACAAAACATTGCCCGTGCTTAAATTTCATTTAGAAAATAAAAATAATGAATTAAGATCTTTTGTATTTTTGTGCTGTTTTTTTTCCACGAAAACAATTATTTTACTTGATGCTTTTTTGTCAAATAAAATGTGTAATTATATTCAAAAAAAATAATTCTGGTGAAGCTACCATACTATAATGACATTTTTGACAATAATGAAAACCAAAATATACGGTATTTAAACCATTTATTTGGTAAGTTTTCCGTTCGTAGCTCACCGGTTTACCGGAATTGCGTGTTTTCAAAGTTATCATTTTTATTAACACATATTTAGTTAAAAATACAGAACTGGAAAGTAAATTTAACCGAATAAATAATTTTTACACCGAACTCAAATGTATCATGATAAAATTGCCAAATTTCGCCCCATTTATCAAAATTTATCACTTATTATAAAGCCTTATTTTATTGCTAGTTTTATCAAAAATATTATCAAAGCACTTCAGTAAATACTTACCAAACTTTCTGATGCTTCATAGAGACAGAAACATGGTAAACTGTACCATATATTTGTAAATATGTCCATAAAAAATTTTTTCAGTGTGCAAAGCACAGAGACAATATTAAGATAAATTCAAACTAGTCTAAACAAAATAGAAATTAAATATAAAGCGATTAAAGATTAAATATTATAAAATTATTTTATAGAATTGATAAATTTATGTAAATATTCTTCTTAGTAAAGCAAAGATAGCTTTATTACACAACTAAAAACTTACGTACTTTTAATAACAGTTAAATTATGTTTTTTTTTTTTCATGTTCTGTAGAATTTACGTCTAAAAATATACAGCAGTCTACGGTACAACAAACTTCACTTTCTCACGCCCTATTGAAAAATTCAACCTTTATCTTCTGATTTTTTTTTTAATGAACGTCAAAATTGGAGAAAATAATACACGAGTGTAAGCTATCTCAATTATTGGGGTAAAGCTTTAATTACGCCCTTTAATATTATATACGTATATGAATACTCGGTTTAGTATGTACTTTAAATTAAGTAATTCACACTATTTTAGGATTGGTATTACACCAGGAGTCTTACGATATGCAAAACAGTAAATAATAAGAATTCATTAAAAAAATCTTTTTATTCCTTAATGATTTAAAATTTACAGCTTCCTTTCATCACAGTTTCTTTGTCCTTTTAATATACATTCAATGTTATTAAAATATGCATAATAATATTATTATAAAGCAGAATGAATAAAAAAAAGTTGATAAATACTTTTTTTAAACACTGATTTACACTAAGATAAAAAGAAATATTTGCTGATCTCCATAATAATTTAGACAACAAAAGATTAAAGCATTTTATATTACTTTTAAAAAATTAGAAAACACGTATGGGAAAAAACTCTCACAATTTTTTTTTCTGCAGGAGTCAATAAAAGAAAATTAATAATAATAATGTCTAACTTTTGAATTTTTTTATTTTATAACCGTCGTTGAACAGCCGACCCAATTTCATGGGTTTACGACTACTTACGTTCAACTCCGTAGCCTTGTAATTTAACTTTTGAATTATAATATGTATACATATAAAATATGTTTTATTATTATACTCTAAAATTATGCATAAAAAGCGTGGAACAAGTTTTATAAAATTCCGCCAGTTTTAATTTCAAATTGCTGCAATTTTTTAAAGCTTAAAGGCTCTCAAAAAAACTATTTACCATATACATATTCAGTATAAAAGTATCGAAAGCCAAGCAAAGCATAGTTTTAATTTAAAACGTATATCTGAAGTCCGCTAACCTAGTTAAATTAAAAAGGAAAAATATTTAATTTAAATGCTTATTATATAAAAAAATAATTTATGAATGATGTAATCACTTTTTATACCATATTTTGCTTCATTTTTAATCAACAAAAAAGAAATTTAATTTATTTTGTATGAATTTTCAATTAGGTATTAGTTCTTATCTCTCCTTGTTCTTAATAATAGTTTTTTTTAAGTATTTCTTTCTATATTTAGAAATTTCCTGTTCTTATCATTATCTAAAAAAATATTTGTGAATTTTAAATGTATCAGAGATTTTTAATTAAGATAGATAATGGTTATTTTTCGTATTATGTGTTCTTATTTAGTCTTATTAAGGTTTCATTTTTACTTACCATTATTAATCGCAAGTGTGATAAATTGTTATGTTAAAATTTTGGTTTAAATATAAACTTCTAAATTTGGTAATTCCGGAAGAGGAAAAAATGAAATGATAATTTAATATGCTATTAAATTAAGTTATAATTAATATCTATCTTCATTGAAAGGACAGGTAGAAAATTACGATCAATAATTAGTGTCTACTTCTTTTAACAACCTACATTACTATATTAACATTTGAATAATTTCTATTAAGCTATAAACTACTCCGAAGAGCCATTACATTATGACCACCCTGCTAATAACATGTAGGACCACCTTTAGCCTTCAAAACTGCTGGCACCCGCCATGGCATTGATTCCACAAGGTGCTGATAGGTAGTCTGAGGTATCAGGTACCAAGCGCTCACCAACTGGTTCTGCAATTCCCTCACATTGCGAGGGGGTAGCGTGGCAGCACGAATTTGGTTTTCCAAGTAGGACCACAAATGCTCTATTGGATTAAGGTCAGGTGAATTTGGGGGCCAAGACATGACTTGAAAGTCACTGGAATGTTCCTCGACGATTCGATCCTTATAACATGGTACATTATCCTGTTGGCAAACACCATCCCCCGCAGTAGAAACTGCTGCCATGAATGGGTGAACCTGGTCTGCAACTACGTTCAAGTAGCTCACAGACGTCAGGGATTGTTGTATGAGGATTAAGGGTCCTAATGTGCCCCTTGAAAACATTGTTCCTGGGCGAGAAACCATGAACACCTGGGCGAGCCCATTGCTCTAGATGGAGGGTGGTCATAATGTACTGGCTCTTCGGTGTACAATATAATAAAATAGATCCGAAAGATCCTGAACTTTTATTTAAATTTTATTATATCCAATTTTTGAAATGTTTCCACAAAATTAAAAGAAACAAATTTTAAAAAAATAATTATAATTTTTCCCACAGTATAATAATGACTCCCTTTCGCACTAGTCCAGTGAATTATTATATTATTTAACAATCAGCAAATTGCAATTGTATTATTATAAAACAAAGTTTAAAAAATAAACAAATATAGCTTGATAACAGTTTCATAGAAAGTCATTCACTGTAAAATAACTAACATTTAGTAATAGACAATTATTTGAAACTCATAACATTTAAAATATCATGAAATTTTTATTAAAAAAAATATCTATGCTCTTCTTAATATTTTAATTCTATATAAGACTCCTATACAATCTTACAATTATAATTTTGTAACAAATTTTGCAAATTTTAGTGTAAATACATTTAGTGTAACCTAAATCAACCTATAATATCCTTACTAAAACTTACACTGCGGGAAAAAGTTTTTTTTTTCAGTTGCATGAAATTTTTTGTAACAAATCTCAAATATTTACGTATCGTTGATTTCAAATTCACAATTGGTTTCTCTCTCCTTGCTACAGTTTTTCAAATGGCATTTTTAATCTTTTTTTTATGGTCGAAATGCACAAGTTTGAAAACGTTACATACAACAGGGGTTGGATAAATGCAGCGAAAAATTTAAGGCATATCATAAGGCATAAGGGAGTTAGGGCATACCTTAAGGATTAAAAATGCATAAGAACCCATTCAATCACGAACCCCAACGAGTATTTAATCCATTTATTTTCTTCGAATAAGATTAAAATTTAATAATTGGTTATTATAATATACTGCGCCAAAAAGCTAAAAATTAAGCAATACTTATGGAAATTCTGTTCAGTGTTGTTCATCTTACATAAAACTAACAAGGGAAACTAGGGAAGTGTGACTCGCCAATTTTGAAATAAACTAGTGGGATGTATGTCTTATGAGGAATAATTTTAGAGGGCAACATTCGTTTCGGCCCATAGAGGGCCCTATGAGAGATAAAAAATAATTCAATATGTAGAAAAATCGGTATTTTATTACTTCAATGCAGACTATTAGTTATTGTAATTATCTCATACTCGAATTAATTTTGTGGTACTTTCACGTACTATATAATGCATATTTACTGTCAAAATTGATTTCGAAAATTTTATATATCTGTAGTTTTTCAGAAAAACCTGTAAAATAAATTTTTTAAAAAAAATTGACATCAATTTTTTTAAATTTTTTTATAAAACATTTTCCAAATTAATTGGAGCATGTAATTGCAAATCAATTAATTAATTAATAATGAATTATTAATTAATTAATAATGAATTATTAATTAATTAATAATGACTTAATTAATAAACAATTAATAATTAATTTGTTAATTAATTTATTAATTATCAAATCAATTATTTACAAATTAATTGGAGTATGAGACAATTACAATAACTAATAGTCTGCATTGAAGTAATAAAATACCGATTTTTCTATATATTGAATTATTTTTTATCTCTCACAGGACCTTCCATGGGCCGAAACGAATGTTGCCCCCTAAAATTATTCCTCATAAGGCATACAGCCCACTAGTTTATTTCAAAATTGGCGAGTCACACTTCCCTAGTTTCCCTTGTAAGTTATACATAACTGAAGAAACAATGAAAAATGAAAAAATGAATAAATATTACAGCCGAAGCTGACGTCTTCAAGGGGTGCCAGCTCCGGGAGTCATAAAAGCAAAATCTTTTCTATCGAGAGAGCTCAACAAATGTCTGAAATTGCTCTATCCGTTACCAATTATTTTGAATTATTTTCTTAATATACATAGCTGCTAACTAAGTTAACTATAAGTAAAATTAAAGTTTAAATTCACGATGTTATGACTACTTCGGTAATATCAAAGCCTTAATTACAATAACAAAGTGAAGAAACCTCCAAACATTGTTAATTGTTTTAAAAATTAAATTCGAAGATAAATTTTTTCTTTTTTTTCTAATTATTTCACTCATTCAAATGAGTTAAAAATGATCATAATTTATTACAATTTTTCAGAAATCCACTGATTAGTTTTCAGAAAACAGATAATTTTCGGTCTATTTATTTATCAAAAAGTAATTAAACTGCTCAAAACATTCAATATATTATATGTATCAAGTATTTATTTGGATTTATGTATTCTATATAATGAGTGCATATCTTACGATGTATCTAAAAGATTTGTCTTCTAAATTTACAGTTCTAACCGATTTACTTCTTAATAGATTTATTTACTACTCTAATAGATTTAATTCCACTCTAGACTTCTATCCCTAAACTAGGTTATTAACAAAGGCTGTTGTTGTCTCTAATGACACTTGGGCAAGCCAATCTCACCTGTTATTGGCATTTTTTACGAATCAAGTCAGGAAGGTGGGCCATTAGTTTGACAAGAGAGCACCGCAACGGAGAATGTACGTCTTAGCTCAAAAAGCTCCAAGTATAGGTGGCAGCACCACTCATTCGTAAAGCCACTTCCTCTATTAAGACATAGGTCTAAAAGGGGAAAAAATTTCTCCAGATCCCCGCACCCATGGTAATACTCAGCAACTAACAACTAGCTTTTCAATTCCACAGATTTTACGAGTACATAAATTGCATGTTCATAGTGAGTCTTAGAAAGTTGAGAATTGGATAGAACCCGGCTCCTCTGAACCAAAGTCCGATTCTCTAACCACTGAGCAAAACGCATATTGATATACCTATAACCTTAACTATATTACCTATTAAAATGCATAAAAAAAATTTCGATTTGTCATTAATCATATTCGTATTTCAAAGTACATTCCATATAATATAGATTTTTGCTCATTTGTAAAATATTTTTAAAAAATATCAATGCGAAATAATAAAAATAGCCTAGATCCTTACCATTTCATAATAATTCATGAGAAAATTGCTTTGAATCTGAAATAAATTTCCTGATACTTAGATTTTAGATAATTAATTAACTAATTTTTATCTCAGGTAAAATATTAGTTCAAACTAATATGTAAAACAAGGTACAGTATATTTTAGAAATTAATTACATTTTGTTTTAATCAACATCCCAGCGCACACAAAAAGGTGTTTTGAAAACACTTTATTTCCTAAAGGATAAATTAAATAATTATAAAATTGCTGATTATAATTTTTTCTAACGTAAATTAAAAAAAAAAATTATTTTCATTCAAAGACAAAAAATCTAAATTTTTTGTTCATTACATCAACGAAAAGAATTATTAATGATCTTTTCTTAATTCGCATCTCCTAATCACTGCTTTCATTATTACTAAAAAATTCAAGAAGAAAAAATAATTAATTAAAAAACATTCACAAAAACAAGCATCTTATTTAGTAAAAGGTATGTACAAGAACAAAAAATTAATCTATGATTTATGTTTTAAACCTCCAATTAAGTCTAAATTAAAGAAAAGTCTGCAGATAAATGAAATATGAATCATCATTTTGCTATCATTTTTCAGATATTAAAAAAATATATATTTCCTGATGCACGAATATTTTCATAATTAAAAGAAATGTAGTCGATGAAATATAGCATCTTTCCTCAGAAAGACCATTACAATTAATTTAATTTAAAAACTATTCGATTTATTTGCATATCATTAATCATGAAACTCTGAAGTCTTATTTGTAAAAAATTCCATTAAGGATAAGTTAGTTAATTGCTGAACTTTCATTTTAAAAACACACTTCCAGTTTTTTTTAATGAAAACAAGTAAGCACATTTCATAAGAATTTAAATAAAATAACCTAAAACAGCCTTTTTGCATTAAAAAAATATTAGATTCAGATTTTATGTTATTTGTAATATATATATATATTACAAACACATGACTATATGACTATGGACACATATACACATGACTATGGACACATGGATAACATGACTGTAAGAAAAAGAGTCAAATTTTTCTGAAAAGAAAATAATAATTGAGAGACTAAGCATCTCTCTCAGAAAGAATAGATCTATACGCCCACAATTTACAGGAAAACGTATGTTCCCTAATACAATTTTGTATTCCTTTTATTTATTGAAGGGTAGGTCTAAAAACTTTATTATAATGAAATATTATGCAGAAATCGTGAGTTTAATTATGTACTTTTTTTTCCTTCATTTGAAGGAAGGTAGGATTATAAATTGATAGGATGGTTGAAAGATAACTTTTGACTATCATACAAAAAAAACGTAAAAGAAATCTGATTATACACTGTAAAGAATTTTAGATCAAATTACATTAAAAAGTACCAGTACTCACTGTGCATATATTATTTTCCTTAAAATCCATTGTTTCCGAAACATGCTCCGAAAAAAAAATCTGATATTATGCCATCTTTACGGTAATAATTACAGTAAAATCACTGAGTAACTCTAACTAAGTAAATATTTCTGTAAAAATTACTGTATAATATTTTGTGTAAAAATGCTTCCTAAAATGGATATGGCGGACGGCACCCAAAGTGAAGGTGCTTAATACCAGAATTCGATCCGGAAGTCTTGCCGTATATTTTATTTGTTTTTATTAGCATTAAAGAAAAAAAAAACCTAGTTGAGTTGCTGAAGTTATTAATTTTAAAATGAATGATATCTAAATTTTATCTTCCAATTCAAATTCATTCATTTCAATCTTCAATAGCAGTTTTCCGACAGTAGCAAATTTCATACTCATGAAAAACAGTCATTTTCTGAAACAAACAATAAAAAAATTGTATATATATATATAAGCCTAGGTGACCAAGAGGGTGTAGGTTGCATCAAATAAAAAGAATAAAAAAATGAATTCTATCTTGCTAAATAAGCAGATAGGATCACTTGCAAATTTGCATTGCTTTAGCATTGCTGCATTTGCAAACTAAAAATAGTAAACTATAGTTTAAAATGCAAATTAGAAAAAATGTATGCAATGTTTTTGTTTTTTTTACAGCAAAATCTATTAAAATATATTATTTAAATCACTAGATTTTTTTTTAAAGTTTTCAATGAAAGTTGAAATAAAATTATACTTTAAGATATAATTTATGCTAAAAAAAAATTTCCCATGATTTGAAGTATTCCTCAATTACAAAATATTAGAAAAATATTTCACTATTAAATGCTTTGTTTTAAAAATGAATATCAAATTACTTAATTCAAGTTCCCTATAAAACATATGGTTGGTTACTTAAATACACAGTATCTAGAAAAAAACGTCGTGAATTACTATCATTTATATAATTAAGAAAATCAATCAAATTGTATTTCTGTACTCAGAATAGATTATATGAACGTATTTTAAGAATTTAATCTGAATATTAGGCGCATGAAAACACCATTGCAACCAAAACTATATTTTAAATTTTTAATCACAAATGAAATTTTATGAAAATGAGTTGAAACTTAAATTTTTCTTTTATGAATACATTTAAATTCTAGCAACTAATTCGTAAACGAAAAAAATAGAATTAAAAGGCGTTTTTGCACATTTTTTTTAAAGTTAACATTTTTCTTTCAACACTTTATATTAAAATAAGGGAACTGTTAACTGTTTTCCGGCTTTGTGAACAGGCTAGAGTAGCATCTGTATGCAAATTAGAACGAAAACAAATCTGATACTTTCTACTTTCTGGGAAGCCACTTTAATGTGAGTCCAGGGAATTGTTCTAAGAAAGTTAAATGAGAGTGGAAAGTGAGGGAAATCTAAGAACTCAGAGGAAAGAAGCGTGAAAAGAAAAGTTCATACTGCTTACGAGCTTTATGGCTTCATCTCCGTATGGAAATGTCCTATTGATCAACTCTATAACTCCTAAGTTGTAGTGTCGCCATCTATTGTGTTTTAATGACAACATCCAACTCCCACCTGCTCCCTCAAAAGAAAGAAAAAGATAAATCTTGCAAGGGAATCAGTTGCATCTTTGGTAGCTTACTGCATCTTAATAGTCGAAGTCTGTATATATTTGTTTTCACTGTAATTATTTATTCGTGCAATCTTTAGAGCATTTTATTTAATCTTAAAAATACTGCTATGTATAGTATTTAGTAACTGAAATGTCGATTAGAACTTCGTAATTCAACTTTACAGCAATAAATAAGTTTCTATTTTTCAAATATCATTTGAATATTTTTAATTTGAAATCGATGATATGATATACAATGAGTAGGAAACTATGAGCGATGGTGTTCTTCAATAACTACCCTTTATGGGTAGTTTTAGAAACTTTGTAAAAAATGGAGTAAAGAAAGCAAGCATATCAAACTTAACGAAATACAGCTCAAGGATTTCAGAATCAGCAATTTATTTCTGAGAGAAGTCAACTAATAACATTTATATAAAAAAGGAAAATGGGAAACCTGAGGAAATATAATTTGTTGTTGCTTTCTCCTTGATTCTCATATTTAATATTTTGCTATTTTATACAGTGTCTAGTTTCGGTATACAATAGTACTCATATTTCATTCTTTTCTAAATAACTTCTCGTAGTATTCGCGATGCCTAAGATATAACGATAAAATGCATTGGTAATATACACTACTTACAATAAAGGAAGAGACACTTCAGTTTAGGAATTTTGATTTATTTGTTTATTTATTTTGATTTCTCAAGGAATACTTAAAAGATCATTTTCTTTACTTGAGACATAATTAGTTCACACAAATTTTTGCACTTAGCAATAAAGTTTAAAACATTCAGCGGTTTCAGGGACCGACAATAAATTACGAAAGAAAACAAGTATTTCACCAGGTCAGAAAATCAAAAAATAAACTTTGTAACTTATGCCGATTACTTTAGCTGATATTTGCAATAACTGGATAAAATTTCACAAACCTAGCTTGAATGTTTATGAAGATTGGGACATTTTTGTAAAAAAGAATTTAAAAAAATAATAAATAAAAAAATAAGAAAAATACTTTTTTTTGTCTCTGCGTTTTTTCACTATAACTTTAAAAATATTCAATAAAATTAACAAATTTAAGGATTAAAAAATTATTACAACATTTTGTATCGAAATTTGAAAAAAATTCGTTAGAAAAAAGATATTAGTATTTAAGAAATCTTTATTATAATTTTGTAGTGAATCGTATTTGGCAACTAATGAAAAAAGTCTGATTTGAATAATCTTAAAAACTTGAAAAAATTCAAGCAATTTTCTAAGCAGTTTTTGTACTTTTTAAAAAATAATTCATGATAATAAAGAGTTTTTTACAAATTTTAATTTGTACCATAAGACAAAATTTAATCACAAGTTATAAAACCTTGCAATAATCATACGGCCGCTAAACTGTCATAGTTCAAGGAATGAAAACAGGCGAAAGAAAACATTCTTTCATGGGGGATGATCCCCTCAATACCGATGTCATATTTAATAAATTTTGTATAATAGTACAAAATAAATTTTGTGGAAAATCCCTTATCATTTTGAGCTTTCTTTTGAATACCTACTTAAAATTTCTTAAAGCTCTTTAAACTTTTAAGATACTCAAATCAGATTTTTTTCATTAGTTGCCAAATACGATTCACTGGAAAATTTAAAAAAAAAAAGATTTCTTAAATTTTTTCATGCATGCTCAGTATAAAAGAACTATTTTAGATACTCATATTTTGCTTAGTTTTTAACGAATTTTTTTCAAGTTCCAAGATCCTGATTAGTAATAATTTTTTAATTGCTTAAGAAATTTTGTTTAATTTTATGAAATATTTTTTAAGTTATACGAAAAAAAACATAAGACAAAAAAATTAGCTTTTTATAAAAATGTCCATAGTATTTCCATAAATATTCAAGCTAGTTTTGTGAAATTTTATGCAGTTATTGAAAATAACTATAAAATTAATGGGTATAAGTTACAAGCTTATTGCTCTGATTTTTTGGCATAAGGTGCTCAAAAATACTTGTTTTTTTGGTAATTTATTATCGGTCCCTTTAACCATTGATAGTTTTAAACCACATTTCCAAGTATGAAAAATCACATGAACTAATCACATCTAAAGTAACAAACTAATCCTATAAGTATTTCTTGAGAAATTCAAAAAATAATTCAGAAACTGGAAGTGTCTCTTCCATTACTGTAGGGAAGTGTATAAACTTTTTTCAACTGATAATTTTTAAATGTTAAGCGCAAACGGGATATGTACTAAATAACAAAAGCATTATTTTTTTACTTCATATTTAATAAACACTATTACTATTACTTCACAATCTCATTGTCATCAAATAATAAAACTCAAGGTTTTTTTTATCCTAAACTTGGAAGCCACATGCTTAAAAATGATGGGATTTTAAGCTTCTGAAGATAACAGATACCAAACGATTTAAGACACTCAAAATTTTTAAGAGATTTCTCTGATAAGGAACGCATTAAAAGCACTTAACAGATTTTCAAAGTAATAAATTTCGACGATCAAGCATTTTATAGCCAAAGATATAGCAGTACATTCTTAACACGTAACAAGAATGTTCGGATTTTCGATCCGTAGTAAATCAAACTCGGACGAATGTTTCATTTAATCGATTATCTTTAAACATACCATATATGGTACGTTGAACTTAACTAAAAAATATAAAATATAGCGATGTACTTACAGCGACTTACTTTGATTTAATATTGTTTTAATTTAAGTATTTATTACTAAATTTAACAGGCCTAAATTTATTAGAGAAGTATCCTTTAAAGTATCCTTACTCTAAGAACACTATGTCAAAATTTTTATTTTTATATTAGTTGATTGTATTTGGTATATTTTGTATTATAGACACAAATGTCTTAATTAAATTTTATTAACATCATTATTCATTCATAATACGTAATTTTGTATAATATGTATCTATGGCTAATTTTTGGCTACTATGACAACTTCTATCTATGGCTACTTACGGCAAATAAATGAAATCTTCAGTAGAAGATTTTTAAACGAATACTTAAAAATTTACTTAAGTAGTAAATTTAAGTTAAATATGTTCTCTGGAGTCTAAGATTTTTCATTGCTAAAGATTGCCTCTTTAAAAAATTTAAAGCTATTTACGAGTGCATTCATTATTTTAAATATACTAAAGCAAATAAAAAAATTGAAAGCAAATAAATAAATGGAATAAACATGAATATTTATAAGTAAATGCCTGCTTACGGTAATTTAGATAAATAAATTTTAATTGATTCTTAGTAAGTAAATATATTTAAATCAAATGCTCATATATAGTGTTAATCACGAAGATATTCAAAATTAGGTATTTAACAATACCTATACTTTTGAGCATACGGTCTATGAAAAAGAATTAAATATTTTATACAAATTTTTTTGATACATTTCTACATTTTGCTACATTTCTTTAAATTAAACTCTGTCAAGGATGACACCAAGTGCACTCTTACTTAGTGCTTAACTTGTTTTAAGATAGTATTTGTAGAATAATTGAACTATTATTACTAAACTGTCATTACCAAACCCATTATTGGATGAGTTAGTTAAATATTAACTTTCTCTGCGCTTGATAAGTGTATGCTTATAATGTACATAATTACATTAATTTCCAACATCGTATTTTTATCAAGCTTTTTAAATTTAAAATTTGCTTGCACAATATTAATAAAAAATAAGCTTTAATTAATTCACGACCAAATGATATATTCAAATCCATATGATGTATTTAATATCTACTAAAACTCTTTATAAAAAGCTACTTTTATAAGAACAGGCTACTTTTTAAAAAATAAATTGCAGTTCAAAATAAACGAAAATATCGTTTATCCTTTACTTAAATTTTCTTGTCTTAAATTAAGTTTTCTTATTTTATAATAGTTAATCTAATGTTTAATATTTATTGTTGATAAAAATAAAAATATAAACTCTCATCTTATTTCGCTTTTTTATCAAGTATCTTTACTTTTCAAGCATTAAGGAACATACAATAAAAATCTCCTACCTATTGCAGTTAGAATGCAACATAAAAAAATAATAAAGAAAAATTTCAGCTTTTGATTCTAAGCTTTCAGGCAATAAAATAGTCTTCTTCAAGATTAAGGTTTTTAAAGTATTTTTTTCCGAAATAAACGTAAGTATTTTTCCAGACAAAAAATGGGTGTATGGAATTTTTCTTCTGTAAAATTATGTAAACAGTTTTATAGTAGTTTAAAATAAATAGCGAGGGAATAAAATCATAGAAAGTTTAATCATGATGCGATAAACATTTCTTTCGATTTGTGAATTTACATTTTAAAGTGCCTTCAAGCGTTTCTTTGTGAATAAAAATTTTTCACGTCGTTACGCTTATTTTTTTCCCCTTTAATTGTAAAAGTAAAATAAAAAGCAAATGAAATCATGCATATATTTTTATTTTTTAAGTTTCGGTTTTATATCATTCTTCGAATTACAAAAAGCATTTTCATTTGCAACTCTACTGTAAAATTTGCTTAGTTATAAATAAAACCATACAATTTGAAAATTCTTTCTTATTTAGAATTTCTAAATCACTTGATAAATGTATTATAAATTATAAACATAACATAGAAGAACTTTCTTACTTACTGTAGTTAAGCATGTCATTAAAAATAAAAAACTGCTAGTATAAAACATCTACTTACTACCAAATAACATTAATAATAATAATAACTATAAATAATAATATTAAATAATTATAATAATAACAAATAATAATAATGTATATCGTCATGATGATGAGTACAATTTAAAAACAAATAAAATCTCGAGTATGCTTTTTCTTATTTTTAAAATTTTGGTTTTATTTCAGTCCTACGAATCCAGAAAAGCGTGTATATTTGCAATTCTACAGTAAAAACTGCTTCGTTATAAATAAAACCATACAATTTTAAAATTTCTGCTAATTGAGAATTTCTTAAATCACTTTTAAAATATATTATAGATTATAAACTTAACGTATAAACTTAACGTGTTACGCATTCATGTGCCATAAGAGATATAAAATTCCCTGTAAAAAATATCTTTTTACAGCATCGATTAGGATTCATAATAATAATAACAAATATTGATCATGGTTATTAAGAATGCTTATTGATCATGATTATTATTAATAAATTAACAATAATAGTAATGGATAACAATTAATAATAACAATTTATGTAACCATGATGATGAGTAAAATTATAAAAAAAGGAATTAAAGTGCCTTTGGAAGTTTCTTCATGAATTAAAACGCTCCAATAGTTTTTTTTTCTCATCTAACTGTAAGGGATAAGAAGAAATAAAATATAATTAAACATTTTTCTCTTAAAAAAATTGATTCTATTATTGTCTTTTGAAGCAAAATTTTATTTAGTTGAGGAAATTAAATAGTTGACTTAATACGAACAATTTTAAAAGTTCATCAACAAATAAATGTAATTATAATTATGTTAATAACCTTGGAAACACTATTTTATATCGTATTGAATAAAGTTTAAAATTGTAGGAACTTGATATAACGTTCTCACATTTGCGGGAACCAATGACAACATCATAACAATCAGAAGATAAAAATAAAAGTTTTATTTTAAGGAAAAGGATACAGTCACAAAACTTAGTGACTAATTTAAAATAAATTAAAATGCAAAAAAAAATGTATAACACACTGAGTGACAGTAGTAATACTTTGTGATTTCGCAGATATATATATATGCTGGGGAAAAGTGCGTGATAACAAAAATGACATCTATATCGTGCAGTCGGTTACAGCTGATTTCCAAGAGCAGAAGGAATATCAGGATGTGCTCGATGACAGGTTGCAGGTTCGGTATTCCCTATGATCTAGTGAACTCTACAAAATCAAGAATTTTCTAAAAACACTAATCAATGTCTAATCAATGATGGGAACTACTATTTTTATTGCTACTATTTACGATATATCACTGTAAAAAAGCTGTGGCGTAATATCTTTCCAAATATGATGTTGAACCATCTCAAAAAGTATGTAAAAGAACCCTTTATTTCAGGTTAAAGACAAATAATGCTTTCATATACAATTTAAAGAGTTAAAAAACTAAAACTCTTTAAATGGAAATGTTTACACCTAGATCGCGAGCTTTCGCACCATACAATAAATATTTTCGCTTCCGAAACTCCAACTTCTATTTCGATATCATCTGTAGTTTGTTTACAATTAATAACGAGTTCGTGAAAAAGTTTAAAAGTTTTTTTCTACTGTTGTGGATTTATGGAAATAAAAGTTTCATCGTACAGATATCTTTAGTTTGGTAATATGTATAATTGTAATTTCATTTTTATGTCTCTGTATATGGTATGGTCATTTCTATGCGTCTATAATGCATAATTTTTATTAGCTTCTGCTCTGTTATACCTTGTTAGACTTCGCCCAATTGTTCTCTCCGTGATACGATTATGTGTGATTTACAAACTATTTTTAATTTAAGAATTAGTTTATGAATGTATCCTAAATTAATGATTCTTACTTTATATTATAACGCAAAAATAACGTTACCGACTCTTATGTGAATCCTAATTATATAACTGAACTATAATTACATAACTGATCACAAAAAACTAGGAGCAGTTACTTTACACCAAGAAGTGTGAAGAAAGATTACGGGTGTAACAAAACAGCACTTTAGAGTGAAGTAATTGCTATCAGTTTTAGTGGATACATGGAATTTTTTTACGGTGAGGGAAAAAATTCTTAAAACATTATTAAATATGTTATTTGTATGCGTTAAATATTATATGTATCTCTTATTGATAAGTACTCAAAAATTTCCTTCATCTGGAATTGAGTAAGGATAATTACTTTCTCTCCAAATTCATTCTTGCAAATTTATTTTCAAATTGCCGAATTCCTTCTTCCGAATTTATTTTGTCTTATTTTCCTGCAAGAAGTTGTGTTTAAATTATTATATTACAATTTATTTATTAGTAAACGTAAATAGATATTATCAATAAAGATATAGGTTTTGAGTTCATATCTTAACCCTTTGCTTACGGTGTACCATGTTGTACCATCACGTGTAATCTAAAAGGTTAATACTTTAATATTGATTTCAAATATGTTTCATTTTTAACAAAATTTTAAAATATTAAGCTAGTAAGTATCATCTTCAGATAAAAACGTTTTTAAATTCTTTTTTCCGTTTTTGAAGAAATACTACATAATTGTATGCCATATTCTTGTTTCTGTAATCACATATAAAGTTGAAATAGCTTAGAGAAAAGAATGCCCAATAAGTCAATTCAGGTTCGAATACCGGCAAAAGCTTTCTTGTCCGTGTAACGTATCTAAGAAACAGTTTTAACAAAAAAAAGTTTATCACGTAAGCAAATTTATCTTAATACTTAATTCAGATGCTTTATGTTTGTCTTCTGTACAGATCTAAAAGTTCAAAAGCATCGGAGTAGAACATTAACAGTCGTAAGTCTGTAAAATAAGCTTAGTAGTTACTGTAAAAGTAGTAATTATTAGTAGTTTGTGATATAAAATTGAATTATGTAACACATGGACCATCTTAGTAAAAGAAAGAGTTTATAATTATTTTTATTTGATTAAGATGAAAACTTTAATTGAAAATCATTAACTTCTTTCGATTATATCTTAAAACATAAACTAACTGCTTATTATTCCTCTTCAGCTACTCAATAAAAACTATTAATGAAACTGAATGCGATATTAATTAAATGTGAATGAAAACTTTATGAACATTATTTTAATAAGACACTACTGAGGAAAGTTTTATTAAAAATTTTTAAAAAAAGGCATTGAATGGATAAAAGCATAAGAATAAGCGAGGGTTCTAAACGAATAAAGGAGAAAAGTATTTTATTTCTTCGCTATTCTTGTTTTTCTTTTAAGTTTATCACAAAATTTCAAAATTGTTGTTGTAAGTGTGTAAGCATAATTAATCCTTTTTATCTCAAAATACGGCTGCTGAAGTCCGCACTTTTTTAACAATATTCTTTAAATTCTCCAAAACTATTAATTACATTTCTGTTTATTCTCTGCAAAAAAAAATACTTTTTTTATTTTTGAATATCAAACTTAGTGATAAATAATTTTAAGTAACATATTATGTGCCCTAAGCAATAAAAGTCATTTTAAATTTTATACACAGTTTCCAACACACATAAAATCAATTAAATAAGCAGCATTTTGCTATTATCATTTGAATGTTTCTGTTAAAAGGCTAAGTATGCATTATTTATACAACAATTATTAATTAGTTGAAAGTATTTATATCGCGAGATTGAATACCACACTGGAAGGGCAATAAAATATTTCGGAATATTAAAGATTATCTAAAAAAATTTCCATACATACTACTANAAGCTATTATTTTCTTTTTTTTCGAAAAAAAACAAACTTTATTGGGAACAAAAACAAACACATAAATACAAAGAATTCGTAACCAAGAGGAAAATCCTGTCCAGGCGATTAAGACAGGTAATACAATAAGTTCAAAATAGAAATTAAAAATAAAAATAAGTAAATAAAAAAATTAAAAAAAATTATTTCAGTTACTTTATTGTCAAGTAGAGTTTACAGTTATTCAAAATTTTGACTTGCTAGAGCACTCAAATTTTTACTAAAAATGTTTTCGACCAATGCAAGTAGTGTTTATTGCTTTTTATCCACACAAAAAAAAGAGATCCATCACCAGTCGAAATTTTATCACTTTCCAACTCACTAGTGTGCACATATTTTAACCAGAGCTCTGTACTGAATGTAAGATTAAATTGCTTCCTGATCACTACAATCAGCATTTATTACTATTTAATCACCAAAAAAGAATTTATAGTCAACCGAAATTTAGACTATTCGAACTATTTCAAATTAAAACTGGAGTTCTGTTCCTAATAACAGTTACCATTGCTTATTAAACGATTCTTCAAATTGTATTTAACTGTTTCTATCATTAAAATAGAAACAGTTAAATACATTTTTAAGAATCGTGAGATTAAAGACATTGCAATGTTTGTTTGTTTTTTTGCCACCCTAATAAAAATTTTGTAAACTTAAAAATAACAGATCTTTTTAAACGGAAAATTTACTTCTCAAAATTTACCGTCAAATAATAATATATTTAAAAATTGATTTTGCTGAGCGATAAATTATTAAACTTTCCATTTGTTCTCAAAATCCCATCCTTCAAATATTTAAATTCAAATGTTTCAATTTGAAGTATCTCAGTGAAAAAATATTTTATTCTTATTTCTGAATATACATTACCATTTTTTATGCCAGATTTAATTTTATTTGTTTTAACAACTCTTCAAGTAACATTTATTTCTTCATACTCTTCAGTGACTTTGCTTTAACATTGCATTTTTGAAAATAATATTTTTTAAAAATTTTAAATGTATTAAAAAAATAAAAAAGGAAAAATTTAGTCATTTATTCATGTCTTTATACAAAAAGGTAAATGGCTTTTTTCAAAAGGGGAATAGCAAATGAAATTTTCTAAAAGAGAATTTTTTAAAGTTAATGTTCGAAATAGGAAACAAGATTTTTAAGTTTCGCTATAGATGATAACATGTTCGTTAATATCATTATTATAATAGTTATAATTAATCATCTTTTTAGAATTCTTTTAGAAAGTTGCAGTAAATAAAACTTAAGTAGTTAAATAAGTATGATATTTATTAAAAGGATCGATATAGAAAATAAGAAAGTGGAAATATATTAATACATTCAGAAACTAAAATCAAATAAAACACGTATGACTCATTTAAATTAAAATAAATAATTAATAAGACTTTTCCTTTTCTGAATGTAAAACTATTTATTTCATCTTAACTTTTTTTATATCAAATCATATTTAAAAATATATTATAGCATTCTTTAGTTTTTAATATTGTTAACTCATAATTTTTTATATTTAATAGAATCACCATTTTATAAAAGAAAATAATTATTTATTTCTATTAAAGTACTGCCAGTAATGCAAAGCTGCTTAAGATCTTTAATTATTTGAAAGGTAGAGAGGCTTAGAGAAAATTTGGAAATTTATTTTATATATATTAATTGAATTCTCTTTTCTTGCAAACTTATTGCTCTAAAAGAGAATACATGTACTAAATTCTTTTAACTTATAAATTAAAAATAAGCACTCTTAACTGTTTTAACTAAATACATTTAGTTAAGTATTTAGATTGAGGAATTATTTAATAGGATAAAAATTAATTGCCATTTAATTATGTACCATGTAAATTATGTACTATACTGTAAAAATAAACTGTAAATTCAGAAAGGAGAAATTACCGAAAAAACTGTTTAAAGATAAATACAGATTTTTCTGTTTTTCTGTCGTTACCTGCGTGATGCAAAAAATGACAGCTTTTTTTTTTAGACTATCTCATTATATTTAACGGTTTGAAGTTGTTTTACACCAACCGGTTTTCTTTGTTTTTTGCCCTTATCTTAAATGGATTAAAACTGTCAGTTCAAATTATAGTTTTCGCCATTCAGTTTTGTTTACTGTAAAATTACTTTATCTTTTTTTCAAATCATTTTACGATTATTTTCCATATTTGCGTCTACTTTTCAGCAATAATTTTATCGTTTTGAATTAAAATTGGATTCCAATTTGACTGTCAAGTCGACACTCTATCTGATTCTTATCTGTGCTTAGATATAATTTTTCGGTTTTGACATGACTTCAGTAAGTACGACATTCAAGTTATGAACAGTTTCAGACTTTTCTTCATAACCATACACTGGAATTGCAGTGGATCGCGGAAGAGAGCACTTGTCTCCTCATCAGGTGACCCGGTTTCGAATCCCGGCGTATGTTGGTCATGCAAATACTACTCTCGGATCACTCCACCCACAATACTGACGAAGCTGTATTATTTTGCAAAAAAACGGAGTTTTTTTGTTAAAACAACAGTACTGATCTTCTTAAAAAACAGACTTCCGTTTTCTAAGAACAGCATTTTTCTGTGAAATAAGAAGTTTCACACAAGCTGAATTTTTTCCGTAAATTTAGCTGATTTTTTTTTACATTGTATATAGTATATAGCATTGTATATAGTATATATACTATATACCACAAAGTACATTGTTAAAAGTTACAAAAAAAACTTTAGAAAAGCATTAAAAAGTTCGTTTTTGTTTAAAAAAGGATTTTTTTTTTGTCAAAGATCATTCTCTTAAAAAAGCAATCTTTTGACAAAGATATTGTGAATAATGTTTTAAAGATATTTTTAAAGCTTGGAATCCCCGACCGGGAAAATATTAAACAGCGAAAAAGAATTATTGAAGAAATTAATTGCTCTTAATAATTTCGTTCTACCGAAGCATATTTTTAAATGAAAGGAAATGTTTCTAGGTATTGAAATTGGCCAACTTGAATCCTAAATTTGAAGTAAAGTGAAACTGAATGAAATATTTGTCACTATTTTGCTAAATTTTCTTGATTATTGCGGCCATTCTTAAAGATGGAGCTATATTTTGGATATGGCAAAGTTCTAAAATTCAAAAATTATATGTAAATGAATATTTAAAATGAAATCTCACGTTAACTTTTTGAACAAAACAATATCTCACGTAAGACTGAAAATGATAAATAATAAGCATGCATGAAAAACGCTTTACCATAAGAAAAAATTTTATTTAAAAAAAAATATATGATCCTTTTCTCAATGTGTCGTAGCATATCCTCATCTCTTGAGACATAGGATAAGTCATATATGCATAATTTACAACTGTACTTACAAGATGTTTAGATAGCAGAGAAAAACTGCATATAAATAACATAAATTCTATGAAAGTATAAGAAAAACATAAAGAGAAAAAATACTATACTCTTGGAAAAGTACAAGAAATTGATTCTCAAATTTCTTATACTTTTCCAATTTGTCACCGTGTAGCCATCTCTGTTTTATTTTCCTATTAAGATTTCATGATAATAGTTTTTCCGCAAACAAGGGTTAGTTTTATTTAAAATGTCCTCCAATAAAACTAGATTTCCCAAATTCATAAAATTAGTAAACCAGAAGAACATGTAGATCATGTGATCAAAACAGGTGAAATTCAAAGTTTCAAATGTGAAAGATAACGAGAAATTAATCCACTCAAAAAGTATTACTATATAACTTATTTTTAACACAGGTTAATTGCAAAAGGTTCAAATTTGTAAGATTACGAAATTGGAAAATGATGAACTATAAATGTTACGTGGAGCATCTTTTCAACACAGGCTAAATGCAAAAGGTTTAAACTCGCAAGATTACAAAGTTAGATACTGATAAACGAAAAATGCTAAATGGATCATCTTTTCAACATATGTTAAATGCAAAATGTTCGAATTTGCAAAATTACGAAGTTGGACAGTGATAAACTTAAAATAGTACGTGAATCATCTTTTCTACACAGGTTAAATGTAAAAGGCTCAAATTTACAGGAATAAAAAGTTAGGCAAGGATAAACTCATAACACCAAGTAGATCACTACGAAGTTGGACGTTAATAAATTCAAAATGCCATACAGAGTATCTATTCGTCAATAGTAATCAATAAAAATTCAAAATTACATACCCGATGCAACTGGTTACATTGTTTAGCTTCTAGAATTAACTTTGAGTCTGTTTCTTTAAGTATAGTTAATGTTTTGAATGGCCGGTCATTTATATTTGAAATTAATAAAACATTTTCATAGTTACGAATATTTTTAACTTAAGCTTCGATAAGTAATCTCATCTATCTGAATAAATCTCACATGAGATATTTTGACCAACTGATACAGATAACTGAAAATTATTGTTTCATCAGTTATAGTTGCAAGCTATCATCTTCTTCTATCTATCTATCTTTATTTAAATTGAGAAAAAAAGTATGGTCAAAACTACGAGCAAAGGAGACCAAGAAATTTGGAACCATGAGAACACCAAGAAATTTGGCAATTTTTACCAAAGTACTTTGCTAATAATTTTGATAAAATTAATTATAAAATATGGTTTTATAGTGTGTATAAAATTTGGTGAATGTGGTTAGATTTAAAATTTTATTATGATACCTTAGAGCAATTATCACGAACTCCCGGGCCACGGACCTGCACTGGTGCGTGAATCAAATAATACCAAGTCATCCAAGAGACATAAAATTATTTTCATTTTATTTACTATGGTATATTTCTCTCGGGTCTCAGAGTGGTTTCCATAGATGAGAAGTAAACTGGGAAGCGAAAGACGTCATCTAATGAAGTGCTAATCCACACATTATATTCTATTTTGAAAACATGTTTAAATGCATTTAAGTTTGAGTTATTAAATAAAAACAGCCTAGAATATAAACAGTTAGAGCTTGATTTTCTTTTTTAATTTAGATTCTAAAAGCAGTGTATGGACGCAGGAAATATTTTAACTACTAGTTCAAATAAAAACTATAAATTTTCTGAAACTTTTCTTTAACAACGAAAAATTAAAATACTAAGTATAAGAAATTGCATTAAGCTTTTAATCATACATGAATAAATTTAAAAGGCTTGAACCCAAAAGTTGCAATTTTTTTTTATTTACATGATGAAAAATATCCGTATCACAAACAAAACTTTTTTAAAATGCTTATTTTTCTGAAACGTCCATATAAATAATTTTTTGCACTTCTTTAGTATGCTTTAAGTAAAGAAAAGTGTTAATTAAACAACTTGCATAGCTGTAAAAGTGCCAAATAATCTACATATTATTTAAATGTAATTATGTCAATTTTGTTAGCAATTTAGAAAAAAAATTTGAATAACAATGAGTAATGACAATCTTTTAAGATTTTATTTTTTTGCACTATCTTTCAAACTTGTTTATAAAACTATTTAAAACACCTTTTTATTTATTTGATTATTTATTTTTGTTACTTATTTTAAAGAAGTACTGGGTCTTACGTTCTTTTTTTTTATTTTTTTTTTTTTTTACATTTTCTATGTTTCGTTTTTTTTTCTTTTTGATGTGTTGAATAATTTAAAATAATGAAAAAAAAATGTTTGTTTTTTTTTATTTTAATTTGGAAATTAAGTAACATGTTGTTTAATTAAAGATTGTAAATAAAGACGAATTTTTCTCCCAATAAATATTTATGACATGTTAAAATAATGTTTTCTTTTTATAAATTTTTTGTCATGCCAGCTAAAAAAAAACGTAGTAGAAGCTTAAATAATATATTAAATAAATCTAAAGCTGCGACACTGCAAATGATAAAAAGAGAAATTAAAATTAGCTAATAAAGTTATCAAAAAATTATTTAAGCCGTATTTTCACAACCAAAGGACGAGATGACCTCTTAGCTATATTAAATAATATATTAAATAAATCTAAAGCTGCGACACAGCAAATGATAAAAAGAGAAATTAAAATTAGCTAAGAAAGTTATCAAAAAATTATTTGAGCCGTATTTTCACAATCAAAGGACGAGATGACCACCGAGCTTAGTATTCTTTCTCCATATGCTGTTAGAAATTTCTTTGAAAAAATGGTTAAATAGCAATTTATTTTTTTGTTATTTTACCCTATTCAAACAAATGAGTCAAATGAACATAAATAAGATGGTATTTACTGTGAAAAAATTGCTTATTAACTGCTTTCACATAAAACGGTTTCACCATCTAAGTCGTCCACTTAGTTCCACGCAGCAGGGTACATATGATAGCCGAGAAGGGTAATCTGTCAATCCCAGGATTGACAGAACAGGGGTTCGAGTCTTAACATTGACACCATAATAATCCCTAAATTCCAGTATACCGTACTCCACAATTTGCCCCCCTGAAATATTAGAATAGAATACTCTCATTTGTGCAGTGCATAAATGGCAGCACCACAAAGATGCTTAACACAAAGTCTTAAAATTTCAAATTTCAAGAAGTTGTAATGGGTTAATAAACCATATAGCTTTATAAGCACGGTTTTTAACGGTTCAGTTGTAAATGGTTTCAAAACCATAAAGGTAAAAATTGTTCTTCACCTTAAATTTAGTTCTTAGTTTAGTTCGTAGTTCTTATAGCATTTTTTTTTTCATGTTATGTTAAACCCTCTCTTTTTTTTTAAAGGAAAATAAATAATTTCAAGAAATGATGAAATTGAAGAAAAGACATTTATAAATCGATTTCTTTACTAACTATTTTCTTATCGAACTAAGAAATTATTCTTTCAAGTCAATATTTTGATCACCTTTCTTAAGCTATGATCTGCAAGAAGTTATTAAGCAAAATTCTATTCCTATGAAATTTCGTGGTCTGCAATTATTTTTTTCTAGTTTTTTATGCCATGGCTAACAATTAATTTTGATTTCCAACAGAATTTTTTTTCAAAAGAAATTTTTAGTAAAATAAACTTTTTTTCTTGATCTTAATTCCGAAATAAATAATAGCAATAAATATTAGAAAAGTGTATAATTCGCTTGTGAGTCATGGAAAAAAAATTTTTTTTCGAAATATATATCAACTATAAGAAAAATATCGATTATACACAGAGAAAAAAGCTCTGATCAAATTACCGTACTTTTCGAGCAAATAATTTAGAGTAATGAAACCATTCATTTGGTAATATTTCCATTCTTATGGAAACGGTTTATCAAATTCAGAATTTTACGATTATAGTTCTTATTACCGCACACTTTGTTAAACATTCAAAACTGAAAAGTAAGTTTAACTAAATGAATAGTATTTATGACATGATCTAAGGCATCATATTAAAATTACCGAATTTTACTACAATTACTATCACAGCATGGCATATTATATGGTTAATTGTACCAAAAATCATTTTTAGAGCGCTTCGGAAGAAAATACCTTGATCTTTGGGTTCCCGTGTAACCAAAAAAAATAGTAATTTTTACCATATTCTGGTAGTTTGGCCACATTTTTCTCACTGGGGTATATTTAACTGATAAATATTTCTTCTTTTTTTAACTAAATTGGTATCGAAGTTATTATTTCGTTTATCTTCTTATTTATTTATTTTTCTTATATTTTAAAATTAGTTACTCACTTAATATTCAACATATTATCATAATATTAAATTTTTTCATAATCTTAATCAAACTTGCATGCTATCTGAACTAATATATTTATATAAAATAGAATATTTTTTAAAATTTTAATGCAATTATGAACAATAAGGCACTTTTTATTCACCTGTGCTCTTCGGTTGAAAAAAAATTTTAATTATAATAGAGAAGAAATAAAAATGAAAGAAAATTTCTCAATGAAGCATTCGATGAAATATTATTGCTAATAACATTATGAATGTGTTAAATAAATATTTTTGTAGGAGTATAAAATCTAAAGTATACGAAAATACCATAATTTATTGTCTATTTATGCATTGAATTTTAAAAAAGTATATAAAAATTTAACTAAAAAAACTAAAAATAAAATCTAGGTTTTGTTGACATTTAAGTAATAAATAATAAGTACAGAATAAGTAAAAGCTTTTGACTTTTTCTCATAATTTTTATTGATATGGAAGATACTTTGCAGAAAAAAATAAGATGGCTAGAATTACTCCGAATGTTGTTCATAGAAAAGCAAAACAATTTATACTTTCTATTAGATGTTTTTAACTTGAACCAATAAAAAATATTTCGCCTCATTCACAATTACAAAATAAATAAAAAAAGTTTTAATAAAACATAGCACCATATACTAAAATGGTCGACACATATATATATTGAAACACATCAAAGCGGGAATACACTTCAAATGTTCCAAAAAAAGTAAACGCTTTTAGAATGGCGTAAAAGATTTAAGTTGAGAGCAGTCTTTATGAGAAGGCGCCACCGAGCTATTGTAAAAACCATATAGTAGAATTCTAGAATAGAAAATATATTTTCGAGGAGCATGTTCGGAATTCAGTAGTAGGTTTCTCTTACGCTTATATGATTTTCGTCCTATGTACTGTCCCGAGTTACATTAGATATTTCTTTTCTAGATGATGCAGTACAATACGAAACTATTAAAGTGACATATATTTTACATACTGGGCAGAATAAACCGAAATTTGACAGTCGATGTGCTATATAATATGTAACATAAATTCGAGTAGAGATTATTGATGATTATGGCATGCATGAGACTTTTTATTGAATATCTTTAGTGTACAGTTGCCATAATATAATGATGGTATGAAAAGGGTTTGATTATTTTAATTTATTGAAAATTTTGTTTTTTGTGAAAAATCAAAAAGGCAGCAAAGAAAACAGAAAACAAAAAATCTGTCACTTTTTTGCTCAAGCTTTATTACAAAAATGAGTGAAATTGTCTTCTTTAATAGAGAGAGATCTATTATTTGGCTATTTCGCTAACAGACTGACCCAAATTTATGAAATTGGGTAAAGAGGATTTTAAAGTGTAGACGATACAAAACTGAATGGACATTGCATATTTATATTTTTATTTTATAACCGTCGTACAACAGCTGACCCAGTTTCGAGTTTACGACTGACAATGTTTCACTCCTTAACCATGTAATTTTGAACCCAATCCGGAAGAAACGGGAACTCCTGGGTTAAGTACAGGTAGAAATTTGCCTGTGTGGAGGATTGTTTGAGGGAACTAACCCGCATTTTGCTTTACAAGGAGAGGAAAACCATGAAAGCTTCCCATGGGAGTCAAGGGGACTCGAACACATGTTCCATCTACCACTGAGGATATTCTACGTCAGCACTGGGGTCCGTGTGAGTCAGTTGCAGAATTCGTATCAACTAGCCATTGCTAAGATTTGAACCCGAGTCTCCTCATTGGGATGCAAGTGCTCTATCCCCTGACATATTTACAGTAAACTTTGACCACTAACGGTAGAATATTCGAACAAATGATTACTAAACTGAAGAATGTTTATCTATTTTGAATTTAATTTCTGCTTAATTACAATTCGCTGCAAAAAAATGTTTGATCAACATACCAGACGATAAAAAAATTAATCGTGTGTTTTTTTCTATGAGTACAGCAAAGAACTCAGTAATTTTTAACAAAGTGCTTTGGAAAAATTAAAATTAAAATATAATTTTATAATCATGGGGAAAATTTGAATTTAAAATAGCAAAATGAGTAAAATTGTAGTAATGAGTAAAATGGTAAAATGAGTAACAGTAAGAATATTTTAGTAATTATATCGCGGTATTTCAGTGTCTGAAACAAAAACCATTTATTTGCCAAAATTTACTTTTTAGTTTTTTTTTTCTTTTTACCAAATGTGTGGTAATAAGATGTATATTTTTGAAAACTAGACTTTTTTTCAGACCGCTGCTATATGAACGGTATAAATTTAAACCATTCATTTGGAGTATGAAAAATTACCAAATGAATGGTTTAAATACGATATATTAACCAGAAATATGTTTTTTAACCAGAAATTTCAATACCCTATGGTACTGTAATGATACAACAATTTTATTTCTCCTTGTGGAAAAAGAAGTAAACAGTTATTTTTACTGAGAAATAAATAGAGATGAAGAAATATAAATTTAAGAATTAAATCTTAATAAATTGCGAAATTAAAAAAGGCCCATAACGTCGTTCAACCACCGATATTCCTGACACTAAAATATTTATTTAAATACAACTTAAACAGGAACCGCATAAACTTAATTCAACTACATGTTTCTTTCTTCCTGTTTGCTAAATAAATCCAATAATATGTTTATCTACACAATTCTGGAATTCGTTAATTGTATTACGGAAGTGTCTTATTGCTCATTTAAAAGACACGATGCATTTCTCGCTAGACATTGTCTACGGACTTATAAATCAATAAATTGATTTAAAATTTCCCTGTGTCTTTTATTATCGCTCTTCGTAGCGAAATGGATTTTATTTATCTAGTTTTCACATTGTTAATCTATTAATTATTTCTCTGAATGATTCTGTTATGAAAAATTTATTCAAATATTAATATTTTATATTTATTTTTCTAGTTTTAGGGGGATAAATGGTTTCAGCGTAGGAAGAAAAATTTCTGATACACTCTCCATTCTGTATAATAAAAATATTTCCGATTTGAAAATAAAATTCTGGTTATTAAAACTATTGTATATAGTATTTATACCATATCTTTGGTAATACTTCAGTTCATATAATAACATTTTACTGGAAATTCTGTTTGTTTGTTTTCTTTAAATTTTAGTTTTTACTACATTTGAACAAAATACAAAACTGAGAAAGTAAATTTAACCCAATAAAGAGATTATACAGTGTCGATAATTTATATCGGGGTAATTATAATTATTCTGTAATTTAAATAATTGGATAGAAATTACCCCATGTCTTTTTTTATCACTCTTTATAGCAAAATATATTTTATTTATCAAGTTTTCAAATTGTTTTATTATTAATTATTATTCTAAATAATACTCTCATAAAAAATTATATTTAACTTATAATAGTTTGTATTTATTTCTTATTTTTAAGGAAATAAATGTTTTTATTTTTCACAGGGCAAAAAATTTCTACAGTTACAGTACTGTAATGAAATATCCCATAAAAAAAACCACAATTCTGATAAGAAACACTGAACTACACGGTAAGTTTTCCATTTGGTAAAGACTTAAAAAAATCCTGGTTTTCAAAATTCAGTTCTTATTATCACACATTTAAGTAAAAATAAAAAAAACTGAAACGTAAATTGAAACGAATAAAAAATAACCTAGTGTCGATAATTTTTATTGTGATTATTTTAATGATTCGTTTGAAATAATCCCGTGTATTTGATAATCGTTCTTCATAGCAAAGTATATTTTATTTATCTAGTTTTCACGTTGTTTTATTGTTAATTACCTCTCTAAGTAATTCTCTCGTGAAGAATATATATTTAACTAATAATATTTTGTAATTATTAGTTATTCATAAAGAAATAAATGGTTTTTACGAAGGGAGAAAAAATTCTTCCACAATTACTGTATTTTATGGTAATAAAACATCCCGTAAAAAAACACAATTCTAGTAACGAACACTAAACTATTCGGTAATTAAACAATTCATTTGGTAATTTTATCGTTAATATAGTAATGGTTTACCGAAAATTCTGATCTCTAAAATTACAGGTCTTATTACACATTTAGTAAAAAAGTAAAAAAGTGAAAAGTAAGTTAAACAAATAAAATTCTTTTACGCCATGCTCCTATCATGGTAAAACTACAGAATTTCGCAACATCTTACAAATTTTATCACATGTTACAAAACCAGATTTTCTTGTTATTTTTTTCACAATTATTATCAAAGTGTTTAGAAAAAAAATTACCTAATTTTTTGGTGTTCCCATAGAGCCAGAAAAATATCAACATTTTTTTTATTCTAATATTTTCGACCATACTTGTTTTCTCAATTGGGTTTCTGAAATTCTTTTTTTAATTACGATTTTTTGTGAAATATTCCCTTATCATCTAAAATGTTTTACTTTAATTATTTTAAAGGAAGTTTCTCTTTTAATTTATTTGTGATTATATTAATAATTTATTAAAATATAATAGCAAACTATTTAAATAATACGTCTTAGGTTTTCATTTTTTTGTCATACTTAGTTATAATTAGAAATTTACTTATTTATAAAAGGAACAGGGGCAATGTAAACTAAAATGTTAAACTACAACTTTAAGTGTTAAACTACATAAACTTACAGTTTTAGATTCTCTTTAGCTTTCCATTGAACTTTTTATGAAACATTCATGCTCTCTATACTATCTTTCAGAAATTTGTTTTACCATTTATAATTAGTAAGACAACGACAGCGCTTTAGCTGTACAGTTTAATTTATACACAGTCAAGCATGTATTTAGTTTAACAGATATAAAAAGGGTCATAATTTGATTTAATTATATACGTAAGGTAGTTATTTTCCTTGACAGTTGGACTGAATGCTAAAATTTATGTATATATTCAGCATACAAGTGTTTTAAAAGTATTATTTGACTAAGAAAAATAAAAAAATTTCGCTATAGGATAAGTAATGGAAAATGGAGGGCGATTATTGCCTAAAAAGTTTAGTTTTATACAAAAATTAGCTAGATTGAAAATTCCTTAATTGCATTTAATCTCACAGGGGAAAAAACTCTGTCACAATTACTATACTAGTGATGGATATTTCTTGCGAAATTAAAAACTATATCTCTTGTAATAAAAATAGAATATACGGTTTTTTAACCAATTGATGTAGTTTTTCAGTTCATATAGTAAGAGTTTACCAGAAATTTTGGTTTTTAGTACTGCACATTTAGTAAAGAAATACAAAACTTAAAAGTAAATTTTACAGAACAAATTTTTTATGAAATCAAATATCAATCATGAAATCAAATATCAATCATGAAATCAAATATCAAAATTAGAGACGTCAAAATTAGATAAAGATATCAAAATTATGAATTTTACCACATTCACCAAATTTTAACACAGATCATAGAAGTTTTTTTTGATAAATTTACCAAAGCGTTTTGGTAAAAATTACCCTGTTTTTCGGTGTTTCCATAGATCCAGAAACACGGTAAATTTGACCATATTCTGGTAGTTTTGACTATTCTTTCTTTTCTCTGAGCAGTAATTTCATCATGATTAACCAAATTAAAAAAGGGTTTACTTTTTTTCACCTTCACTTAAATATCAAGGAATACTACTGGGTTAGAATAAGCAATTTCGATGAAAATTTAAATTTTTTTAATGCCTATATTTGAACTTTTGCTCATGCTTCCAATAAACCTACATAGTTTAAGGGAGAAAGGCTGATTTTGGGAAAATCTCTTCACGCTAACACGCATTACAAAAAAAAGGCCGTTATAAAATTCTTTGAAACTTCGTATGAGGATTTTGAAGCTATCTGTTGAAGTGAAATCGAAAGTCCAAGTGTGATTTTTTTTATCATGCCTTAAATAAGTTAATATATGGTCCTAAATAGAGTAAGAGGGAGAACTATGATGTAAGTCAATGTTCCAATTCGGTGTGAAGAGGAATACGGTATAGTTAAGTAAGAGAAGAAGAATTAGAATTTTTTTTAACCAATATTGAGGCATAGGATTAGTTCTATTTCATTGTACAGTTGAATTTTTTTAAAGGTTTTAACTCAAAACACAGGTAATCATATTATTTATGGAGAAAAAAATATTTTATGTCATGCATTAAAATTTGTTGTAGAGTTATTTACTTGACATAAAATGTTCGTAGTTTTGAACTCAAATATACCTCATTATATAAATTTTTAAAGATTACTTCATATTTTTAATTTTAAGGTGCCTTCTTCATCATCATTATCCTCATCATCAATGGCTCGACAGCCCAGGGTGGGCCTTGGCCTTCTCAAGAAGGTCTTTCCAGGATAACCTTTTTCCTGCTAGCGTTTTCCAGTTTTTAGTTTTTAATTCTTTTGCGTTTTCCAGTTTTCAGTTTTTTTCATTTTTTTGTACTTTGCTAGTTGTTAATTAATTTCTATTTGTGTATCTGCTCGCCTGCTGCATTAAAAAGTCATAAAAACTCTAAAACTGAACATTGAATCACAGGAAAAACTAATAAATTTTTTCCATGTACAAAGCAATAATAGCTTCCAATAGAAATTATATTTAAAGTTATTTAACCTGAGAAAAAAAGATAAAAAATTCAAATAAGATTTTTCACACTTAATTAAACAATTTTTTTCGTTGCTATGTTTATCGAGATTTAAAAGCAGTTATTGATTTTGTCAACTCTATTAAAGATATTCGACTTAATTTAATCTTTTTTTTTTAAGAA
This sequence comes from Parasteatoda tepidariorum, assembly GCF_043381705.1. Lineage (NCBI taxonomy): Eukaryota > Metazoa > Arthropoda > Arachnida > Araneae > Theridiidae > Parasteatoda > Parasteatoda tepidariorum. The sequence continues at coordinate 62,611,607 of NC_092208.1, forward strand.
AGCCATTTTTTATAACAAATTAAATTCAATCCTTTTCGTGAACTTCACTTAAAGCAATCCATCGCTTTCATTATATTCTTTTTTTTCCTACAAATACTTTAATTTGATCTTTCTATTTTTCATGCTTTCAATTTTTTTTCTCAGATTTAATGGTTGAGTGCGTTTAAATGGATTGAAAGAAACTGAAATAAGAATAAAAGATTAAAAATATTATTAACAGGTTGCAACTTTTCCAAAGTATATCGAATTATTGATAAAATACATGATTCTGAGATATTCTTATAGATCTTTATAGATCGATTGGATTTGTTGAAACCATGCCTGATAAATGCTTTATGATACTTACTTTATATTTAATATTAAAAAGTCAGTATTTCATTTTTTTCTTCAAAGCACATCGATGGTTAAATTCTTCAGTATCATACTTTAAACATATTGAAGAAGATTTACTATGTAGCAATGAAATTGCCACAATGAGATTCTTTTTTTATGTTACGTATGAACTACGCTTTACAGGAATTAACCCAAACTATTAACATTTGAAAAGCCTACCGAACTGTGTAGTGGTCAGGATGCTAACTTCACATCATAAAGGTCCTGGATTGGAATCCCAGACGAGGCATGAATGTTCTTTCATTCTCTGCCATATTCTCTTTACTACGGGAGCAACGTTGGCCCACCTAATATGGTACCCATGAAAAAGTGACTAACAAATCTGCCATACTGACATCTTAATAACAAGTGTCAAGCGGCTGCACATTGGAAAATAATATTTGAAAACTTCAGAAAAGAACACTTTACGAATGCGTGTACAAAAAATCAAAGAAAGATTTTCAATTTTATGAACACATAGTAGAGATTTATATGCGTAAATATAAAGCGCGGAAAAAAAAACCACGTATGAAAAACTTTGGTTGAATTATCGGATTTTCAAGTACAACTGGGAATCATTCTTAATAGTTTGAAAAGGGTTACCTTAAAATATGCTAATTAGTGGAAGTAATAATTTTAGTTACGAAATGAGACGCAAAAACGTACTTCTAAATAAACATTTTTTTTTGACAGATTTGGATTTCTGATCCTCAAAATTTAGGGGGTAGTCTCAATCTGGGAAATACGGCTCCAATAGTACGGTCAAGAGAGTGCCTCAAATCATGAACCCATTCATGCTAATTTTTTAAGAATAGTTTTACTCGTAATTATCGAATACAATTTATTCGTAAAAAGTATTGCTTAAGAGTAATTACAATGTCATGGTTAAAGTATACCTTGATCAAGGGTTAAAATATATATTACATGATGGTTAAACGTACAAAACAAATGTAAACTAATATTTTAAAAAATTTATGTTCATATGTTTCATTAAATGTTAATTTAAAACTAGCTGTATATTTTGTACAATTCACAAAATATTACGGTAAAATAAATTTATACCGAAATGACTGCTTTGGTGCAATTTAATTTATTTCAAAACAAAAATTTTATAAGAAAAACTAAAAAATAGATTCTAAATATAAGCCAATTTTAAAATCTTTCCTTTCTTTTCAATTAAATATAATTTTTCAAATAAAACAAAACACTCTTTATTAATTACATATTGCAGAGCAATAAATAATTTAAAATTTGTCGTTCGATTGAAGTTCGCATTTTTAAAAATACAATAAAAAAAATAATAAAGTAGTCAAAAGGAAAAAATACGTAGAACCTCTAAAAAAGTAATAATTCTTAATTAGAAAATAAAACTTCTGAGCAAGGAGAATAATTTACTAGATTGTAAATTACTATCCATTTAATTTGGCACTTCTTTGAACAATAATTTAATTTAATTTACATCAATATTTAAATAATAATGCATAAAATACAAAAAGATTTAATACTTTTATTTCCTATTAAAAAATTGTAAATTCAAAAGAAATTAATTAAATACGTCAAAACTCAAAATGTTACTTTGTCATCAAATTTAGCGAACTAAATTGACGTAAAAAAGCTTTTAAGTTTTCCATTTTCCTTTAAATTTAATTACAGGTAACGATTTTATAAAAACGTTTTGGTGCAAAACCCTATTTAGTATAATGATTATCTTAAAATCATTGTTTCCATTCTTCTTCTTGAACCCGCCTAATTAAATGGAATTAAATCTTCGTCTAAAAAAAGTATATTTATTGGGAAAGGTAATTATCTTCTTAAATCGTATTTTGTAGCAAATTTTTAACTTAAATAGTTATTTTGAATTTAATTATCGCATAATTAAATATTTATGATGGGTTTTTGAACTTTTCGCGTTTTAATGATTCGGCTTACTTCAAACGGAAAATAACTGTTTTTAAATTAGCCTTATTATGTATATTAAGAAAGATTCATGCAGTGTAATACAATGTAGTATTTAATAATTTTAATATAAGTTGTGCAAGCTTAGTACGCGATAATGTTAACAAAATTTTGCAATGTAAAGTCTTTTACTGATGGAAAGGAATTCTACTTCCTTCAAGTTAGCCTATGGATAAATATATGAAAACAATTTCATTATTTATTAACTAATTATTTAATAATACAACACCTTCTGCTTGCTAGTGCTCGTTAACTCCTGAAACTGCTTTCGCAATCCAGAATGAATGAACCGGAAGGGTATGGTATTATGAGCCGTATCTGAGAACAGAAAACTGTAATTATCCGTATTGTAGTCGAAAGAAGACATAAAAGCAGCATGGTTTAATATAGGTCTAGAAAACAATCTAATTCTTGCCCTGTACGATCCAGTTGATTAAAAAATTGTTTATCAAATCAATAATTAAAATTTTGAACTTTATTTTTCCGGAATAAATATTATTATTTATCCCTAATTTTTCGTGTCAGTTAAAACTAGTAAAAATATGAATATTTGTTATTTTATGCTTAATTTATGACAATTTATTACACATTCAGTAAAATTATTGGAAAAAATATACATTATTTTAGATTTTGTATGAAAATTTTATAGTATGCCTAAATTATTTTAATCTTCATTCCTACATTGTTTGATAATGAACAGAGTATAATAGAATCATCCATGATTCTGCCGGTGTCGTCCATTAATAACAAACATACTTACGGAAGTTAAAAACTGTATTGTCACTGATTGTGCCCTTTATTGAAGCCTTCTTTCTGATTTTGAAACTTTTGTTGCATAAAAAGTGTGAATATTCTTAATGTATATTATGTTAAATAATTTATGTTAAATAATAATTTTTTTGAATAATTATTGACTTATGTTAAATAGCTCTTTTTAGATTTCAGTTCATTGAGTAAAATGAAGAAAGACGTACACCATAATAAAGTCGTATACAAATAAAAGTCGTAGACAAATAAAGTCGTATTTTCATATTTTTGTTTTTCAAGAACTAGTGGGCTCATTCTCTAAATTCCGTGCCTGTAAAACGATTGCGATTACACTTAAAAACACGATACTCAACATGAAGCTAAATGCGTGTAATTGTAGACAATTTATGAAGCCCGATTTTTGTTTTTGTTTTTTTATTATTATTATATATTTAATTCAAAGGCATTTAAAGAATACAATTTTTTCATTGGTTCAGAGGAAGCATTATTTTTAGAATAAACTATTAATGGTTCTGTTTTGTCGAATATTTATCATCAGTGATGCTATCTAGAATGTAACTATAATTGTAAGAGTTGGTTATTGAGTGTTTTATAACATTTAATAATTTTTTATTCATTGTGTCAGAATCTCTGAATGGTCAACGTGGTAACACAAGTTGACTACGTCACCAAAACTATTATTTTTAAGGTCATCTGATATCACATGCTAACTTTGTTTATAAATATGCTCTTAAAACGTGTCACTATGAAACTAATGAATTTCAAATTATTGGTTTTAATTGAAATAAAAAAAGGTTTGGACTGAATAGCAAAATAAATGGATAAGTGGTACTAATTGGTTGAGGATAAAAGCGAAAGATCGCCATTATTATTGATGCCAATGAACATTAAATAATGAATAATAATAATGGTAAAAAATTAAAATAATGAGCTTTATAATTAAAGGCAAAATTAATGGAGATATGATGCTAAATCGTAAAATACAAGGTAAAAATAGACATTCTACTACTGACTCAATAATGCTTAATTGATTTCGGTAATACGCACTGATCGAAATAAAAAAATATGCTAAATACTAAAAAGTGAAATTAATAAAATCGAATTTTTAAAATTCAAAGTCTCAGGAACAATTTGGCTGATTTCGCTAATTACCGATCTCGCCATGTAAAATTGCTTTTTTTTAAATCATTTAAAAAATTATACACTTTGCAATTAAATTTTTTCAGCTATAAATAAATAAAATAATAAAAAATAATAAATAATTTCTAAAAATTACATTTTACATAGAATTATCTTTGAGTAAACAAAATTTATAATTGAGTGTAAAAATTTTTAAAATTCCTTTAAAACATTCTCGTGATGTGACGAAATATGCAAAAATTAAAATTAACATTAAGGGGTCGAAACTTTGGACAACTCTCCTGACCAAACTATTTGAACCATATTTCCCAAATTGTGTTTTCCCCCTATATTTCGAGAGTCAAAAATTTTAAATCTTTGAAAAAAAAGTGTGTTGATACAAAAAAAAAGCATGTTATGTCTCATTTTTATGCTTTGTGTACATGTTATTAATTATCATCTGTACTAATTAATTAACATATTTGAAATCCCCACTTCGAATCATTAAGATTGAATCATAAAACGTGAAGATAAGATCATTAGATCAAAAATTATTCCAGGTGATTCGTTTATTTTTGCTCACTGTACATAAGTTAACCAATTACGTCTGTAAATGTAGTTATATTTAAATACAGGTATATTTTACCTACAGTATTATTATTAAAGTATTACTATTAGCATTAAAGTATTAATATTAGTATTAAAGTAGCTTATCTTTTTAGAAAAAATTTTGACACTATTATGATACTAACATTTTGCAAAATCTTTGCCAACAATCATACAAGTTAGGAGCCATGAAAATATAATTATAACGTATGAAATTAATTAATTATATTATATATATATATATATATATACTTACAAAGTATTGCTGAAGAATTTAATAAATCGAATTTTATTTCTTCGATTACTAAAAAATGCAATTTTTATTGATGATGTAACGTTTAATTTTCAGAATATTATTTAAACCTTAGATTATTTACAAATTGAGAATTTATTGGAACATAACAATTGCCTTCTTACACCAAAAAAAAAGTAAAAAACTGTTCAAACAATAGAAAAATTTGCGTATTTATTTAAGCAAGCTTCTATGCAGTACTAGAAGATTACTTATACTTACATCCTTCAAAGTAAGGCCCAAAACTCATAAACGTAATTGCTATTATATAATCACTTCAGTAATAGTTTAGGCAATCTTAGTAAAAGCCAGTTAATCCTCATGGAATTAGAATAAACTTACCGAATACGAGCGCAAGATAATAACTATTTTATGTATTTAAAAGCGTTAGATAGTTTTATTTTACAAATAGCTACTTTAATACTGTATATCTAAGTAGAAAGTATAATATATATTAGCTGTAATAGCTTTACATACATTATGACATGCAACTTAGCGCGAATTCTGATGCCTAATATTCTAGTATAAGCATATTTTTCTTTACTTTTTATATAAAAATATAGCGTATAAGAATTTCCTTAATAGTTTAAAAAATACAATTTTGCAAAGTCTTTGCTTGAAAAATTTTTTATAGTTATTTTTTATAAGTAATTACTCTGTAAGAAATTCCAGATCAAATTAGAGTATAAAGTACCGGTACCATGGGTGCATCATTCATAAAATTAATTTTACTGTAAAATTTGATACAGCATATATTGCAGTAATAATTACTTCAGTAATAATTTCAGTGATTTCGTAATAAATATTACTGTAAAAATAGCAGTTTTTGTTCTGTGGTGAAAAGTACTGTTACCTTGGGTGTCGGTATTTATTATCATAATTTGATCCGAAGTGTTTTATGCTGTACATTGATATTAACCAAGTGCTTAATTAATTATGGAATATTTTATCTGAGTTTTTTTAATTTTGCTCACTTAAAATAAAACTTAATTTTATAACTTTTAATGCATATTTTACGTGTCTTTGATTAAAAGTAAATCTTAAAACAAAGAAAACAAACTATTAAAAATACTATTACAATGGGTTTAAGATACATTGTGCACGCTTTCAGGAATCTCTGCACTAATTTAGAAACAAAAATTCTTCTCCTGCATTCATGTGAAACTTTGACTTCAAAAGCTCTCAAAGATTTAGGAATATTTCTAAAATGTAGAGTATTCGTTGGAATTCCAAAGAGAGCACGATTTATTTCAGAAAGCATTTAGGAATAGTTAAAATTGCTTACAACTTACCTGAGATTTCTGTTTCTTGATGATTTATTCAATGGTGTGTATTGTTATGGAAGTAATTATGCATAATTATTTTAAAGTTAGTTGATTAAGATTTTTAAATATCTCTGCAAGATATTTAAAAATCTACTAAGTTTTACTAAACATATTTAATAAGATTCTAAACTGAAAATATTTAACAATATATCAACTGAAAATATTTAACAATATACAGTATTTCTAAATAAAAATTTTAAAAATATTTTTACAAAATATTCTTAGAATGTCTGTTCTGAAAGAATTCTCTAAGAAGCCAAACAAAACTTCAAAGCCAGAGAAAAATACATGGAAAATACACTGTGAAAAATTCTAGATCAAATTACTGTAAAAAGTACCGGTATCAACAATGTTTAGGTCAGATGTCAACTATTGAATTTTAAAGTAAAACCTTTTGCAGATATTAAAGATATTAGATATTATTTGCTATGATATTACGAATAAATCATTTTTCTGAATTCTGATTTTAACTAACTACTTTTCTATACTAAACTTATCTAGGGAACAATATAAAAAACATGAGCATTTATGCTTAAATGATTTTAGCAGAATAAAAATTAAATCCAATAACTTCACTGTATTAAGAAATTGCACGACAATATGCAAGTTTGATATTAATAATTGAAATCAGAATGTTCTAAATTTTGAACTTATTGTAAATATTACAGATATGATCGAATATTTGATATTATAGAGTATTTTTACATGATGTACTCTTATTGTTAGATTGTGGCCACAAAAATATTTTACCGTATTCAATGTGTCGGTTAACCCTTATGTTAATAATCACTCTTCAACATTAAAAAAAATATCAAATTTAGAGAAGAATGCGGAAAATTTTAATATTCGGTTTTATATTATTTATTCTTTCCGCATTTTTATATTATTTATCTTATTCTTTCCATATTTTTATATTATTTATTACTTTTCTATATTTTTAAAAAATTTCGAAGCATTATACCAAACTTCCGTTGTTATTTGATTTATTTATATACTTCTACATACGTAATGAATAAACTACACTTTAAAATTTTATCTTTTATTTTATTGTATATTCAAAGTACATTTTAATTACAATAAAACTGTCTAAATCTTTAATTCATATTTTTTTATGAAAATCCCAACAATCCAGTTAATTATAAATCAACTAAAGTACTTTCTTAATTAATTTGATAAGTTTCATTTTTATTAATACGTCAAATGTTATCACCAATTTGTGTATTCAAATTTTGGAGCGCAAAGATTATATCTGTTTACAGTACTCTGATAGAAAGTTCAAGAACATAGCTTTATTGGGTAATAGAAATCAACATACGTATTTAAAAATTATCAGATTTCACTACATTCTGTGCATTCAAATGTACTAAGAAAATAGCTTTATTGGTTTATTTATTAGATATAAATCTATGTATTTAAAAATTAGCGAATGTCTTAACATAATATATATTTAAATATAGTAAGAAAATAGCTCTATTGGTTCATTAGATGCCAATATATGTTTTTAAATATCATTTAATGTGGCTACGTAATATGTATTTAAATGTGTTATGATATTTAGATTTAACATTTTTAACAAATATCTCTTTCAAAATTACTAAAAGCAAGATAACTATCAATGCAGATATTTTTTTTAAATTATGCTCGACTGAAGTATAAAGAAATACACAAATCGGTTTTATACTTATTCTTTGACCCCTTAAATTGCAAAGATTGATAGTGGAATGCAATCACATTATAAACATGTTTGAAGTGATTCTGGTTTGAGCTGTATTCGAAATCTTTAAATAAATGTCTTTTCTTATTTCCAGCAAAGTCAAAAAAGCAAATGAAAAAAGAATAAAAAAGTAATTTAAATAAAAATAAGATGGATGAAAAAGCATTTCCGAAATACATAATGCATTATTTACTGCAATCAATTCAGTGGAAACTCTGCTTTTGGGACAGCTGCCTACTTATTGGTCGGCTGGACGTGATTTATATTTACTATTTTCTTTCGGAATATTTGATGATAACTTCTTCTTTCGAAAATAAAAAGAAAACCTAAAATTCGTAAGTCAAGATTATTATGGATTTTATTAAAAGTGGCTAAACTTAATATTATACCAGGCAATTGGGATAAAATTATTGCTAGTACAACGATTTATAAAGATCTGCACTGTTACAAATTTCGCTAAAAAAATGGTTAAATAAATATTTATGTAAGTGTTATTTTACCATATTGAAACAAAACCGTCAATCCGGAGGATGATCCGAAGACATGCCATCGCAATTTTGATCCTCTGCGGAGGGGGTGGCACCCCCGCTTCGGTAGCCCGACGATTATTATAGTGATTGAGTATATATTAATCTAAAAAATTGCGGTATATCAGATTTTTTTTCCGCAAATTTTTATGATACAGTTTGGATTTTACGATAAAAAGTACTGGCAAACTGAGTGCTGGTACGTTTTACCGGAATTACTTTTGATCAAGAATTCTTTCATGTGTAATATTTAGGAGTTTAAAAAAAAACCTCCGCTTTTATGCTTTATTCATAATAGCACAATGTTTTACCACTAAACTATTATATATCTCATTCAATTAATTTTCACTTTTAGTGACATATTCAAAAAGGACGCATATAAAGAAATTACCTAAACTCAGTCAGAATCAATCATCAAATGTGTTAGTTTTTTCAAAGCACGAAATAACAAATTTATAACAACAAATTGATTTTCTTCATATCCAATTACATAATTACATTTCTTTTTCAAAATAAATTCAACTGAAATACGATCCATTGTTTGAAAATGAAAAATTGTTTTGTCATTTAATTTCCTAATTTCTACAACCATTGTATAAAAACAGTTAGAGTTTTAAGGAATGATGAAAACACTAATCAAAATAAACAAATTAAAAATTCTGTTAATAACAAAAATAATTGTTGGAGACATAATCGTTAAATATTTTTTGCCTCAAAGTTAATTCAGCAATATTTTTGAGTTTCGTTAAGTTAAGTTTTAAGATTTTGTTATTTCTATTTATTTCATTTTAATTACATGCTTTGACTGAACAGAATTTAATGCAACATTTATAAAACGTAAATCTTTGCTGTTTAATAATTTTAAAATAATAGCTAAATATCTTTAGCAGGAAAATATGCAAAACTATTATGATAGTGAGCGTCAAAATTTCACCGGTAGATTGAGGTCAGTATCCAGCAAAAAGTGTTCTAGTAATTAAGACACAGGTAATTTGTTCGTCACATCAAGGCGAACCGTGGAACGAAGCGAAATAACTTAATAAAGTTCATCTGCCTAGATGGGAGAGAGTTACGTGTTCGTTATCACCAAAGTAGAGACAGCTCGACAAATTCTTTTCTGGTATCATATAGAATAAAACCTAGTATTTTTGTGTCCGTAGCTTGATGCTATTACCACAATTTTTTGAAGTTTTTAAAAATGGTGTGCATCCCATAATTAAGTTGAGCTTTAACCATTTAAATTAGAAGTCAACTTACTAATTTTGCTAAATTTCATTACAGTTAACAGCCATTAGGCTTTTTCTGAAGGAAGGGAGCTGACTGTATAAATCAGTACTCAACTGTACTATTTTTGCATAAGTTCGTTACAATTGTAGATACAGGCTTTTTTTCTCAAAGTGGGAAACTAGAGGTATAAGTTAATGGCCAAATCTCTCAATTTGACCTGAATTTCCTGGAGTTCACTTGTAATTCTGCGCTTTTAATTTGTATTATATTCAAAATGAAAAATTGGCAATAAAAAATAATAATAAGATGGATTGATAAATGTAAATTACTCATAAATAACGTTATATAAGAAAGAAAAACATTTTCCCAGGTAATTACTATAATATGCTTTCAATTCCATTCTCTTGAAAGTTAAAAATATCTAGATATTTTTCTTTATTAATGATTATATTATGAAATTTTTTTGTCAAATGAGAATCCGTGTAACAAGAAGAGAACAGTAATCTTCATGCGATACGTAGAGAAGTGACTTTCATAAAAATTACAGTTTCATCATTGATCCTGGTTTCTACAATTAAAACTAGAATCTCCCAAAAAGAACATTCTTGAGAATAGAAAAATTTTAACAAAACTGTTGACATTGAAAAATAAAGTAATGTTAACAAAAATATTTTTATACATGAATAAGTTGATGGATAATAAGATATTTAACAAAGAAAGTTTGAAGAGAAAGTTGTGTGTTGTTATTGCCCGGAATGAATAGTCTGAATACTCTGTTCTGGAGTAACGTGGACTGAAACTTATAGGCCATCCATCAAATGATATGTCTGCCTGGCTGACGTTTCTGCCCTAGTGATTTATGCGATTCCCAATAAAAGCTTTGTATAAATTATGCTAAGAAATGTACAGATTATAGAGTTTAAAGTTTACTTTTTTTATGTGGCATTCAAATTATTTAGGTCAATATTTTTGTCATTAATTTCCATCATTTTATATCATTAACAGATTTTAAACTGTTACATGTAAAACGAGAATAGAAAGTTTTGCTTTCAGTATTTTGCTTTAAATGAGTCATGCGTCATCTAAACTGATATTTCGTGGTAATTGTTACAAATCCTTCGAATTGAGGGCAGTTAAGCTCACAACTGAATTGAATGCGTGTAGTAAATTTGAAATAAGTAGATATTTATCTTGTCATGTGTGTCCAAACTGTATCTGATATCCAGTGAATATCAGCATCAGAGTAGGCAATACCAAGCCATGATCCTTAAGCTTAAAAAACATCGTAGAGAATAAATATCAGTTGTATGCCGGAAAATACCCCTTAACATCCATGTACCGATTATGTGTAAATCGGGTAATAACTTTCATATCCCAGTCAGATGTTCTGTTTAATCCAATTATCATTGAGAATAAGCAGTAATTAATAATAACCACTTGATTCATATTCATCCCATTACCCGGTATTCACCATACTGTTTGTATTTTGCTAATTAAGGACCACTGCTCTGTATACGCTAAATAATGATTTATAACAAATGTTCCAGACAATAACCGAACGACAATATAAAGGTTGATATCATAAATATTTATGAAAGGTAATTTAGAAAACGTTTAATTTTGATATCAAAGACAAAGAGCTATTTCACAAATGTTAATTTGTAAATTTTAAAGAACTATTATATAAAAAACATTTGACAGATGTTATTTTAGAACTGTAGCTAGTATGCTATCTTTAAGATATTTTTCTTGTACATCAGAAACACTTCTGTGTTGTGCTTCTTATATCTTCAAGGTAATTTTTGACTATTTAATGTAGAAAAAATAAAGGGAGCTACTAGTTTAAATGCTTATGATACTTTTTAAATATATATTATGTTTTTTAACCAGAAATTTCATTACCATACTCTACAGTAGTTTCATCAGAATTTTTTCACCGGTGTACATATGAATAAAAGTAATCGTTCCCATATGAACGGAAAAATTACAAAATGAATGGTTTAAGTACTATATAATTTGGTTTTTAAACCAAGATTAGGAGGCTAGGTCCCTGTTTGCTGCAGCTCTCCAACCCTGATAGTGCAACCCTGACAACCCTTTGCGATAATTGCTGCTTCTATGAAGAAAAAGATTTTTTATTACAAAAGTTGAAATTATACACTTAGAACATAAGTACTAAAAAGAATTTTGCTGGCTTACCCTTCTGCCTCCAATTCTTAATTTCAAATATTTTACCTATTAGTATCAGAAATATTTAGATCTATTGGAGAACAAAAGTAATCTTTTTAAGTAATCATTTTCTAAAATAACATAGATATATAACATATAATATATATATA
>NC_092208.1:62623883-62634420 GCF_043381705.1 Parasteatoda tepidariorum
ATATATATTATATGTTATATATCTATGTTATTTTATAATTAAATTACATAGATTACAAAATGTTATTTAATATTTTGTAATAACAATAAAAAAAACAGTTCAAAAACAACTCTTAAATCAAAAGCATAGTAATAGCAGTACATGAAAATAGCTTTAAATTAGGGATACAAAAATATTTATAGAAAAACAATACCTTGATAACCTTTATTAATCTTTTGTTGATGATAACCAAAACAATATGGAAATTTGGAAATTAGGAGGAAAAATTGGCTCCTACCACGTAATTTTTAAAAACTGCAACACCATCATTAGTGTTTTATGTATAGTTAGAGTTTTGCCTTTTTGCCAGAAATATCATTATCATACAGTACCTAAATTTTTATTGATTTTTTTCTTCTATATAATTAAAATATTTTCTTATATTTCAGAAATATTTTTGGGTTGTAATTTTTCAAATAATTCTTCGTTATTTTCGAAATATTTTAAAAGTATCTTTATCATTTCAAAAATATTTCACCTGCAGCATTTTTATGTGTTTTTTATGTTTTAAAAACTGAATGAATTTTTTTTTTAATTTTTTGAAAAATTTTTACAGTTATCTGCGATCTGAAACACAATTTAGGTCCTTTGAGCTGCAAAAGCAGTGATGCAACGTTTGAGTAAAATTTTTACATGTTTGGCGCTGTGTAGTGAAAAAAAGTTAAAATATAAGAGACTGAAGCCACGAGCCTTAACATTAACCAAATTTTCAAAAGACAAAATAAAAATGCATGGAAATTCCACTCAAAATTTCATATTACGTAAATAAATCATACTGCTTGAAATTCCGGATCAAATTACGGAGTAAAGAAATGGCATTTTTGGTTCATCATACGTAAAATTCACTTTTACCGTAAAATCTTATTTAACCGCAAAACCCAATTTTAACAGAAAATATTACATTGTAAAATATTATATCGTACTTTTTGTGGCAATATTTTTTAATTAGAGTGATTCAGTGATTTTACTGCTATTATTACTGTAAAAATTACGGTATATCAGATTTTTTAACCTGCAACATGTTCTAGTAAAAATGGAATTTACTGTAAAAAGTACTGTCATCTTGAGTGCTGGTATATTTTATAGTAATTTGATCTGGGATTTTTTACAGTGGAAAAATTTCTACTTTTATAAGTGTTATAATAAAAAGTTTTATGTGAGAAAGTGTTATGAAATATATGTTAGTATTTAGAAAGAGTATATTAAAACAATGAAATCAACGTTATTTTTAAACTCACTCCATTTAAAGCATCTTACTAAATATAATTTTAATGATTGAATTGAAAGAAAAATATTTGCTCAATTTCTTTTAAACACGTTTCTTTAAAAACATTGAAATGAAGGTAAAAAAAATATGCTTTTAGTTTAAATGCAATACATTTCTCTGCATTTATATAGGTATTTATATAGACGTTTATCAGAAATAACGACAACATTTGAAAAGAGATGAAATCTCTCTGTTTGTATTCATATATTCTTCTTTAAAGGTTGTTTATCTTAAAGCCCATACGATAAAGCTGCAGAATTTATTTTTCAGTGTGTTCCAAAAATGGAATATTGTCTTTCTTACATGAAACGACATTCAAATGGAATTGTACTTCTTTTAAGAAAAATTGCACATGATGTGGAAAATCTTTTCTAAAAGATAAATATTTACAAAACAGCCTTTAATAAACAAAGCCTTGCATTATTATAATTTTAGTCTGTTTTATATTGCAGAGCATATCTTTATTAAGAAAATGACATAATACTTATTGGATATTGAATTGAAACTAGTAGTTTTAAGTAAATATTATTATTTCTATGACCTCCTTGTTTTTCTAAAAAAATTATTTTGCTATTGGAATAAAAATAGTTAATTTTATTCAAATTAAATAGATTATACTATTTAAACACACGATAAAAGTAAATATTGTTGAAGAAAAATAAATGTATAATCCACGCAAATTTTGAATAAGAAAATATAGAGAGAACAAGTAATAAAGATTTTTTAGTTGATATCAAGACTGTCAATCATGAAATATATGAACTTAGATATAAGATAATCACTTATTTTCACTAATGTTGCACAAATATTACAAAAAATATTTAAAGTAATTAATAGCTAATAAAGCTTAAATAAATATTGTCTTTATAAAATTTCTCCTCATTAAAAGGTATTGGAGAAAATAATGTAAATAATTTTTGTGCTCCAATTGTTATTTTGTAACCGGCATTGAACTGCTGACCCAATTCTGAGTTTACGACTATCTATGTTCAACTCCGTAGCCTTGTAGTACATGTAGTTTTTAAATGAACCCGGAAGACAAGGAAACTCCTGGTTCAAGCATTAAAGCAAATTAACCATTGTGGTTGACTTTTTGATGGAACTGACCTACCTCTGCATTACATGGTGTGGAAAACCACAAAAATCTCCTACGGTCTGCCGGACGGCAAGGGAAATCTCCATGATCCACCTGTCACTGACAATAATTCGCGTCGACACAGTCGCTTAAGCCGGGAGTGAACTTCGTACCAACCAATTACCTCTTGGGTCCGAAACTGAGTCACCTCATTGGGAGGCGAACACTCTTTCCCCTAAGCTACCACGACTCATATATTTTAACTGTTATTTTGGTCAAAATATGTACAAAACAAATAACATTATGAACGTATGCTTTCTTACAGCCCTTATCAGTTTTAAATCTTTTTGGCTTTTTGGAGTATTTAAATAAGAAAAGAAGGAAGATTATTTTTAAAGTCGTATTTTGCAGTTGATGAAAAGTAATAAAAAATGTCCTCTAGAAGACAAAATGTAGTGTAAGTTGAAGTAATAAATGTATTACGTAAATTTTTTTTTCATTACTTACAACAACTAAAACTAAACATCTTATTCGATATTTCTAATTATACAAACAAAACAAAAAAAAATAACTCAAAGCTAAATTAAGCACCAAAAAGTAGAAAAAAGTACATGAAACATACATGTCATTTGAATTTGTAAATAGGTACGTCTTATAAGCTAATTAAAACAAATCAATAAATGCTATTCAGCATTGAAAGTAACTAAATCTACAGAGTTTGTTTTTTCCTTCAACCCTCTTTTAACGTTTTTGTTCCCTTTTTTATTACCTTTCTATATCATACTCTTTATTTTAAAAACAATGGTCATAATTTTTACGAGACTATTTTATTCGTGGTAAATTTAGTGGTTTTCTGCTCTTGTATTTTTCTCCCTTTTTTTGGCAGTATGATAACACAGAAATATTTTCCTTCTTTGTGTGTGTGTTCACTACACTTTTTTATGAATAAATAACTATTAGTGTCAACAACGATTTCAATAGCAGTTCTATAATGAGTTAGCAGGAATTTTTTATTACATTACTTTGTATTTAAAAATACGATATGTCATAACCACAAAGAGATCAAAATAAAGCATCAAATCAAAAAATAAACAAAACATTTTTTAAAAGAAACAGTGAAACCTTTTTTTAAATCTATAGTTTGTTTCTTTTTAATTTCGGAAATTTTATTTCTAACTATGCCAATACACTATTACAAAGACCAACTATTTGGTGAGAGTAGCAAAAATATTGCCAAACCTTTTTAAAAAACAGAATATCAAGTTCAACAAATAATTTTCAATTCAAAAGTGCATGTTACAATATTTTTTTAACTTAGTTCTAATATTTTAAAATATTGGCATAGGTTTTTAAATCTGAGTTTTTGAACCATTTTTTCCTTTTATAAGTATGTTTTTAAATATATAACTACATTTAGAATTGAAATAATAATATCTAATATCTACTAAATTCTAATTATTAAAAGTCATTAAGTCATAAGACTTTGCCGTCTGGAAAGAAATTACTGGGTATTTCAGAGTCATTAGTATAGAAATGACATACTTTGTTCTGCAGATTAATAAAGCTAAACAGTGCTACTGACGTAACAATAATGCCTCAAAAATAGTCACAATATAGATTGAGCATATATTGTGTCTTGCATATATTAAACTAAACGAAGCCTTAAACTTTGACATCAAAAGAATTAAAAATAAATTTACATCAGGATATTAAACAATCTTCCAACACCCGCAGTTTTAATAATATAATTGAGTTTTCCTTTGTTTAAATCACTAAACTAACAACTGACTTTGATTTCTAGGAATTCTTTCACATTTTGAAAAAAATTATAGGAACTTTCTCAACGACTTTTTACGAACACCACTTTTTAATCTTTTGTAGCTATATTTTGTTTTAATTTTACTTGTTGCACACGTGAGGTTCTTAGCTTACTTCTCAATTCAGATGTTTTTATCTTTCACTATTTGTTAGATTATCTTGTTCAATTCCTAATTGAACAAGGTAACCTCCTAATCCTTCTATGTTCACCTCCTAATTGGTTATGAATTTTTTTTCCTTTTTGCTGTTTATTTGTATCTTGCTTTTTTCTTTCATTCAGTGTTTTGACACTGTAGTCTGAATAGCCGAAACTATAGCATGGCTGTTTTTATGACATCATTTGTTCCTTATTCAAGTTATTTAGCTCTACTCGTTAGAATTGTAAATTTCTTATCATTTCCCTTCATCTTATTTATTGAAATGAATTTGCCATATATCCGTTAAGATCTTTGTTAT
Source organism: Parasteatoda tepidariorum (assembly GCF_043381705.1). NCBI lineage: Eukaryota > Metazoa > Arthropoda > Arachnida > Araneae > Theridiidae > Parasteatoda > Parasteatoda tepidariorum. The sequence goes on from NC_092208.1 coordinate 62,628,539, forward strand.
CGATCCGCTAAAGAATTATTTCGCTGAAGTATATTTGGCACCAATTCGTCAAAATATTATTATAAGGTTAATAAGGAAGTAATAATCTTATTAATCTGAATATTCGTTGTCCATCCGTTAAAGTATAATTAATCTGAAATACATTTGGCATCTATTCATTAAAACCTTATTACGTTGAAATATGTTTTCCACCCATCCGTTAAGTCCTATTGCTCTGAAAAATATCTATCATTCATCCGTTAATGTTTTATGATTCTGAAATAACTCCGACTGTAGACTCTATTGAATATGTACTATATATTCACAGAAAATCAAATAAAATGAAACTAATCCACGAAATATGGCTTATAATAAGAAAAATAAGTTCTCTGGCTTATTAATCTTTCTTTCGCTATACTTTTTAATATTCCCTTCTTTTTTCTTGATGTTATACTTATAAAATACATAAAAGGATTTTTTTCAGTAAAAAGAAATTTGCAATATGCTCATTTTAATAGTTTTAAAACATCTCATTAATCATTATGCTTATTAGTTCCATTCTTTATTTTTCGTGTAAGATTCACTTATAAATATCACAGTTTTATTTAAAAATACAAATATTCATTAATTATGAATAATTTATTTTAAAATCCCTTTCTAAAAAATGGCTAAAATTACCTTTAATAATATAAATAATAGATAAAATAATAGATAGTATAAATACTAATATAAATAATAGATCAAAGCTGAAAATAATTTCTCGAACTTATCAAAGAATTAAAATCAAATATTATATTTAGATAGCAAACAAGTAAAGATAAGCAAATTAAACATATAATTTAGTGCGTAATTAGTAAGGAAACATAAAATATTTTATTATATTTAAGAAAATAAATAGTCAAACGTTTATTTTGAAAGATTTTAATTATCATAAGATTACTGATGATGTTTTCTATAACTTAATAAAATTTTATTTTCAGGATTATTAAAATAAGTCTAGTTGAACAATAGGTTTAAAATAAAAATAACACGGTATCAACTATTGAAAAAAGTTCGAAATCATAAATTAATTTATTAATAGCATGCTCAAGTGAATCATTTATTCTTGAGGAAGTTTATTTTATTTTTGTGTTTATAGTCTGTGTGAGCAAAGAATGAATTATATTTTTAGAAATTTAATAATATTTTGAATTAAAAATCTAAGATCAGTTTTTGATTCCTACAAGAATAAAATAATCCTCTAATAACATTCCTTTTTGATATCCAAAATAAATTTAAATTAGTTAGTTAAAATTAATTAATTATTTAAATTAATTAATTATTTAAATTAATTAATTATTTAAATTAGTTAATTAAGTAAATTAAGTGCTACGCAGTAGTAGTAGATATTAACGTCTCACTAAAGCTGCACAATGAGTTATTCACAACGATCTAGAAAATATGTCTGAGGATGATCCGAGGGCCTGCCATCACAATTTCGATCCTCTTAGGGACCCGCCTAGGTAGCCTGATAACCTACGTCAGACGACGACCACTTTACTGTAGACCGATACCGCACACCATATATCCAGATCATGGTTCGCAAGACATGTTTCAAAACGATTTGAAAGAATGCGGGATTTTTTCTGTTTGTATCTCTTAAAAAAGCTGCCGAGCATGCAAATATATATATTTAGTTTCATTCTCGTTTGTCAGAATTTTTTTGCGCAAATAAAAATTATGAGTAAGGTATGAAATCTGATTGAAGGAAATACTGAAAGTTTTATAGCAATTAATCATTTGAGTTTAGTGGATTTTGCTTTAAAAACAAAATGTACAAAATACACTATAAAAGTTTCCTAACATGTAAAAAATTAAAACAAGAGAAGTTTATCGTTCGTTATGCAGTATTTATAAATAATTAAAAGTAATTTGAAAATTATAATCAAGTCTTATATGAAATTTCTATTAAAGAAATATTTTATAGTATTTATGAACTTACTATCTTTTAAACTAAAGTTCTATATTTCTATGTTCCTCATTTACAAATATCATACAAAAATCTTTTTCTTACGGTTAATGAAGAACGATTTCAATTACCACTAAGAGAAAAAAAAGTATGGAAAAATTGCATGCTTGTATGATAATGACATCTCTGATATAAAAAAGAAAAAAAAAGAAAAGAAATATAATTCCGGTTTCTGGTAATAAGAGCAAACTTTACGGCATTTAAACCATTCATTTGGTAATTTTTCCGTTCCTGTGGTAACGGTTTATAAGAAATTCTGGTTCTCAAATTATAGTTCTTATTGTCATCCTCTACCCAGATACAAAACTGAAAAGTTAATTTAACTGAATGAATGGGTTTTATGCCATGGTCTAAGGTATCGTGATAAAATCTCTTCAGAATCATTTCACCATTTATTTGGTAGTTTTGACCTTTGATCTCTATGTCTTTTATAAAATAGAATATCAATAGACTCTATACATTTCAATGGCTTATTTTAAATGGCAGTTTACTTAAATGGTTTATAGTAGTTAGGTGACGGTTAATATTTATTTTCCTAATATCTTTATCTACAAGAAGAAGAAATGGTCAATATAATACTTTTAGAGGCTTTAAAACCAAACTCGGATAGAACAAACTATGATGTTTGCTGTATGCATCTTTTATGGGGGTAGTGGGATTTATTTATTCATTTACTTGCTTTCGTTTGCTTCCTTGTAAATACAAAAGTTATTCTAAAAGCTCTTTTCAATTTGAAAAACAGATGGTACAAGTTTGAGAAAGATAGCAAGATTATACATCCAGTGTTACAGAAGGATTTGATTTCCTTACATCCTCGCTTGAGAGCGGTAAGAACTACAATACTTCACGAAGGTCTCCAGCATTTATCCATAAGCAACAGTACGTTACTAAAGCTTCTGATGCACAAAAATATTGTCCTTCCACCAAACGCTCTGATGCGTAGAAGTAGTGGGTTTAATACCGTTGTGCTATCTGTTTTTAAGTTGGCAAGAGACAAGCCATTTTTTACATTGAGCATACTTGCATTATATATTTATCTGAAGCAAAATTATTTATTTATTATTATACATCCAGGATTACAGTGGGATTCAAATCCGCTACTTCAATTTTACATCAGGTTTGGTGGAAAGGCAAGATTGCTTGGAGTAAGAGGAGCCTATAAGACAAATGATTAAAAACTAAACATTACAATTTCAAGCGATTATTTATTTGATGTTGCACATACGTATGCAGTCTCGTGCCCTCATTAAAAGATACGATACAGTATGACTTCTTGTAAAGTTAAAGAACTGGTAGCAAAAGTTAGAAAAGGACTTACTAAGATGCATCTATTGAACGAGGTAGCTGGTTTCAATACCACCATATTCATGGATGTATATTTGTGACGTCTTTCTCTATCTTGAGCTATTTGTATTGCAACTTGACGAGGTCTCTTAAGCACATAAGTCAGCATGTATCTGTGTGAATATATATGCATATTTAATAAGACTGTAAATAAATATAAATAAATAAATTCCTCCGGGATTCGAACCCGCGGCTTCTAAGCTTCCATTTTAGCCTTGATGCTTAACAGTTAAGAACACGATTCCCACTAGAATATAGATGTCAAGCATAAATAGCCGCAGTCAGTAAGAGGAAAGGTGAGCATTTTGAAGCATGCGATGGAGCCGAGAGTGCACGGTATCGATCTTCGTTAAACTGTTTTTACATAAAGTGCTCGACTTTTCGAAATTGTGATTGCATATCTTCGGATTTTCCTCCTAAATGTTTCCCTGTCCATTGTCAATAGCAAGTTCTAAAGCTCTAGTAAGACGTAAATAAAATACTACTATTACTTCGTCGTAACAGTTTATTTCGTTTAGCCTAGTTCAGGCATTTATATTTTTACAAATATACATTTTGTATAGTTTGAAAAATTGGTCGATGTTAACTTATGGCTTAAGTAAAAATTAAAACAATTAACCCGCGAAAAACGTTAACAAGTGTTTACTAAGAAACAGAGGTTATTAAACTGATTTTTTTTACATCATTTCCAATTGCGCTTGCATTGCTAAAATTACCAACATTTTGGTTAAAGTAAAACAAATTTACCACATTTGATACCAAACAGCATGGTAATGAATCCCTATTTTTATTAATTTTTGAAATTAAACATTCAAAAAATTAACCATTTTTTGTTAATTTTCTAAATGTTATAAGCAAATTGTTTTGATATAAATTACTGTTCTGTATATTGTTTCCATAAAAACTGAAACACGGTAAAGTTTACCATATTCTGGTAATTTTGACTAAACTTTTCGTTACAATACACTAATTTGTATTGCTGGGACAAAATGCTTTGATAATATCTTAACCTTTAAATAAACATAATCCTTTTCATTTAAAATTAAATAAAACCTCAATGAAATTCTTTATTAAACAATAAAATTTTAAACACTTTTATTCTATTCAAAATCTTCAAAACTTATCAGGATTTGGGTCTTTAAATGTAAAATGTAATTCAAACCCTATCAGATAAATTCCATTCACAGGTAATTAGAAAACTGTTTTAGAATAGGAGTTTCAATCTGCTTAAACACTAAGATTGAAATCTTTTCTTTCTTGATAAAAGTGGGCGTTATTTTTCATTCAAAATTATAATTAAATGTGTCTAGATTTCTTATTAAATTCAATTGGAAGCAGTAATTCAGTATTGTATTAGAATGTGAGTTTGGAGTAATTATTTTTTTCTCTTCTTCCGTTACCATTAGGGAAATTTTTAATAACACAACTACTTAATTGAGAAAGAGTCATTAAGAATTTAATTTGATTCTTTTCATAGAAACAAATACTTAATATAAATTGGTCTAACTAATATATGCAATATTAAATTTGGAAGAATATTTTTCATTGTAATATTGAAATTGAGGAAAAATTTAACTTGAATAAAATTTCAGTAATTATTTAAGTATTGTCTCACCCAAATTTTTGGACTAATAAACCACTGTTAAAATTTTTAATCGGAAAACATTTTGCATCATATTGAAAATTTCTATTGAGTTAAAACAAGAACTAAAAAAAATGCTATTTTTAACAGCAAAATCTATTTTTTTAAGTTATCAAGTAACCTAGTTTTATTTATCTCTTAATAAATTCTGGGGATTCCATACTTTGATCTTGCTCTAACTTTAAGCATAAAAAATATTTTTAAAGATTATTAGAATGATATGATGTGTAATGTTTAAAATGAAATTAATGCTAATTTATTTATTTTGTTTCTATTGCTAATTTATTTATTTTGTTGCTTATATTGAAGCATACAATATAAATCTTTATTTTTTTTAAAACAATATATGAAGTAAATAAAGTATTTTGAATATGATTTAGATAAAAACCTACATTCCTTATAATCTGCATAGCATCATGTGTTAAAACGAATCAAGATGGTCAGATTTTCCCTTTTTGGATGGCATTTACTTACGTTAAAGATTTTCTTGTAGCCCGTTCACTTTAAAATCCCTGAATATGAAATGGGACAGACCAATTTCGCATGGCTTTTTCATGATGTAACTTATAGTAAAATTACTGTCCAAATGGCCAAACTCCAAGACCCTGATTGGGGAAACCTTTCCCTCAAAGCATTTTCCATAGGGTACTAAATAAAACTTAAAAGCAACAAACTTGTGCCCATCTATAGATAATACTCTATTTTCTCCAAATAAGATCACAAAATCTTATATATATATATAAATATTTGCATATATATATATATATATAAATATTTGCATATATATATATATATACAGTCAATTCGCTATAAGTCGAAGTACGATAACTCGAATTTTACTCCCTTTAACTCGATTATTTTTGGATCTTTTAAAGCAAGAAAAAAAACCTAGGAGTTTTAAATGGCAGT